>NC_064639.1:813522675-813831875 GCF_023864345.2 Schistocerca serialis cubense
AGCAGTTGCAAGTAAGTAAGACTGTTGTAGGAGCGCAGTCATCACTGTCTACAGATCGTCTCTAAAGAAGTGTTGAACTAAAAGTCTCCATTTGTACACCGAGCGATCGTTTTAAGTGTGCTTCAGACCTCCTCATAGATGTTACAACTGTACAAACTGCATCCAGACGTGCATGGCACCATTTATGGTAAGAGTTCTTAGTTGCACATTCTAAAAGTGATTTTCTGAGCTAAATTATCACGCTTACAGATAATAATGTTACTAATGCTTGGTTAATTGTAATTATTATACGCTTGTTTTGGTCACCAAAGTTTTATTATTCGACTTTTCACTACGCGTTTCCGGTTGCCACATTATCAGACCTGTGACATAAGAATACAATGTAAGACAAAACTGAGATATGTAGGGGAACAAGGACATTATTGGAATTAGAAAGGACCACTGCCATCTACAGTCCAACACCCGATACTGCCTGTAGCATTTAAACTGCCATCACATTCACATTATAAATAATGATAGGACATTTTTGACAAAATTGTATTCTGGGAATATACAATTCAGTTCTATACAATTTTTCTAACAAACCATTTAACACTAAATATTGTTTAAAAAGTGATAGAAACAGCTCACCGAGTTTTACAGTACATAACAGTGAACGACTAAAACAAACAATTGTAAGGTATGCAAAGGAGGGAATAAGCAATGGAATGTCGCTCCTCTCCTTGACCCTTTCATTGCGCATTTAGTTTGAGCGCCGCTTCCCAAGTGCGCATATTTTTCAAGTGGTGCATATATATATACGACTGTAGCAGTCTCATCACTACTCTTGAGAAAAAATGTAGACGCAAAGTACAGTACTATAATGTTAAACGGCCTCTTTTTTAAATGTTTGTAGAAAAATATTTTTTTTTTCAGAAAGGTTCTTTATTAGGAGAAAACATACACAGGTTATTACGTTACTAAAACTTCAAACAGTGGAAACAAAAATTCAAACATATAGCTGCATTCCATTTTATACAGATGTCTCTAGTGTCACTTCGCCTGTCACGTTTTGCACGTACAATACGCCTTCCATCGACCGTCTTCTTCTTTGATGTTCCTGGGATTAGCCAGAGAAATTGGCGCTAGTTTAGGCGTAAGGGATTGTCACCACCAGCTGACATGATTATTCGTGACAGTGGCTAGATTGAACTGTGAAAAAAATTGGGACTTTGTAAGGGCGCTGATGACCGCGCAGTTGAGGGTCCCACAAACCAAACATCATCAACATCACCAGCTGACCAACTTCCACGACGGCCCTCTCTTTGCGGTCGGTGGTGAATCTCTAGGATATCCTTGATGAGTTTCTGCTGAAAATTAGATACTTAAATATTTCTTCCCTTCGAGTTTTATATAACGCTTGCACGTCAACAAAACGTTAACATCCTTAATAAAGGAAGGCTATCTTTCGGCACCATTTTCGCAAACATTGGAGTATACAGTAAGGACAGTTAGTCCAATAACTTTCTATTTCATTTTTGCTTACTTGAGACGCCAGAAAATTTGTGGCAAAGAAACGCTAAATCTCACCACTTTTTGCGTTTTTCCAAAGTCGAATCCTTGATTTTTTTCTGAAGGTGCTCGTAATATAAATTACATTGCTCATCTGCATAGTTTACAATTTAAAAAAAAACTTTAAAGCAGTCATGTATAGTAGTTGTAGATGAGACATCTAAATTGACGATTCTGCATCTGGAATAACTGTTATCGAAATTATACACTCTGGGGTCGAAACCAGAGTCTTTCCATCTATAATTATTTGTTTTGTGTCTTTTAGTAGATTTGTCCGGCGTATCCTCAGGCTCTTCTTCGGAATCGTAGGAGCAAGCGATGGTGATATCAGATCCGGATCTGCATTCACTGGGTCAGCGATTGCTAGTTCAGTAATATTTTGAATATTTGTGGTGACGAATTCACGCACAGGCTAATCGGCATCATTATCTGCCCAACCATAATCAGGTGGGTTGGGCATGATGAAGTCGTTTGATTTAGATAACTCAGCAGCTCATCTTGTGTAAACGGTCGGTAACGTCGTGTCATTTTATTCGATAAGACGAAAAGAGCAGCACACCATACCAGTGACCTCTAAACAGAGTTCACCATTCAGTAAGTCTTTCACGCAGTTACCAGAACGCCAGCAATTAGACCGCATACGTGTACGACAGTCATCTCCGACTCTCTGGCCAGATAGTAGACGTTATACAGACCTGTACGATTGCAGCAGGGAACTGCTGTAAAATTTTTCATAGCAGGTCGCATATACACCGGTACGCCTGGAGCGTTGAAACGGTTAGTGCATATATACGCCTGCAGCAGTGAAAGGGTTGAAATGGGGCGCGGTGAATATGAGAAAAGAAATACAACTTTGCAACTTTATGTTATAGTAAACATGATGATAACCGTCGCAGTCCGTATCAACATCACTGAAATACCTATAGTAGTACCCTCACTGATAAAATTTTTATAGTCAGTGCTCAGACTGAGGCAATTATTGTGTAGCGAGTTGTTAATACGCCAATGGCCTTGCCGCAGTGGTAACACCGGTTCCCGTCAGATCACCGAAGTTAAGCGCTGTCGAGCTGGACTAGCACTTGGATGGGTGACCATCCGTTCTGCCGAGCACTGTTGGCAAGCGAGGTGCACTCAGCCCTTGTGAGGCAAACTGAGGAGTTACTTGATTGAGAAGTAGCGGCTCCGGTCTCAGAAACTGACATACTGCCGGGAGAGCGGTGTGCTGACCACATGCCCCTCCATGTCCGCATCCAGTGACGCCTGTGGGCTGAGGATGACACGGCTGCTAGTCGTTACCTTTAGGCCTCACGGCCTGTGCGGGAGGAGTTTGGTTTTTTAGTTTTAGTTATTAGTGGACTATCTCATCATGAAGCACAATTAACGTTAATAAACAGTATAGCACCTTACTGCCCTGAGGCAGATTCGCACAAAGCAGTGAGGGTTTTTAAGGAGAACAGGATAGGATGTTTCAAGAGCAAGCTAAAAATGGTTTCTATGGCAGTCTTGTCGCCCCGTCATTACTCTTTCACATGAAAGAAAGGAAGAAAATCATTTAGTGCGTTCACTCTACTGCAGTCTCGATGCTGCGAGCAGCTGCTGCCGACAGCGTCCTCGACCCAGCTGTTCAGAGCAGCAAAACTTCTGATACCAAATGTAGAGGTCGGGGTAAATGATCTCTACGATGAGTAGTAGAGCCATACTTCCGTGGAGAGGATGTGTTCAGCTTCCCACCCTGAATGTGGTCGCAGGAAAGTTGTGGGAGGAAAGCACGCGGATACCTTTCGACAAACAAAGATGGTAAGACTGGCGTAAGTTCACTGAAAAGTGAGGATCAGTGGATTAAGTTCCAAACCATCGTACAATATGCATTAGATGAGTATGTGCCAAGCAAGATCGTAAGAGATGGAAAAGAGCCACCGTGGTACAACAACCGAGTTAGAAAACTGCTGCGGAAGCAAAGGGAACTTCACAGCAAACATAAACATAGCCAAAGCCTTGCAGACAAACAAAAATTACGCGAAGCGAAATGTAGTGTGAGGAGGGCTATGTGAGAGCCGTTCAATTAATTCGAAAGTAAAGTTGTATGTACTGACTTGGCAGAATATCCTAAGAAATTTTGGTCTTATGTCAAAGCGGTAAGCAGGTCAAAACAAAATGTCCAGACACTCTGTGACCAAAATGGTACTGAAACAGAGGATGACAGACTAAAGGCCGAAATAATAAATGTCTTTTTCCAAAGCTGTTTCACAGAGGAAGACTGCACTGTAGTTCCTTCTCTAGATTGTCGCACAGATGACAAAATGGTAGATGTCGAAATAGACGACAGAGCGATAGAGAAACGATTAAAATTACTCAAAAGAGGAAAGGCTGCTGGACCTGATGGGATACCAGCTCCATTTTACACAGAGTACGCGAAGGAACTTGCCCCCCTTCTTGCAGCGGTGTACCGTAGGTCTCTAGAAGAGCGTAGCGTTCCAAAGGATTGGAAAAGAGCACAAGTCATCCCCGTTTTCAAGAAGGGATGTCGAACAGATGTGCAGAACTATAGACCTATATCTCTAACGTCGATCAGTTGTAGAATTTTGGAACACGTATTATGTTCGAGTATAATGACTTTTATGGAGACTAGAAATCTACTCTGTAGGAATCAGCATGGGTTTCGAAAAAGACGATCGTGTGAAACCCAGCTCGCGCTATTCGTCCACGACACACAGAGGGCCATAGACACGGGTTCCCAAGTAGATGCCGTGTTTCTTGACTTCCGCAAGGCGTTCGATACAGTTGCCCACAGTCGTTTAATGAACAAAGTAAGAGCATATGGACTATCAGACCATCTGTGTGATTGGATTGAAGAGTTCCTAGGTAACAGAACGCAGCATGTCATTCTCAATGGAGAGAAGTCTTCCGAAGTAAGAGTGATAAATGACCTTGTGGATGACATCGGAAGTTCACTGAGGCTCTTTGCGGATGATGCTGTGGTATATCGAGAGGTTGTAACAATGGAAAATTGTACTGAAATGCAGCAGGATCTGCAGCGAATTGACGCATGGTGCAGGGAATGGCAATTGAATCTCAATGTAGACAAGTGTAATGTGCTGCGAATACATAGAAAGATAGATCCCTTATCATTTAACTACAAAATAGCAGGTCAGCAACTGGAAGCAGTTAATTCCATAAATTACCTTGGCGTACGCATTAGGAGTGATTTAAAATGGAATGATCATATAAAGTTGATCGTTGGTAAAGCAGATGCCAGACTGAGATTCATTAGAAGAATCCTAAGGAAATGCAATTCGAAAACAAGGGAAGTAGGTTACAGTACGCTTGTTCGCCCACTGCTTGAATACTGCTCAGCAGTGTGGGATTCGTACCAGATAGGGTTGATAGAAGAGATGCGGAAGATCCAACGGAGAGCAGCGCGCTTCGTTACAGGATCATTTAGTAATCGCGAAAGCGTTACGGAGATGATAGATAAACTCCAGTGGAAGACTCTGCAGGAGAGACGCTAAATCCTTCTTTCCACGAACAACACGAGACTGGAATAGAAGGGAGAACCGATAGAGGTACTCAAGGAAACCTCCGCCACACACCGTCAGGTGGCTTGCAGAATATGGATGGAGATGTAGATGTAGATGTAGAAAAGTTTATAACAAACATGATGTCACGGCCAGTGGCCAGAGTCGGACGTTGGCCTTGACGAGTGTCGAGGGTGCTGTTCTCAACAAGCAGCCTCAGCAGCATGGCCAGTCTCCGGTGCAAGCAGGCCATTGTGGCAGCATGACACGCCGGACATATGACGGCGAGGACCTGCCAAGTCATGGCTCCGGCCTTGACGCCTTGGGGTTGAGCGCTTGCTGGTGTTGACACACGTCTTGGTGCAGAGCATGCCAAGACGTGCAGACTCTAAATATGGACCTCAGCGTGGACTGCAGCCTAGAACTGTGCCTGCACATAGTTTGCAGAGTTTGCCCAGACAGCGCAAATGTTTCCGTCCGACCATCGTGATATACGTTTTTCGTTATTTCCCTAAATAGCTCAGGCAAATGCCAGGATGGTTCCTTTGAAAGGGCATGGCCAACTTCCTTCCTCTTCCTCCCCTAACCCGATGGGAGAGATGATCTTATCGTTTGGTCCCCTCCCCCAAATCAACCAACCAACCGTACACGGCAGTGACGACTCGGAAACAAGATGGCCCAGGCAAGAACAGCAGACCCCGAAGTAGGTGGCCTGTAGCAGACGGATGATAGTCGACAGGTGGCCATCCAGTTGGAAGGCACCAAGTCGCCAGCATTCGGACGTGGATGCAGCTGAGAGACCTACAGTTACCGGTGACAGTGCCTAGTGGTATCAGATTGATGACCTATTCCAGGACAATGACTGGCATAGACCCCACTCATAGCTGGCTGTAGGCAGCCACAGATACTGATGGTAAGTATTTGTAAGAGATTGACTCGTCACAGTTTTTGAATCAGCGGCACTTTCTCTCCCGTAAGTCACAATAGAACTGAAGCAGAAAGTTTCGTCGCTTGGAAATCTTGTCACCACCGCTTCAACGGCTCAGACTTCCACCAGTGTCAGTGATATCTGAGTCCTGGCTCTGCCATGGTGACGTATCAACTCCTCCTTTCAGAGAACCAGGGTGGCAATTTCTTCAGTGTCAGTAATGTCTGCGTATAGCGTTTAAAGCAAGAAGAAGTAATTGGTCTCTACCACTAGAGTTTCTTGCTTCACCCTGCGTGTCGTCTCCTGCTAAGTTTGTTGCAGGACTATTCTGTTAAGCTCGGCGTTGGCGAGACGCAACAGATGTCAAGTTTTCTTTCAGTTCTAGCACGTCTCGTTGGTTGCAGTGTGATTCAATCCGTGTTGTATCAGCTGAGGCAGTGCAATTGCTTAGTCTATGTGAATCATCAACAGGTTCACTATAATGACTGCGTCAGAGATCAGAGATCCGGGAACCCAATATCAATTGTAGATTGTCTATCTTATGGCTTCCAGGGACAACAAAAATTTGATTTTCGGTATTTTAGCTTAATCATTGACCGACTCTAATACTTTGATATGCCAGCATTATACTCATTAAGAAGTGTACCCTCATTTTAAAAGATTAACAAAATAAGACAATAATTATAGTTAGAATCGGTATATGTCTCTTGAGCCATTGTAACTGAAGGCAGGCATATAACCGAACTTCATCATCTAATATTTGAGAAGCAGAGCACTTAGGGACTTACAAAAAGATTTACACATAATTTCAAACTCTTATGAACCTACTTCTCGCTGACAGCTCCCCAAAATGACGAATGAAAAAAAGTGTTCGTGTAATCAAGCTTCAGCGTAAAGCATTATGTTTTAGTTTACTATTTTTACTACCGGTGCTGTTCACAACGCACCTTGCAGACAATATTTCAATATCTACATATATCACTGCATTTATCTGCAAGATTTTATATATATATATATATATATATATATATATATATATATATATATATATGTTGCAGACACACACACACACACACACACAGACACACACACACATATATATATACAACAGTTCAGGAGATATGACCTCATAAACATTGGGAAAACTAGCTTTTGGTAACACGGAACGAAAATTAGTCAGACTACACTGAGATCACAAACGTCATGGGACACCTCCTAATATCACGTCGTACCTCCATTTGACCGGCGTAGTGCAGAAACTCGACTTGGAATGGACTCAACAAATCGCTGGAAGCCCCTGCAGAAATAATAAGACATGCTGCCTCCATAGCCGCCCATAATTGCGAAAGTGTTGCCGGTGCAGGATTTTGTGCGCGAATTGACCTCTCTATTGACGTCGGGAAATCTGGATGGCCAGATTAATCGCTCGAATTGTCCGGAAAGTTCCTCAAACCAGTCACGAATAACTGTGGCCTGGTGACATGGCGCATTGTCCTCTATAAAAATTCCATTGTTGTGTGGGAACATGAAGTGCATGAATGGCGGCAAATGATCTCCAGGAAGCCGAACATAACCATTTCAAGTCATTGATCCATGTAAATACAGCTCACACCATTATGGGACCACCACCATCTGGCACCGTGCCTTACTGACAACTTGCGTCCATGGCTTCGGGGGGTCTGCGCCATTCTCGAAACCAATAATTAGGTCTTACCAATTGAAATCGGGACTCATCTGACTAGTCAACGGTTTTCCTGTTGTCTAGGATCCAACCGATATGAACGCGAACCCAGGATAGTGCTGCAGGCGACGTCGTGCTGTTAACGAAGGTATTCGCTTTGGTCGTCCTGCTGCATTAGCCCATTAACGCCATATTTAGCTGCACAGTCCTAAGGATACGTTCATCGTACGTCCCGCATTGATTTCTGCAGTTACTTCTCGCAGGGCTGCTTGTCTGTTAGCACTGACAACTCTACGCAAACGCCGCTGCTTTCAGTTGTTAAGTGAATTCCGTCGGCAATTGCGTTGTCCGTGGTGAGAGATGATTTATGAACTTTGATATTCTCGGCACACTACTGACACTGTGGATCTCGTAATATTGTGTTCCCTAACGATTTCCGAAATGGACTATCTCATGCGACAAGCTCCAACTACCATCCCGCGTTCAGACTTGCCAATTCCCGTTCTTGGGGTCACAGTCACGTCGGACATCTTTTCACATGAATCAGTACAAATGACAGGTCCACCAATGCATACCTTCTTAAGCGATATTACCGCCATCTGTATATCCACCTGTCGTTACATTATGACTTTTGTCACCTTATTGTGCACTTAGCGACTTTCAATAAGCGAGAAAACGTTTTGGAAAGTATTGAACCTTAAGCACAATGTCAATACTTTCCTCGGCTTTTTCTCGTTTACAGGTTTAAAGTGAAATGTTTTTGGCAATAACTCATTTGTAATCAGACGTTTGCCTTCACTCACAGTAATCATGTGCTCGCTAATTTGACAAGCTGCTTTACCCGTGCTTTAAGGAGGTTTTTAAGCTGACGCTAATAGCCGCAGCGACGTATAGGATAGCAGCCTTGTGCGTTTCTTCACGCTTGCTCACTCCTCCTGTGCTATCAGCCGTTATCCACGTTGCGTTGCGTTGCCTTGCGTTGTTGCTTAAGCCGTGTTTTCCTAGGAGTAGAAATTTTGCGTCGCGCGAACATGACAGGGCCGTCGGTAGGAACGCAAAACTGAAGTACGCAGCAAATTTTTGTTATTCTCGAACATGAAACAGCAGACTCATTAACTACAGAGTCCAGCATAGTGCATGCAAAGTACAGTTTTCTTATACTTCGTATGAATAATTTTTTATTATTTGCAAGAAATACAATGGAAGAATAAACGTTTTACAGGTCTGTAACGCACAACAAGAACTTCTGATACATACAATCACAAAACAGTTTTCATACATTGCAGTGAGTTTATATAGCAAACTAGCTGAGTACCCCACATTTCCCAGGCATGTATTTATTCCAGTCTTCGATCAGTCTGTCTCCTTCCCCCTCTTTTTGTCCATCTCACCCCTCCCCCCTCCCCGTCTGTCCGTCTCCACCACTGCATTTCCCCCAACCCAACTCACTGTTCATTTGCTCTTCCCCCTCTCTCTACTCTCTACCTCCTTCACCTCTGACCATCTCCTCAAACCCCTCTCTCCCTTCCCCCCCTCCCTCCACCACTCCACCACACCATCTCCTCCTGCTCCTCGCTGAACTTCTCCTTCTGCCTCTCTCTCTCTGCTCATCTGCTCGTCCCTCCACTGTCCATCTGCTCCTCCTTCTCTGTCCATCTCCCCTCCCCCCTCTCTAAGTCCATCCCCTCCTCCTCTCTCTCTCTATCTCTTCCCTCTCCTCCTCCACTTCTCTCTGCTCACCTATTTCTCCCTCTATCCTAGTCCATCTCCCCCTCCCCTTCTCACTGTTCATCTCCTCCTCCCTCCTCTCTCTGTCCATCTTCTTTCCTTCCTCTGTTCATCTCCTCCTTACCCTCTATCTGTCCATCTCCTACCTTCCCCCTATCTGCATCCATCTCCTCCCTCCCCCGCTCTGTCTGTTCATCTCCAAGTAATCCCCCTTCTTTCTCCAAGTAATCGTTTGCACCCCAAATGGAAGTTGCTGGTTCTTACCGCACAGTAATATGAGTACCAAATTTGCTTGTAATCGATCTGGGGGTTTTGATGAGCTTTCTACCTGTGGCTTTCCCCACTTACATATCACGCATATTTCACAAGCAATTATTGAAAGGGTCATGTACTCGCCTTTCATTATCATTTTATTTGATTCCAAATGATACAGAACTCTCTGGCATGCGTGAGTGAATGACTGTGGGTGTGTTTCATTTTGCTGTACAGTGGTTTAGTCTGCTGCAGAGAATCAGCGGTGGTCGTACAGAATGGCCAGCCCATGTAGTTTTCAGGTAGGCAAAGAGGTTCGCTCCCCTTGTGTGAATGTTACTGGTGTTACGTTGGTGGCGGAAGCCTCATCTCTGGGTTTTCCTGGCCACGGGGTCGCGTGGGAGACGTTGGAAGGTGTGAGACAGTCAGTCTGCTTCCAGCTCGCCGAGGGTCTACAGCCGAAGTCTCTTCGAAGGAGGGTTAGTTGACTTAACCGCGTGGCGCGTTGTCTCATAACAAGAGGGGAGCTTTTAGCTTTTGGTCTCTCGTTTCATCTTATAGAAATTGATTTGCTGTGTTGCAGCAAGGAATGCAAGGCTTTTGCAGACTTTCAGTTTGATTCCTAATGCAGACTTGACTTTTATCCGTAATAAGAACGTAGCACAAAGGTGTTGTATATGTTGAAGCACCCTCGGTTCAGTGTGAATGTTTGTGTGGCTCCAACTGCGTGTGTGTGCATTCTAATCTTTTCCGAATATTGGCAATTTTTGCTTCT
Organism: Schistocerca serialis cubense; assembly: GCF_023864345.2. Lineage (NCBI taxonomy): Eukaryota > Metazoa > Arthropoda > Insecta > Orthoptera > Acrididae > Schistocerca > Schistocerca serialis. Next base: position 813,533,106 of record NC_064639.1, read on the forward strand.
TTGTGAATTTTCTTTGGCTCATTACTTTATGTCCGGTGGTAACCATCCACATGGGTTAATATTATAGTTTGTTGGTCCTCTGCCATTATCATTTGTCAACTCAATTTTGTCCTCTGTAAAATGTTAGTTGTTCGCGACTGCGTGGTTTCATGTTACTAAAATTTGGCCAGGTACGTAGAAATTGTGTCTCCGCGAACCACGTGGGCACACGAGTCTGTTGTGAAACGTATAGCGTTTCACAAGCAATTGTACTTAGTTACCAGGCAATAGCAGTTCTATAGATGCATTACATCAATGTTTTAAGGAATAAATAATTTTGCCTCCAATCTTATCCAGTGTACCGATGTTACGTCTCCGTTACTTACGCCATGTAGTTTTCCATGTTAGCCCATCCATAGCGTTTCCATGTGCACAAGTCCAATAATTAGTGTCCCTTCTTATTTAAAACAAATGCCTTGGAAAATATCTTGTTTTCAGGGATGTTGCTGCAAGCTGCACTTATTCACAATATTCACGCACTCTTTACTTTGCTCAATATTTGATTCACGTGAACAATGCCTGGATCATATTAATAATTACGCCCCGTTCTTTATCAGTGACTTTACAATGAATGGTCTTTTGTGAGTTTTTATTATAAATAAATTAAGTAATTTTCCGACTCAACGCAACCTCTTATTTGTCGTGTGGCTAAAGTTGGTGGCAACCCAATCTTTTACGTTGATTTCAATGTCAGATAGCATTTTCTTATTCAAAGTGCGCGTGGGTCTTTTAGCCATCAGGTTACATTCAAAGTGCGCTTCACGCTTCTTACACATAGCGACGTTTTATTCACGCTACTTAAATATCTCACTTGTACCTGTACTGAAGTTCACCGTGCAGTTTCGTTTTCACGCTGCTCATTATTTATGACGACGTTGTCCTGAAAGTATTGTTGTACAATGATATACTTTTGCTGGTACATTCAATGATACATGTGGATTCTGTCTGCAAAATGGGTTGCGAATTCAGTTCGTCGTAAGGAAATTACAAATTAAAATGGCATACTGCATACGACAGTTTTACTGTATGAAAAGCGAGAACGTAGTAAGCTCATTAGCAAGGTCCTTTAGTGAAAAACCGAGGGCTAGGGTGAAAACCTCATCTATTTGAGCAACTTCACTAAGAGGGGTTGTAGACGTGTCAGTGGTGGATATGGGCGACGGTGCTGGTGAGTGCTGCGACGACAAAGACTTTCATGGTAAATCTCAGTTGGTGAACTAGAACTCATTGACGCTGTTGGTTTAACGCTTACATGTCTGTGACGTTTCGGAAGCTTGCAGTCATGGTGTGAGTTATGGGATCTGGCCAAAATTTTTTACCGTCAGAGCCATGGTTTGAAGAACATGCCTATTTAATCCTCCTGTGGTGGTGATTTCAACAGCTATCCCATAGTGGAGTCTGTCACATGCTCTCATTTCAGTATCTGAGAAGAACATCACTTTCTTTCCTCTTTTTGACTGGAGAACGTTGACATGTGCTGCAAGAGGTGGTTTCGATGTTTGATGAGATTGGAGGGGGGTATTAAGTGATTCACGCTCAATTGTTTCTGGACAGTTATCGTCAGCACTGCCTCAGAGACCATAACTGCGTTCCGTCGACCCGTTAGGGCAGTTATCCCTATTTTTTAGTGTAAGGTATATCATTTGAAAAAGTGTTCCTTTCAACTTCCACACATTCTAGAAATCTTAGATTGTCCCAGTAGCTGACTGTCTGTTTTTCTTTTTCTTTTAAACGGACCTTGTGATACCTATTTCTTCTTTTATCTGTGTTATGTAGTGTTCACGAATACTCTTCCACCGACTCTTTCATCGTCTTTGGCACTTTTTCATTAAAATGCACCGCACTGTGCATCAGACTCGTCCAGAACCAGTAGGCACGTCACGCCTGACGTACAGAGTTGCCACACTATCCATTGTGCTCTGTCGAAAACACCTTCACTCTTCTGTCACTGTCGAGTGGACGACGTAGTACGGCGGGGGCATTATGTACTACGCACCACGAAACTCCTGATCCTAGAAAAACCCGGTTACAAAGATCGCCGAGTAACGAGGTCGTATCTCATGTAATTCACGCGTGATGACGTAGAATTTGCACGATTTTCGCACTTTCTTTGCATGAGGCATATTCACAGTTCCTGTCCAAAGTTAATGTACTTCAATAAAGTGATGTTCTAACGTTGTTATACCCTAATACACGTGTATCCGTGCGCACAACACGTGAAAATGGATACGCAAAACGTGAAAGAAGTTCGCGGGGACTGGTTAATCGTGGTAGGCACTGATACACACCTGCTGCGTTGAATATTTTACAATGTCTCATTTCATGAGTTTACAGTCGACTCAGGAAATAATATTTCACAAATAAACCGATTCCAGTAGTATATGAATCTTTATTTAGAGGAAGATGACCGGTTTCGTGATGTCAAATCACATCCTCACGTGCGCATCTGAATAAGATAGCCGGCCAGAGTGGCCGAGCGGTTCTAGGCGCTACAGTCTGGAACCGCGCGACCGCTACGGTCGCAGGTTCGAATCCTGTCTCGGGTACGGATGTGTGTGATGTCCTTAGGTTAGTTAGGTTTAAGTAGTTGTAAGTTCTAGGGGACTGATGACCTCAGATGTTAAGTCCCATAGTGCTCAGAGCCATTTGAACCATTTTGAACAAGATACAAAATACTCTATAGACATTATCGTCCAGAACCTGTCGTAATAATCTAAGCCATATGATAAACAGTATGAATCACTTACACGTCAGTAAGACTTTGTGCTCATAATGTGGCAAGGATGGGGAGTAAACCTTGACAAAATAAAATGCTGATATCCGCAACAAGCAGCGCGTCATAGATCAAATTCGCCACTGGTAAAAACTTACACTTTAAAACCACGGTAAACTATAATTAAAGAACAAGAAAAAGTCCCAGCTAGTAATGTTAAAACCCCGACGGGTAATAAAGCTCACATCATATCAGGAAGCGGCTAACAACATCCCTCCAACGCCTTGTAAGTAGGCTGTTTAGGTTCTTATATTGGTAACGCCGCCGCCACGTAGCGCTCTCTGTATGAAAATCACTGGCTGTGCTGTGTGCAGTCTGTGGCTAGTTTGCATTGTTGTCTGCCATTGTAGTGTTGGGCAGCGGCAGCTGGATGTGAACAGCGCGTAGCTTTGCGCAGTTGGAGGTCAGCCGCCAGCAGTGGTGGATGTGGGGAGAGAGATGGCGGAGTTTTGTAATTTGTCATGAACTGCTATATACATTATGACTATTAAGGTAAATACATTGTTTGTTCTCTATTAAAATCTTTCATTTGCTAACTATGCCTATCAGTAGTTAGTGCCTTCCGTAGTTTGAATCTTTTATTTAGCTGGCAGTAGTGGCGCTTGCTGTATTGCAGTAGTTCGAGTAACCAAGATTTTTTTGAGGTAAGAGATTTGTGAAATGCATAGGTTAATGTTAGTCGGGGCCATTCTTTTGTAGGGATTTCTGAAAGTCAGATTGCGTTGCGCTAAAAATATTGTGTGTCAGGTTAAGTATAGTCCTGTACAATTGTTCTAAGGGGACGTTTCAGCCTTGCCGTACAAGGCCACACTGCTAGTGTTCATGTGTGTCGCGGTCGAGGGCACTAGCGCTACCTCACATGTTAGCGGAGAAGAATAGTCAACAGCCACAAGTGATATCTATAGTTAACTAAAAGAAATTCGACTATCTCAGCAAGACAATTGTGTGCACGTCCCACAAAAGCTGCGGAGCACAGTGGCTCTATATAAATGGTGTAAATTTTAAATCGACAAACCAGAATAACTCGAAAAATAAGCTTCACACGAAAAACTGAATAGAATCCAAAGTTGATTATTTTCGAAGCGGACAACTGCTGGTGCTAGAATTAGCCCGCCACCCAGCTCCCTGGGATGGGGCGGGAGTCAACTTCAAAATTTCAAATGGGAACCCCCATTTTTTATTGCAGAATCCGATTCTACATAAAAAATTACGTACATTTTGTCTGAAGTATTTGTTTTTATTCTTGGTAGTTGGCGCTGTAATTCAAGAAAATCCATGTTCTCATTTTTGAGTGGAAAATGGTTACGGATAAATAAAAAATACTTATTTACTTCCTAAATTTTGATTCGCTAAAACTAATGTTTGATTAGTTAGTTAGCTAATCAGGTGATTTGTTTGATAATTAAAAGTTGTGTGGCCCCATGACCACGATCCAAACAAAAATTATCCGAATCTGCGGAAAAAATTAATATTTGGGTTAACATTTGTAAAACTAATTCCTCTCTCTCTCAAACCCCACCCTATGGGGAGATAGGGAGAGTAATAAGTATTTTTTATTTATCCATAACCATTTTCCACGCAAAAATGAGAACATGGATTTTCTTGACTTACAGCGCCAATTACCAAGAATCAGAACAAATGTTTAAGACAAAATGTACGTAGTTTTTATGTAGAATCTGATTCTGCAATAAAAAATGGGAGTTCCCATTTGAAATTTTAAAGTTGCCTCACGTCGCACCCCCAGGGGGCTGCGGTGGCGGGCTAATTTTAGCACAAGCAGATGTCCCCCTCGAAAATAATCAACTTTGAATTCTACACATTGTTTCACGTGAAGCTTATTTTTCGAAGTATTCTGGTTTGTCAACTTAAAATTTACACCCTGTTTGCTACACATCACTGACTGTACTGATCAATACCTTTTTTTTCTTTTTTTTCTTTTTTTTTAGAAAAGCAACATTCATGTCTTTAAACATTAATGTAGATTATGCCACTGTAGCGTTTATTTATTAGCAGATATATCACCAAAACAACTTTCGGTTTCAGTCACCGTGGCGATAAAATGACGAATAAACAGTCGAGGTGTAGGAATGGCATCGAAATTAAAATAACGGAATAAAACAACCGTGACATGTAGTACAATATTACAGCAATGTGCTCTAACAAAATCTATACTCAGTAACCAACACTGTCAAGCCATGAGGCCCAGCGACTTGATACAATCGTGGTGCAGAAAAGAAATTTACAATTGCATTCTCCAGTGAATATGAGGTGAGATACTGTAAAAGCATTTTTCAAATAGTGGGGTGATAAAAATAAAATATTGTTCTGTGCCTATTTACAGATTTACAAAATATTATAGACCGTTAGTAAAACGATGAGTACTCAATAAACCAAGATATCATCGACAGAGGATTTCAGCTTGATTCCGTATCTCCAGATTTCCATAAGGCTTTTAACATGATCCCACAGAGGTGGTTTCTAATTAAACCGAGCGCCTATGGAGTATTTTCTCAGTTTTGCGACTGTATTTCCAGTCCAGAAACGGTAATAGAAAGCTAAAATCGCACGAGTAATTTAGGTGTTCGTTTTTCCTATATGCTGTTCCTAAGTACAACGGCCGAGAAGTAATCTGAAAGTAGTTCTACAAACCCTCTGCCAAACCTTTATGTGTGAGCCGCATAAGAATCATGTAGTTGTAAGTATTAGGTGATCTTTTCCCATGAAAAGAACAACGCATGACGCGGGCATAAGGTGAAACTGTACGATAACTTGCAAAATAAAAAATGCCAGGACATGACAGGAGCCAGTATATTACTGAAATAAGAAAGTATGTAACCCTACCACATGATAAGGCACCAACATATTTCGTTACTCTTACTAAATCACATTCGTATTGCATAAGATACACAGCTGAATAAAAATAACGACAAAAATGAAGTACAACACGAGAGAATGAACTGTACTAATAAGCGATCTCATTAGACAAATCGACACAGGTAAGTACGTGACGAACAGAGGTCACACCCAAGTATTTACTGTTTGTTTCCTAGCCATCAGTTGTTAGGTCAACACCGTAGTCTATATTATACTGCATGTTGATAAGTATACAACTGTCCATATAATAGGCCACTTCTCAGTTCTGAAGAAATAAAGTGATGTGTCTTGGTGAATCAAACGTTGAAATAGAAGTCCCCTGCGAATTCGTTCTCTTCATTCAACATCATTTCACGCTTCTTCGTCGTGGCAACATACATTTCCAAATCCTACAACGTGTCCAAGCGTATTCCCCTCTCAGCCCTCACGAAAAACTGCTGCACGATAGCTGAAACAGTAAATTTGATTACTGATTACCGAATATTGTTATTTTGAAAAAAGTTTCCTAATAAACATCGCTCGTGAATGTTGGATTTACAGCATGTTTTATCTGATCGTTATACAGTTCCACATCTCAGATTCGAACAATGATTAAGTTACCATACAACCAGACACTGTTCAAAATATGTCTTGTTTCTGTTAGATGTCGGTCGCTATACATTGATAGCGAAGTATCGTAAAATTACATTCTTCAGTCAGTTAAAAAAGACAGTGGAATACAAGTCCGTCTGTGTAGGTACTTTCACTCCTGTTCTGTCTGGCGAAAGGTGGTGAAAATGCATGCTGAATTATTGTATACTACACGCTTGTTGTTCATATCAGTATCAATATTTTGTTCCGGTTATAGCCCTAAAATTTGTTGTGCCACTGGCACTGCCGCACAGTATGGATGTAAACATCGCTCGTTCAGCCGAAAAAGCACAGCTCCGCAACCCTTGATTAAAACGCGTCGTCTTCATGAACGACCTCTGTGACAGCCATATACGACTAATAGAATTACACGCGTTCATAACTTTAATTTTTCTCCTTTTTGACAGCTGTGCAGGAAGAACAATGGGACATTGTTGTGCGTGGCTTCCCGTTACCCTTTTCTGTCCTCGTAATCCGGGTTCTTTGTTCCTGTATTACAGCTCGTGAAGTGTGAATTATAGCGTCATTCGCAAATAGTCGTAGCGAGTGGCGGCATGTACGACACGTTGTAAATTTTCATTGCCTTATTTTATCCCGCACAGACTGTAACGCTTTGTGGTCGCGCCCATAGTAACATGCGATTATTATTACAAGCGGGAAGATACAGAACGGAATTAATACCATCGCTATAGTAACGACCAGGGATATAACATGACTATATGCCAAAGAATTCACTGCAAATGTCAGGTTAGGGCAGAAATTAGTGTACAGAGATGTGGTGGCATTAAATCCAAAAATGCTAGAACACAGTCGTTTCAGAAGTCTTACCACATGACTGCAGTAAGTCGACAAGACAGTCTTGTGGTTGTGATAACGTAAAGCACAACCTGGATGTAAGACGTGTCTATTGCCGATTATCGAATACAGCAATTATGAAGCCGTACCACCGTTTTAAGAAAGAAAAGGATAATTCTGTACGAACAAACGAATAACTGTAGCGATAGGTTCAATATTCAGCGATACCGAACTCATTTAGTAGAACGAATTGATTAGGTACAACCATGATGCTCTCACGGCTGCCAAAAACAGCATAGAGACTCAAAAAATTATAATATATGTAGGAACAAGTCGCGGAAACATAATTTATCTTGTTGCAAATCGATTTCGACTGATGTCAGTCATCATCAGTGCATTTTTCTAACCCATACATGCCATAACTATAAGTACTGACCTTGGCAGATTTCTATCATGAAGTCACTCCATGATAGAAATCTGACAAGGACAGTACTTCATAATTTTATATTCCATGGTCGCTGCACAGGAAGAGAACTTTATGGAGCCCAACATTCAAAAGCATAGGGAATCCTACCTCTGAAGAGCCCACAGAGCGCTCAGTGGGCCACTGTTACTTGAATTACAACCATAGCCACATATTAATCTACAAGACCTGGAGGAGTTGGAACAAGGAAAGCTGCCCGCCCCTGTCCGGGATGGAACACGCGACTTCCACGGGCGGAGTAGGCTGGAGTCGAGTTCTCTACATGCATTTCTTAAGAAATATGAGCGCGAATGCAAAAGTTATTCAGCGATTTATTCTGTGGCTCGGCACAGAAGAAGTAATAAACCAGATGTAGCTCAGGAAAGTCAATAAGAACTTGAAGAGGAGGTTGAGACATTCAAACACATTGGACATTAACACACACATCAGAAAACGTTTTGCATCACCTCGGTTCAGAGAGTTCCGGAACCTATACAGAAAATTGGGATAGAGATCGACAAAAACGTCATTTCCGCCCTTTTTATTGCTCATGGAAACCACACATTGCATGTTGTACCACCGTACAGCGAGACCTTCGGAGGTGGTGGTCCAGATTGCTATACACACTGTTACCTCTAATACCCAGTAGCACGTGCTCTTGCATTGATACATGCCTGCATTCGTCGTGGCATACTATCCACAGGTTCATCAAGGCACTGATGGTCCAGATTGTCCCACTCCTCAAAGGCTATTCAGCCCCAGATCACTCAGAGTGGTTGGTGGGTCACGTCGTCCATAAACAGCCTTTTTCAATCCATCCCAGGCATGTTCGATGGGGTTCATGTCTGGAGAAAATGCTGACCACTCCTGTCGAGCGATGTCGTTATCCTGAAGGAAGTCAATCACAAGATGTGCACGATGAGGGCGCAAATTGTCGTCCACGAAGACGAATGCCTCGCCAATATGCTGTCGATATGGTTGCACTATTGGTTGGAGGATGACATTCACGTATCGCACAGTCGTTACGGCGCCTACCATGACAACCAGCGGCGTACGTCGGCCCCGCATAATGCCACCCGAAAACAGCAGGGAACGTCCACCTTGCTGCACTCGCTAGCCAGTGTGTCTCAGGCGTTCAACCTGACCGGGCTGCCTCCAAACACGTCTGCGACGATTGTCTGGCTGAAGGCATATGCAACAATCATCGCCGACGAGAACGTCGTGGCTAGGCGGGTGATCTTGAACGGGACTTAGCCCACGTAAAACATTTGGACCTCCAATCAATTGCTGTTTATTAAACTGCCCAGCCAAATCAATATCAATCGCCTTCAAACTGCGATACACAGGTACACTGTGCCGCCAGCGACGACGGTAACCACGTCGCAGAGGCATTGCTGTGGCACGTTAACACAAGTGAACGTAGCAAGCCAACGCCCAGCGAGACACTCAGAGCTATGCATCCGCACTCCTCGACGTTCGCACAGCGAATGAGGCTCCGTGCTGCGGCGCAGCAGAGATAAGGAAGGACAGAACACACTTTATTGTCTATAATAAATCATACAATCACCGTTGATCTTTATTTTACAATTGCCATTGCCGACTTTGGCTGTTAGTAGTAGTTTATCCTGTAGTGAAGTAGAAGTGGATAGTTCCTGTGAATTATTATGGGTGGAGGTTACACTCTACAACCGAGCTAGGTTAATAATTGGCTCCTTTTACCGACCTCCCGACTCAGCAGCATTAGTGGCAGAACAACTGAGAGAAAATTTGGAATACATTTCACATAAATTTTCAAATGGTTCAAATGGCTCTGAGCACTATGGGACTCAACTGCTGTGGTCATAAGTCCCCTAGAACTTAGAACTACTTAAACCTAACTAACCTAAAGACAGCACACAACACCCAGCCATCACAGGGCAGAGAAAATCCCAGGCCCCGCCGGGAATCGAACCCGGGAACCCGGGCGTGGGAAGCGAGAACGCTACCGCACGACCACGAGATGCGGGCCATAAATTTTCGCAGCATGGTATAGTCTTAAGTGGAGATTTCAATTTACCAGATATAGACTGGGACACTCAGACGTTTAGGACGGGTGGTAGGGACAGAGCATCGAGTGACATTATACTGAGTGCACTATCCGAAAATTACCTCGAGCAATTAAACAGGGAACCGCCTCGTGGAGATAACATCTTGGACCTACTGATAACAAACAGACCCGAATTTTCGACTCTATAAGTGCAGAACAGGGAATCAGTGATCATAAGGCCATTGCAGCATCCCTGGATATAGAAGTTAATAGGAATATAAAAAAGGGAGAAAGGTTTATCTGTTTAGCAAGAGTAATGGAAGACAGATTTCAGACTGCCTAACAGATCAAAACGAAAATTTCTGTTCCGACACTGACAATGTTGAGTGTTTATGGAAAAAGTTCAAGGCAATCGTAAAATGCGTTTTAGACAGGTACGTGCCGAGTAAAACTGTGAGGGACGGGAAAAACCCACCGTGGTTCAACAACAAAGTTAGGAAACTACTGCGAAGGCAAAGAGAGCTTCACTCCAAGTTTAAACGCAGCCAAAACCTCTCAGACACACAGAAGCTAAACGTGTCAAAGTTAGCGTAAGGAGGGCTATGCGTGAAGTGTTCAGTGAATTCGAAAGTAAAATTCTATGTACCGACTTGACAGAAAATCCTAGGAAGTTCTGGTCTTACGTTAAATCAGTAAGTGGCTCGAAGCAGCATCTCCAGACATTCCGGAATGATGATGGCATTGAAACACAGGATGACAAGCGTAAAGCTGAAATACTAAACACCTTTTTCCAAAGCTGTTTCACAGAGGAAGACCGCACTGCAGTTCCTTCTCTAAATCCTCGCACAAACGAAAAAATGGCTGACATCGAAATAAGTGTCCAAGGAATAAAAGAGCAACTGGAATCACTCAACAGAGGTAAGTCCACTGGACCTGACGGGATACCAATTCGATTCTACACAGAGTATGCGAAAGAACTTGCCCCCCTTCTAACAGCCGTGTACCGCAAGTCTCTAGAGGAACGGAAGGTTCCAAATGATTGGAAAAGAGCACAGGTAGTCCCAGTCTTCAAGAAGGGTCGTCGAGCAGATGCGCAAAACTATAGACCTATATCTCTTACGTCGATCTCTTGTAGAATTTTAGAACATGTTTTTTGCTCGAGTATCATGTCGTTTTAGGAAACCCAGAATCTACTCTGTAGGAATCAACATGGATTCCGGAAAGAGCGATCGTGTGAGACCCAACTCGCTTTATTTGTTCATCAGACCCAGAAAATATTAGTTACAGGCTCCCAGGTAGATGCTATTTTCCTTGACTTCCGGAAGGTGTTCGATACAGTTCCGCACTGTCGCCTGATAAACAAAGTAAGAGCCTACGGAATATCAGACCAGCTGTGTGGCTGGATTGAAGAGTTTTTAGCAAACAGAACACAGCATGTTGTTATCAATGGAGAGACGTCTACAGACGTTAAAGTAACCTCTGGCGTGCCACAGGGGAGTGTTATGGGACCATTGCTTTTCACAATACATATAAATGACCTAGTAGATAGTGTCGGAAGTTCCATGCGGCTTTTCGCGGATGATGCTGTAGTATACAGAGAAGTTGCAGCATTAGAAAATTGTAGCGAAATGCAGGAAGATCTGCAGCGCATAGACACTTGGTGCAGGGAGTGGCAACTGACCCTTAACATAGACAAATGTAATGTATTGCGAATACATAGAAAGAAGGATCCTTTATTGTATGATTATATGATAGCGGAACAAACACTGGTAACAGTTACTTCTGTAAAATATCTGGGGGTATGCGTGTGGAACGATTTGATGTGGAATGATCAAATAAAATTAATTGTTGGTAAGGCGGGTACCAGGTTGAGATTCATTAGGAGAGTCCTTAGAAAATGTAGTCCATCAACAAAGGAGGTGGCTTACAAAACACTCGTTCGACCTATAGTTGAGTATTGCTCATCAGTGTGGGATCCGTATCAGATCGGGTTGATGGAGGAGATAGAGAAAATCCAAAGAAGAGCGGCGCGTTTCGTCACAGGGTTATTTGGTAACCGTGATAGCGTTACGGAGATGTTTAGCAAACTCAAGTGGTAGACTCTGCAAGAGAGGCGCTCTGCATCGCGGTGTAGCTTGCTCGCCAGGTTTCGAGAGGGTGCGTTTCTGGATGAGGTATCGAATATATCGCTTCCCCCTAATTATACCTCCCGAGGAGATCACGAATGTAAAATTAGAGAGATTAGAGCGCGCACGGAGGCTTTCAGACAGTCGTTCTTCCCGCGAACCATACGCGACTGGAACAGGAAAGGGAGGTAATGACAGTGGCACGTAAAGTGCCCTCCGCCACACACCGTTGGGTGGCTTGCGGAGTATAAATGTAGATGTAGATGTATATGTGATGCCAATCCTGAGCGGTCCATTCGGCATGTCGTTGGGCCTATCTGTACAGCGCTGCATGGTGTCGTGGTTGCAAAGATGGTCCACGCCATCGACGTTGGGAGTGAAGTTGCACATCACTCAGCGTATTGCGCACAGTTTGAGTCGTAACACGACGCCCTGTGTCTGCACGAAAAGCATTATTCAACAAGGTGGCGTTGTTGTCAGGGTTCCTCGGAGTCATAATCCGTAGGTAGCGGTCATCCACTACACTAGTAGACCTTTGGCGGCCTGAAAGAGCCATGTCATCGAGTGTTCCTGTCTCTCTGTATCTCCTCCATGTCCGAGCAACATCGCTTTGCTTCACTCCGACACGCCTGGACACTTCCCTTGTTGAGAGTCCTTCCTGGCACAAAGTAACAATGCGGACGCGATGGAACCGCGGTATTGACCGTCTAGGCAAAGTTGAACTACAGACAACACGAGCCGTGTACCTCCTTCCTGGTGGAATGACTGGAACTGACCAGCTGTCGGACCCCTCCTTCTAATAGGAGCTGTTCATGCATGGTTGTTTACACCTTTGGGCGAGTTTAGTGACATATCTGAACAGTCAAAGGGACTGCGTCTGTGATACAAACCCACGAGCAACGTCTATCTTCAGGAGTTCTGGGAACGGGGCTGATGCGAAACTTTTTTTGAAGTGTGCATAAATAAATTGTTCAGAGTGAAGCCGCCTTATTATTATTGAGATTTTTTGTTGAATTAAAGTACTAGTTACTAATTGTGTGGTTCGTAAAATACATCTTGCAGACCTGTATTGGAACAACATCGTTGTGTGTTTATTTTCTTCTGATATTTGTTTCTGTATCCTACTGTTTTTAGAGAATAATAGTAATTTTCACAAATACGAGTATAATGATGACAGGGAAGGTAGAAAATCTGGAAAGAGAGATGCTAAGGCTGAATCTACATACAATGGGAGTCAGTGAAGTAACATGGAAAGAAGACAAGGATTTCTGGTCAGACGAATAGGGTAATTTCGACAGCAGCAGAAAGTGGCATAGGCCTCGTTATGAATAGGAGGGTAGGGCAGAGAGTGAGTTACTATGAACAGTTCAGACAACGATAGTTCAGGTGTACATTCCGTCGTCGCAAGCAGAAAATGAAGAGACAGAGAACATATTGGAGAATACTGAAAGAATAACTGAGTACAAAAATGGAGATCGCTGTGGTGGATGGCGTGGACGGAAGGGTTACGGAAGAATATGGGCTTGTTAAGAGTAATGTGAGAGGAGAAACAGTAATTGCGTTCTGCGATGAATTTTAGTTAGTAAAAGCGAATAAGAGAACGATGTATACGTGGAGAGAAGGAAACACTCCAACTGGATTACATCTTGGTCAGATCGAGATTTCGAAATCAGATACGGAATTGTAAGGCATGCCCAGAATCAGATAGCCTACAGACACAGATCACAGATTAGGAGACTAAAGTTAAAGAAAATAGTACGGAAACACCTGTGTGGAAGAAACTGGGATACCGAAGTACCAAGAAAGGATCAGACGCGTTTGACATTCACTAGTGATGGGTATAACGCTCTATGAAATACCACCGTAGTCGTTTCAGTTGAACAAGAGAAGATATCTCTAAAAAGACCACTCACAGTTGTTGAATAAACAAACCTAAGTACTAGGAAATACCATATGTAGGCTGCTTGGATCATCAGCCATCGACGTTAATCTGCGCCACGGATTCGAAGCTCGTCTCCATGAATCCAGGAAGCGGCCCTCTAACGCGTTTCTTTTGTTTGTTTTTTCTTTTGGTACTACGTTGCTTTTACCATGTTTCTTATTATTGTTATTATTTTTTATATTTTGTAATTTTCCTTTATTTTCGTGGTTATTTTATTATGAAAAGAGAACTTGAAAGACATAAATTACATAATTCCGGGACTCAAAAGAAAACAACATTTTTCCCTAGGGAGAATACAATGAGAGGAGGCTCCAGAACAACGAAACAAATAAAGCTTTTCAATTCCTTGTCGATTAAAGACAAGGTGGAGTAATCCATCTTGTAACCTCCCAACAGAAAAGTAATTATAATATTCACATTTAGAATAACCTCCCAACAGAAAAATCTCTTTTAAGTTCCCAATAGAGAAATTTCTCTCCAATAATAAAATTTCAAGTTTTAGTGTGACCTTCCATTAAAGACTGACTGCATATCGAAATTAATAAGTTTTGACGTCAGCAGCGCTGCTTCATGGCCCTGTCAAATCATCCTGAATAAACTGAAAAATTCTCACCTCACAATGATGTCGCCGGATAAAGCTATCTATATATCTGCTCCTATGAAAAATTTTTGGCACAGCCCAGTGCAATGCTGCGCAATAGAATTTCATTTGTAGGAAAACAACTGATTCTCTTTTGCTTAGTCAACATGAGTATGCACAGGAAAAACTCGTAAAATCTTAAACTCAGATAAATGACTGGCAAAATTTCCTTCAGAACAAAAGTTATTATTGAAACATTTCTGCAAGGAATCACATGGGACATTAACATTACAGTTGTGGCTAAATCGGTTGTGGCACTTAACATGCGCGCAACAACAAAGAACAATAATATATTTTTTTTTTACCTTATACCACATCGCTCAGGCACCGCCATCGCTCTGCACGACCAGCCCAACACAAGTCAACCGCTGCACCGCCCTGTCGGAACTGTATAAATCAATTGCTCTGTGCGAGCTAGAAAACACGGCTGCTCTCTGCGAGCTACTAAACTCGACTTACTGCCAACACTGCTCTGACCTGCGATTCTATTGTAGCATAGATATTCCATATCGCAGGCAGCGCGTGAGCAATCCATCGAAATTACATCTTCTCAAGTGCGCTAACGAACAGTAATGAACCCCTTACAATCTCAGTGGTAAGCAGTTTATTGTCACTTGTTTTGCTAACGTCCCACGCATCTGCTCTGTACAAAACTATACTCTAGACTGTAGTCTTACATATTCTCTTCTTTGTTGTTCTTCTTATCTTTTTGTTCCACAGAACAGAGTTCGTTGCCCTTGTTACAACTCTTCTTTTATCAATCCTACTAGTGATTTCATCATTGCTTGTGCCCTGTTGAAATAATACCTCAAGATATTTTTCCTTTTCCAAATTTACAATTACTTCTCCTCTCACCTCCAAATTATTTGCTTCTTCCGTTCCAACAGCCAAGTACTCACACTTCTTCACAATCATCTTCAGGTCAGCCTTACTGTATGTCTCTTTAAGCTTTCTTAGCTTGTAGCTCAGATCATCGTCATCTTCTGATTTAACCGACTGGAGTTACAATTCTAGACTGCAGCGAAAGAGGCTCCATCTGGGGGTCTACCGAGGCCACCTGGTCGTCGGTTGCGCCAGCAGGTGACCTGCAAACTGCCGATTCAAGCCCTGAAAGTTCATGCACTTGCAGCTCTCTCCTTTTACCTCTGCTGATGTAGTAGCAGGCAGCTTTAGCATTTTGCCCTATAATATATGATGCCTCCTTAAACACGAGGAAGTTTTCTAGGACAGCCTATGGCTGTGCGTTTGAGAAGGATTTAATTAATGTTCCATTGAGGTTCTAACGTTGGTACCAGAGTTTCTTATACATTCTCTAACGTAAGTCGTAATAGGAATGAGCACATCTAATACCATTACCCATAAACACATATTCTCTGTATGCCTACCTAAAACGGCGTATAAGGTTGTCAACGTTTGGCTTTTAGTACCACAACTCTTCCAACACTGCAACAGCAGTTGCTCCCTAAATTTTGTTGCTGTAGAATGTTTCTTACGTTGCACAAACGTCTCCTCGGTTACACAGAACTCCTGAATATCAAGATCAGCTATAAATCGTTGTCCGAAGGACTCTTTACTCCAATAGACTCACTATCAACTGTAACTAAGAAGCTACAGCTTCCTCTTCTAGTATAAGATAGCCCTCTCGATAGCCCGTCAAAAACTGAACCCAGATCAAGCATGAAAACAGGAAGAAGGTGCACATAACTTTTTAAAAAGGCAAAATAGAAACAGCGGACAGTCTAAGCTTAGCAGTAGTAAAGGGACCAAACAGCTGCAGCGTCGTTATGTGTTCACGGAGCTGAACTATAAACTGGACGACTTGTTTTTGAAACTTTTTCATGCCATTATTTTTTTCTTTTTCACAACATTATGAAATGTCCGCATGGTCATTGAAACGTTTGTCATCTTTCTGTAGTCTTGACAGTTCTCATACTACACATTGGTTATAGATTATTTGTTGTGTGGTAAGAATACGTTACAGTCGCAAGCAAATGTGATGAATAGTGAGAACAGGCAATATACCGCATAGACGTCTCACAGAAATGAAAACAACGAACAGACCGGTGTGAACTATGTCACAATAAAGGAATTCAGGAGTCAAAACTTACAAACTGGAACACATCTTCAAAAACTTTAAAGACATATGCTTTGAAAGAGCACTGAGAAACTGTATGATTGCGAAACTGTTGCGTTGATTTGTTGCAGCTTATGTAACAAACTGTTATTTTTTCATCACTTCCTTCGGAGTGATCAAATTCACATTCATACGAACACCTAAATCGGGCGTATCTCACTCACTTACCAGGCATACAAATTAGGTGTGTCAATAAGAGATTCCTATTACACACATACTGTCACTAATGCCGCGTATGACGCACCAGACACGTTTTCTGGTGAAGTATTCGGTTGACTTCTCGCCTTGCCATCAAACGGTTGCAGTTTCCATTCGAAAGCCACTGCCCTTCGGCTGCTAACAGAGTAGATGTGCACAAGCAATTATTGTAGGTCCCTTCCTTACACCTTGCTGCTGCAAGCGGAGTTAACACCATGACACAGACGCAAATCTGAATACGAATAGCGGAAAGAAAGTTGGTGTAAGGTAGGTTGGAACACAGCTCACCCACTCGGCAGTCCACACCGTGACCTTTTCTTTTCATTTTGTTCGTTATTGTTCGTTGTATTTGGTCGTAACGGACGTCACATGACATCCACTGAAGTTCGTTGTTGGTCCTTTCACTCAGCTTTTTCTATTACAAAGACCAGCCACTCTCTGACCGAATACGCTGAGCTACCGTGGCTGCATTAATCGCGACTCCACTGCTGTTGCACGTTGCTATATATTAAAGTTCCTATCCTTGGACCGTTCACTATTTCTATTTTCCTTCTTTTTTCACAGTTCAGTACTCGTTCTTCTTGTTTCATGTTTGATCTGTGTTCATTTTTTGACGGACTGTCCACTGGGCACTCTTACCACTAAATCTGAGAGGATGAGGTGGGTAGTTTCCCTCGTAAGACTGCAGCGATAGAGGCTCCGTCTGTGGGCCTACCGAGGCCACGTGACCTGCAAACTGACGATACACCCCCTGGCAGTTCATGCACATGCAGTTCTCTGCTTTTACTGCTGGCTGATGCAACCTTTTCTTGTGTATATCAATGACTTTTCATCAGTAACACTACCAGATGCCAAGTTCGTTTTGTTTGCCGATGATACAAACGTTGCAATAAATAGCAAATCAAGCGTAGTCTCAGAAAGATCAGTTAATAAAATATTTGTGGACATTAATCACTGGTTCCTAGCCAATTCATTGTCACCAAATTTTGAAAAAACATACTGCATGCAGTTCAGAACTTGTAAGGGGTGTCCCACGAGTATATGCCTAACATATGATGACAAGCAGATAGAAGAAGTGGACAGTGTTAAATTCTTGTGATTACAGCTTGATAATAAATTCAACTGGGAAAAGCACACCACAGAACTGCTGAAGCGCTTTAACAAATCTCTATTTGCAATGCGAATTGTGTCAGACATAGGGGATATAAAAATGAAAAGGCTGGCATACTATGCTCACTTTCATTCCGTAATGTCATATGGGATTATTTTTTGGGGAAATTCATCAAGCCAAGCTAAAGTTTTCCGGGCACAAAAACGTGCAGTAAGAATTATATGTGGTGTGAACTGAAGAACATCCTGCAGAAGTCTTTTTAGGGAACCAGGAATACTAACTACTGCTTCCCAATATATTTATTCTTTAATGAAATTTGTCATTAAAATATATCACTTTTTTCAAACCACAGCTCAATTCATGAAATCAGTACTAGAAATAAGAATAATCTTCCCAAGGATTTAAAGTCACTTAGTGTTGTACAAAAAGGTGTGCATTATTCAGGAACACACATTTTCAATAACTTGCCAGCAGCCATAAAAAGCTTAACAACCAATGAAATTCAGTTTAAGAGAAGCCTAAAGGATTTATTGGTGGCCAACTCCTTCTACTCCATTGATGAATTTCTCAGTAGAACCAACTGATTTGTGTGTACAATATAACTTCTGCACAATTTCAGTGCAGTAATGAGTTCATTGTAAATAAGTGTGTGTGTGTGTGTGTGTGTGTGTGTGTGTGTGTGTGTGTGTGTGTGTGTGTGTGTAAGTACAATCTAACTTCTGCACCATTTCAGTGCAGTAATGTGTTCACTGTAAATAAGAATTATAGTAGTTGTATTACACGTTTATTACCTTATAAATAAATAAATAAAACTTTTTCTATTTTAAATTCAGTGCATTAGTATTTTTGTAAAAGGATTCTTTCATATAGTGTTCATTAAAAAATGACGATCATTCCACTTGGAACCTGTGGAATGGTACATTAGCTTATTTGTTTGAGTTGTAAATATTTGTCACGTATTGTTGTTTTTCTGGCATGTTCTACATCCTGGAGGACCTCCTCACTACGGATCAATTGGAATGAAAGTAAATCTAATCTAATCTAATCTAATCTAAGTGTGACCTCATTCGCCAGGTCCATTATATTCCTGCTGGACTTGGCGTCGACTGACCATAGAACGACATCCTGCAAAGTACAAAATTTGGGAGATTCTCTCTATTTTCTCAATACTCCAACATACAAAAATGGTTCAAATGGCTCTGAGCACTATGGGACTTAACATCGGAGGTCATCAGTCCCCTAGAACTTAGAACTAGTTAAACCTACCTAACCTAAGGACATCACAAACATCCATGCCCGAGGCAGGATTCGAACCTGCGACCGTAGCGGTCTTGCGGTTCCAGACTGCAGTGCCTTTAACCGCACGGCCACTTCGGGCGGTTCCAATATACACATTTCTCACACTTGCACTGACAGACTCCTACTGCTTTCCTCTTTTTAGCAACGACATGCAATCTAGGCATTTTACCCCATAATATTGGACGCCTTCTTAACCATGAGCCTGGTCACCTGCAAAATACATGCTAAATATCTTGCTGTCTTCTACTGCCACTCCCATAACCTGACATTTTCTATGCCAAGTCTGCAGGATTGCTCCTAGATACAGCTTAAAGAGGGTCGGTGACAGCCCACATCCCTACCGTAGACACTTATTCAACTCGAATTCTCCAGGCCAACTATTCCTAGTCATTACTCTCACTGTGTTAGTTTCATATAATCATAATAGCCTTTAGCAATCTTTGATCCAACTTTATCACTTTCAACTTTTCCCACAGTTTTGTGGTGGATATATTATCAGATATATTATCATATGCTTTCTCTAGGTCAATCAATGCAACATGCATCTTCACTTCAACCTCTGTACGTCTTTCACATATTAGTTTAATTCTGCTTTCTGTTCTTCTGCTTGTGACTTGTTTCTTTTTCTATCAGATCTCTCAGAACTTTCGAGTACAGTCTTCGCACAAAAGGGATCACTGCCAATCCCCTAAAATTATTTAGATCATTACGTGACCCTTTCTTATGCACCGGGCTTATGTTACATGTTTTCCTATCCAATAGAACATCTCCACTTAATACTCTTTCAAACAGCCTCCTTAGCATGTCCAACACTTCCGGCGAACCAGACTTCACTAGCTCTGCATATATTGATCCATGTCCTAGTGCTTTCTTCATCTTACAGCGCCTCACAGCTTGTTGAAGAACTTTTGTATCTAAATGCCATAACTCCTCCTGTTGCATCTTCACCTCACATATATATGAAAATTCAGGTTGCTTTCTCTGGAATAAATCCTTAAAATACATTGTCCATTCACCATGGCTAAGATTATTATCATATAACTTGTCACTAGTTGACACTCGCTTTGACTTAACTGTTCTCCATGCCTCATCTCTACATATTCACATCTTTCATCCCACGTCTTTTTTCTTTATAACACTTCTTTCTTCACCTCTCTATTTAGTGCCCTATATCCGTCTCTATTTTGACCGTCATACACTCTCAGGAATATCAAGTGAGTTTCTTTTTTCTTTTCAGTCGTTTCTGCGATTTCTGCATCTTCTGCTCTCATTTTCCAACTACTTATTTTGTGGCCTTCTTTATATGCTCACATCCCTCTTCTATTGTTTTCTCTGCACTCTCCAATTTATTTGCCAGACGCTGTTGGTACAAGTTCTTAGAACTATCTTCCACCGCGCGGGATTAGCCGAGCGGTCTGGGGCGCTGCAGTCATGGACTGTGCGGCTGGTCCTGTGCGACCGAGAGGTTGCGGGCCCGAATCCCTGTCGGACCACGGAATATTTCAACCTGCTTTTAACCTATCTTTCACGAGGTGAAAATCTCACCAGGAAGAGACGTGGTTCGGATTTCACTTTACATTGTAGGTCCCCTATCCCTACTAGAATTCCTGGGGTAGGTCAGGGACATACAATTCGCCGAAATAGCGTCCAGTTCAAAGACTTTGAAAGTTGTCTGTTAGAAAACGCCTTTCATATAAAATGTCATTTCACAGCTGTAAGACGCTGGTAGGGTGCAGAGACTCTCTAAGCACTGATCTCGTCCGATATGGAAGTCACATCTTTGGCTCCATAGTAAGAGCGTATCTGTACGCTGGACGAAGAGCCGGAGTTCTGCTGACCAGTCAGTTGACACGGCAGTTAAGATGTGAGTTAGCTTTGCCGTGCGGGCAGTCTGACAAAGCATCATTTCTCTTCGAGTGATACTAGACCAAGTCGCGTATTTCTCTTCTTCTCACTAGCGTGTTTGGTGTCATATTCTATTACACGATTTTCAGAAGTACGGAAGAGTTTTCTTTGCGACCGAGGTTACATATGTTTCTTCCAATCGAGACTTTGTTCTCTGCACAAGGATATTGGCTTTTCATTAAGTCATCTAAAGGTTTATGTCATGGTTCACGTTACTTATTTAACACTATCTTATTTGATATTATCACGGGGATTTTAGATGATATGAGGTTCTTTTTTGTTCTGTTTTGGATAGTATGTGGCATTGTTTTACGAAGTAGTCCCCTGGAGGACATACGTAACCTTGTTCAAAAATGGTTCAAAAGGCTCTGAGCACTATGGGACTTAACATCAGAGGTCATCAGTCCCATAGACCTTAGAACTACTTAAACCTGACTAACCTAAGGACATCACACACATCCATGCCCGAGGCAGGATTCGAACCTGCGACCGTAGCGGTCGCACGGTTCCAGACTGAAGCGCCTAGAACCGCTCGGCCACACCGGTCGGTCGTAACTTTGTTACTTTGAATAATAACACAAGTGAGCAGAAATTTGGTTACCTTAGATCTATGACTTGTACATGCCTAACTTTAGCCTCTGAATCTAAAAACGATCACAGTTTCTGTCTACCATGTCAACCTTTTAAACTATAGGAAACGCTCTCTTATCTCAAGACTCATATAAAATGTGCGTGTATAGGAAAATAAAGGGAAAACGTACCAAATATGTTACTCGAAGCGATGTAGATGACACTGAGACAAGAAATTTAATATAAGACACAAGTGGGACGCAAATATCGGGAAATATCCCAGATATGGATGAGAAATTTTGAACATATGACGTCACAGATGATGTGCCTCGCAACATGTGCAGCGACTGGGCTTGGATGTGAAGGGTTGATTGAGCGGGGCAACACTTGCATAAGAAAAATCGGTGCTAATTTCGAACGTGTTTCGTAAATGTGATCTCTTGTAAACGTAGAAGTTACCGAATTATTTTCTTCGCTGTAACTAAGTGAAAGCTGTTCTTATTTTATGTTTCTTTCTTTTTGTCTCTTCTTCTTTTGTTTAGACACGCTATTTAGTAAGGGAAGCGAATGTCATTTACTGGTAACGACGCAAATTGGAAGCTCTTCCTCATTTATTTGTGACTCAATAAATGGTTCAAATGGCTCTGAGCACTATGGGACTTAACATCTATGGTCATCAGTCCCCTAGAACTTAGAACTATTTAAACCTAACTAACCTAAGGACAGCACACAACACCCAGTCATGACGAGGCAGAGAAAATCCCTGACCCCACCGGGAATCGAACCCGGGAAACCGGGCGTGGGAAGCGAGAACGCTACCGCACGACCACGAGCTGCGGACCCTGACGCAATGCGGTAGGTTTTTGTTGCACTGTAGTTTGCAATAAACCAGCGTAGAGCGCGAGACCGATACATGAAATAATAAAACTTATCTCAGTTTAAACATATAACTGTCAAACGCAATGAAAAAATACTGCCTGCAACAGGCATGACTAGCCCTCAGAGCTCCATGCGCTCAAGTCGCGCACGTGGGCCCAGAGCCAAGCCGAGGTCAATGCTTGACTTGGGTTGGGGTAATTAAGTACGACAGACCGACAGACTCCACCGTTGCACGAGTGGCGAGATAGTCATCTGGTGACGTCACTTGTTCAAAATTTCTCATCCATTTCGCTGGTATTTGCCGATATTTGCGACCGCGTGCGTCATTTATGTCACTCCGAAGGTTCGTTAACGTTAATAGAAATCACCCAGTATAGTTACTGCAAGTTAAATCGTGTTCATACAATCAGTAAGAGTTGATTTAGCAAACCGTAAACATACAAAAGAAGGTAAATGTTTTCGTCTGTAGCTTTTTCTGTAGTTTTTAATCTCTGTACATTCTCTCTTGATGCTCCAACAATAGTCAGTCATCATATGTATATCCTATTTGCCTGGATACCAAGCGTCCATGACATCGGTCTTCACTTTTCATATGACACGTCAGGAAATGCCGAAATGAGATACTTGAAATAGTCTCCTTCAACTGACAAAGCTTTAATAAACTGCTTCATGAGACTCAGTTTCATTTGCAGAGGCGGAAATGTAATGTTCTTTCTGCGAACAAGTGGATGATGTAGAATATTTGGATCATCAGACTTCAGGTTATATCTCAGTGGCCAATTCGACTGCTCTCAATACTTCTCTCGAGCTCTGCTGTCCCACATACATAAATTACAGGGATATTTGGTATATCCATATTGCTGGCCAGGGAGGAAACAGACCATTTTAAGATCAGCAGAGATGATCCATTGGTACATGTGATATGGCAACAATTCAATGAATCTCTTTATGTTTTCATATTATTCACCCAAACAAACTGAATAACCTATTGAGAGTGCAACATATAAATTTTCATAGTGGAGAAGGACACACTTGAAGCTCCGCTTTGAGCTCTCGATGAGCAATCTCCGTTCTGTTGCGGCATAAGCTGAAATTTCAAACTCGTCCATTAAACCAGTACGTTATGGCACTATAAACATCTATCATAACTTCTAAAGTATTGCAGAAACGCACTTTCTCTTTTGAAAGTAGGATTCCTTAGGTCCCTTTACAAGCAAGTTTTCTTTTTGCACGGTGTTCGTTCTAAACCTTCTTTCGTTAGTCCCAAATCTCGTGCCAAATCATTCAACTTACGCTGCTCAAGTCTCTTGCGAACGGAATCATCTTCAGTAGAAAAATTTTCCTCGTTTGGGTCACCTGGAAGTTCATCAGACTCGTATTGCTGTATTTCCAAACAGGGTAACTCTTTGAAATTTGGCACTGTTATTTGAATGAGGCACTGGGTGTACAGCGGATGGGAAACAGGAATATTCAATTTTACATTGGTTTTTCTTGTATGCTGATGTTTACACTATACAAAAGTAAGAATCACTTGAGTGATCTCTGGTTTCGCCGGCCGGAGTGGCCAAGCGGTTCTGGGCGCTACAGTCTGGAACCGCGCGACCGCTACGGTCGCGGGTTCGAATCCTGCCTCGGGCATGGATGTGTGTGATGTCTTTAGGTTAGTTAGGTTTAAGTAGTTCTAAGTTCTAGGGGACTTATGACCACAGCGGTTGAGTCCCATAGTGCTCAGAGCCATTTGAACCATTTGAACCATCTCTGGTTTCTCGCCAAATCACAGGTACATCAAATGAAAGTTTATCAAATGTTCCCTTCCTTCACATCCGTAAACTCTCTGTACACTGCTTGCACACTTTGTAAGGCAGCCATGATTTATCTTGATCACCTGTTATTTATCCTTTGACCGTAGTAGAACTGCCACGTAGATAACGAAACGAATTGGGGCTGTTTAAGCACATACAACGCATACTACCAGAGTCAAACGTAAGGAAAATTTTCAGTTTATATATAAATAAAACCTAACCAGTGCTAACCTTGTATACAAACAAGAACATGGACTCCACACCCGAATGCGCTTCCCAGTGTCAGAGCGACACACACCTCACTACACTATTTAAGGCGTAAGGGGTCAGGAAAGGTTTATGCCAGCCAACAAGAGAACAACAGTTGTTCCCCGTGTTCCAAGCTCGACCTCGCGGAGTGTAGTCACATTCACGTAAGGCACAGACGAAAAATTTGATGTAGTAGAAGAGGTAGAAGAAAATTAAACACAGTTTTGAAATTAAGATACGTATTTAACTCTAAGACAGCTCAAAAATTTTACTCAAACGAAATTTAACTCAACAGTGTAATCGAAAGTTATCCCAATTTCTCTTCAATCATTTTTAATCTAGAAGTCACAAATGGTACAAATACGTCCATTTCTGTGTCTTACTTCGTAGCTGATCCGAACACAATTCACCGAGTACGTTCTGCCTTTAGCGGAACTGCTATAATCGTAAACACCCATCGGCATTTAAAATATTCATTTATTTGCATGCATATCACAGTAAATACCTCCACATCCACATCGACACTCCGCGAGCCTATGTACAATGCGCGGCGGTGGGTATCCTCTACCACTACTAGGCATTTCTTTTCCTGTTCCACTAGCAAATAGAGCGAGGAAGATATACTGGCACGACTTCTGGTCTCTGCACTAGAAATTGAAGAGATACCAGGTGGGATGGACAGTGTGTACAAGAGCATGTTTCGTAGGTACAATGTCTGTAACAACGTTGTCGGTCGCCACATCGAGCCGCTGTTGTTAATGCATCAGTGCTGTTCTGCACGTACAGTATGCTGGGCCCCTTTTTCGTTTTGGAATAATGTAAATACGTAATGTTGAAGTAATACAAACAAATGTGCTTAAAGCGCTGCGGTTAGAGGCGCCATGCCACTGACTGCGCGGCCCCTCCCGCCGGAGGTTCGAGTCCTCCCTCGGACATGTGTGTGTGTGTGTGTGTGTGTGTGTGTGTGTGTGTGTTCTTAGCATAGATTAGTTTAAGTTGGTTTAAGTAGAGTGTACGTCTAGGGACCGATGACCTCTGCAGTTTGGAACCTTAAGAACTCAGACACATTTGAACATTTTTTGAAATGTGCTTAAGTGATAAATGGATCTTTCTGTTAAGCTTCCTTTCGAACTGTTTCATAATAAGTGCAGTGCGTGACGCCTAATTCAGTTTCTCAAGCAGAAATGTACAACATCTGAATTGAAACAGTCGTAGAACGGAAACGGTACGTTTCCGGACATGGGTTCATAATCAAAATATTATGTACTCACTCCCCTCTACAAGTCCTAGAAGTTTGTAACGGGAACTTTCGACAGGTGTTAGGCTGTACAAAGTGCAGGCTATACCTACACCGCAAGCGTTCTCTCTATAAACGAGAACGCATTCGCACTTTTAGATTGCGTTGAAATGATTGATCGTCTTGGTCGCACTTTTACGTTAGTTAAACGCATGTGCCAGACCTCAAAATGGTTCAAATGGCTCTAAGCACTATGGGACTAAACATCTGACGTCATCAGTCCCCTAGACTTAGAACTACTTAACTCTAACTAACTTAAGAACATCACACACATCCATGCCGAGGCAGGATTCGAGCCTGCGACCGTAGCAGCAGCGCGGTTCCGGACTGAAGCGCCTAGAACCGCTCGGCCACAGCTGCCGGCGTCAGACCTCCTTATGCTTTCCGTTGCGCCATGAAAACCCTGCCTGCTACCGAATATGTTCATCGGTAGAAGTCAGATTGCGCTGTTGTTCATTCACAGATCAATATTTTGCTCATAAAGGGCACTAGGCCAATATTTTTAGGTCATAAATACCGAAGTCAGAAGAGCTACGCGCTCAGTTTAAATTTAAATGGGAAACAGGAGTATTTCAACTCGCACCATGCCATACAGTCACTCGGAGCTGTTGCTACGAGAGGCGATCAATAAGTAATGTAACAGTTTTTCTCTGAAAGCAGGTCGGTTTTGTTCAGGATTACAATACAAAACCCTATGTTTCAACATAATCTGCCGGCCGTTGTGACCGAGAGGTTCTAGGCGCTTCAGTCCGGAACCGCGCTGCTGCTGCGGTGGCAGGTTCGAATCCTGCCTCAGGCATGGATATGTGTGATGTCCTTAGGTTAGCCAGGTTTAAGTAGTTCTAAGTCTAGGGAACTGATGACCTCAGAAGTTAAGTTCCACAGTGCTTAGAGCCATTCGAACATAATCTCCTTTCAATGCGGCTGTCTTACGCCACCCTACTGGGGAGCCCTGACCGCCCGCATCGTACCACTCTGCTGGTCGACGTCTGAGCCAACGTCTTGCTGCATCATTAGCCTCCCTGTCACTCATGTACTGCTTCGAGAGGAGGGCATCCTTCATTGGGCCAAACAGATGGATGTGGGAAGGCGCGAGATCCAGGCTACAGGGTGGATGATGAAGGACAGTGCAATAAATTTTTTTGGGTTCCTCTCGAGTGCGGAGACCTGTGTGAGGCCTTGAGCTGTCATGAAGAAGGGGAAGTTGGCTTGCATTTTTGTGGCGACGAACGCGCTGAAGTCGTTTGTTCAATTTCCTGGGAGCAGCACCATACACTGCCGAACTGATTCTTGCACCTTTAAGGAGGACATCAAGCAAAATAAACCCTTCAGAGTCGCAGAAGACGGTCGCCATGACTTTACCAGCTGAGGGTGCGGCTTTGAACTTTTTTTCGGATGAGAGGTGTTGCGGAGCAACTCCACGGATTGTCGCTTTGTTTCTGGTTCAGATTCATAAACCCATGTATTATTGACTGTGATGACGTTTGTCAAAAAAAGAAAATGTCACGATCAGCCTCGTAACACACGAGCAGTTCCACGCAGATGGACATTCGTTGCTGTTTACGGTGTTCTGTTAGGCAGCTAGGTTCAAATGGCTCTGAGCACTATGGCACTTAACATCTGATGTCATCAGTCGCCTAGAACTTAGAACTACTTAAACCTAACTAACCTAAGGACATCACACACATCCATGCCCGAAGCAGGATTCGAACCTGCGACGTAGCAGCCATGCGGTTCCGGACTGAAGCGCCTAGAACCGTTCGGCCACGTAGGCTGCTAGGAAGCCAGCGAGCACACACCTTTTAGTACTCCAAATGGTTGTTGCGTGTGTCAGCACTAGCAACAGAGACGTCCAGTTGTGCAGCAAGGTGTTTGATTGTGATCCGTCGATCACCTCGAATGAGAGTGTCCGCACGTTCCAATACTGCAGGAGTCACAGCTGTGTGCGGCGAGTCGGCACGCGGGAGATCAGACAGGTTTGCGTGACCTTGTTGCTATGGTGACAGGCACCTCGCCCGACGACTCTTCGTCCTGTTATTTATTGCCAGGTCTCCGTAAAAATTCTGCAAACGCCTGTCATTTTCTGCGATGCTCTGGTTGTCCGCCAAAAGAAACTAATGAGAGCTCTCTGTTTGGAATACGCCTCTGTTACAGACGCCATTTTGAAGGTTACGTATAGCGCCGCCACGTACCGGAACTTCATCAAACTACAGGGGCTGAAGCAGGATTACACAACAAACTCGGCATTTTTCCGTGCGAAATTGTCCGAGAAGTCTTGCATTACCTACAGAATGCCCCTCATATTATTACCAGAACTATACGGAGAAAATTGTACCGCACAGGCTTCGGCAGCCGGCGACTGACACTCGTCACAGTGCCTTCCTATGGCTTCGAGACACTCAGTGTAAATAAATATTTATAATACATAGTAAATTTGTAGTGCCATACTATAGCTGGCACAACCCATACTACGACTATTATCAGGACGGGAAACGCGATGGCGAATCATGGCTGGTAGTCATACTTTGATTTACACATATTTAATTTACTAACATAAGGTCCCTTCAGATAATTCCCCACAATCTTCAGTACAATGCAGCAGTTACTTAGTATAAGTTCTTATTGAAACAGGGCAGTTATCAGAACCCAACAAGTATAACCATAAAATGCATATAAAATCGGTTAAGAAACAGCTAGCAAACACAGTACTGCCGTGGCTTCGCCACACTTAACAAAAGCTTACAACTGACAGTACAGTTCCTATCATGGTGGGCCACATAATTGCATTTGATTACTACAAGGCCCAACACTTAAAACTCACGTGGTTAACCACAATTCACTAGAACATGGATATGTAACAGAAGCAAGAAAGATTGCCATTAAACAAGCCCAGATTACACTTTACGTGACTACACACTGTAACTTAATTAGAGATGTGACATCGACTCAACAAGCACTGTGGACTGTGTATTACTACAGAGACAGATCACTGTAATTAGCCCAAAATTACATGCTAATCTTTACACCTGCTCTATTTGCTAACGTCTACTTAGTTGCAGGTCTATCTTTATGTAACTAAAAAAAATTGTTTAAACATCAGAAAATCACAATCAAATTACAAAACGCCGTTTACCTGCCTTGGCGGAAAGGAAAGATATACTAAAATTTTGGTGTGGGGTCTTCGCCCAAAGCAATCCAGTCGCGGCAGGATTACGTAAACACAGCAGGACCTAGGCTGCGGGTTACAGCTCACTCCCCACCAAGGCGTTGGCACTTACAGCAGCTTTTGACAAACACAGAACTATTGCAACTCTCTGAATCACACACAAAAATACAGGGCAGAATCCTCGCACCACACATACGTGCATCAGTCTACAAAATGCCCCGTCCACAGCAATGACTGACCTTTAAATTGAAACCATTCGAGGACGGTTCACCGATAATAGTAATATCACGTAGGTGCAGCTTTCAATCACTCAATACCCTTAATAGTCAATTAGAGAACAACAAGTACAGTTATAACTAAGACGTCACTGTGAATCCAACATTTAACCCCTCTCACACGAAGCTCATCCACTTGCCTTTCGATTAACGGCTGTGTAAGTTCCACAATCATCTAGCGAGTGAAACGCCTCTTGACACGTCGCTCAGCCACATACACTAACGGCCAACTTGCTTGATGTTTGCACACATCCCAACTCAGCGGATCAAGCAGCTTAACCACAGGTACCTTTCCCTTGATAGAAATCACGAAACTTGGATCTCCGAGCTCCCCCAAAACACAGACTTGCCGACCAATACAGCTCCGCGGTATATCACACTGATAGGGCACATCCGGTCGCAGTCGACACTCCTTTCTTCGGAGACGTCCCGAGTCCCTCAATGTTTTTCTTTCGAAAGCTGACGGCCGACTCTTGAAGCCCGCCAACCCGGAAGAAAAAAAAATGGTTGAATGGCTCTGAGCACTATGGGACTTAACATCTGTGGTCATCAGTCCCCTAGAACTTAGAACTACTTAAACCTAACTAACCTAAGGACATCGCACACGTCCATGCCCGAGGCAGGATTCGAACCTGCGACCGTAGCGGTCACGCGGTTCCAGACTGAAGCGCCTAGAACCCCACTGCCACACCGGCCGGCAACCCGGAAGAAAGCCACACGATATCCAAAGATCACATATAACCTCAAAAATCGATCGCAACGATATAACGAGCGTACCCGATGCTGGCGCCAGTCCGCCACGTCTCAATAGCAATTTTTCTTTTCCACCATCGTGTCTTTCTTGCCATTTGTCAAGAAATAAATAAGGCATTTGGATCAGGAGCTGAACCGGATTAACTTGTTGTTGCGACGGAATCACAATAATGGCTCAGCTGCAGTGCTTACTGTTCTGTAAACACAGAGTTGCTTAAAATGGTAAGGTTCGCTGCCGTGTCTAATCTCGGAAACGTTTCGTGCCTCGCAATCATAACGTCCCGCCGCCGGGCCGCGTTCTCCGGTAACGACCGCGGTAAAAGCTCGCGATATTTACGGCGATACGACTGCGTGCGTTGTCGAACGCGCCTCTGCAGGGCCGTACGTTGCGTAGAAATCTTTATCACTCTGACGAGCACGGGAGGCAGAGAAATAAAAACCCGCTGCAAGCGATGCTGATAAATGTCGCAGATAGTGTGGCCATCGACCTGCCCCGGAATGGTCTGACTCGCGTGGAACGTGTACAGTTGTGTCGACGACGGACCGGGCAATGGTCGCCTTCTCTTCTGCCTTGTTCTCTCATGAAAGAATAAGATATAAGCAGGTGCCGTTATAATCCACAGAGTGTTCAGTTTAAGACACACAGCACTCAACCCACGTTACTTATGAATTACTGTCCGATAGAACTGCCTTCATTCCCTGCAGCAGTAAAGAAAATTGGATATTACCACGCCATTCTCGTCATCATACGTTAGGATTGCTGTCAACGGCTGCTGTCAGTGCGTTGACAAACAGTGGTCGGCACTGTCAAAAATAAAACGTAGTAAGGTAAATGGAGGTATTTTCGTGATACGAGTAATTTCGTAATATTTTTTGTTAGTCCACTCTACCACAGTTGTTGGAGTAGAAACACACCAGTTCGGATTGTCGTCTCAAAAATGTTCAAATGTGTGTGAAATCTTATGGGACTTAACTGCTAAGGTCATCAGTCCCTAAGCGTACACACTACTTAACCTAAATTATCCTAAGAACAAAAACACACACCCATGCCCGAGGGAGGACTCGAACCTCCGCCGGGATCAGCCGCATAGTCCATGACTGCAGCGCCTAAGACCGCTCGGCTAATCCCGGGCGGAAGATTGTCGTCTCTCGGGCCATTATTGTTGGCAGATATTACTGGCTGAGATCCATGTACTAACCGTCCTACAACTATAACGAAATTATCTTAAACATATGACGAGCTTACCTATCGTACCACAAGATTACCTACCAATGTCGGTGGTACTTGATCATCATTTAAAATTTCTATTGTTCTTGTAACACAAAAACAGGTACACTTTTATTTGACGTTGATCCTGTTAATATGATATAACTTTAAAACTTTGTGTTCTGTGTTGCGGCAGGTCTTGTCATGGGGGAGCCTCGTCAGAGAGGTCCACCACATGAGCGTCTAGGGAAGTGATTCCAGTGGTGGTTTTCCGTTGACTTCCACCGATGATAATGAAATGATAATGAGGACATCATAACACCCAGTCCCTGAGCGGAGAAAATCTCCGACCCAGCCGGGAATCTAAACCGGGCCCCTTGGCGTGACAAGCCGCAGCGCTGATCACTTTTTTTTTTTTTTTGTTCGTTTTTGTTCGTTGTGTCTGCTCGGGGCGGACGTCGCAAGACACCCGTTCAGTTCGTCGTTGATCCATTAACTCAGTTCTTTTTTTTTTTTTATTACAGAGGGCAGCTAACCCTCTGACCGAACGCGCTGAGAAATCGTGCCGGCACCACTCAGCTATTGGGGCGGACGCTAATATGATATACTAACTGAGTATGTCGGCGTTGTGCGGGTATTTATTTTAAGCTGAGCCCACACATCCATGCCGAGGCAGGATTCGAGCCTGCGACCGTAGCAGCAGCGCGGTTCCGGACTGAAGCGCCTAGAACCACTCGGCCACAGCGGCCGGCGTCAGACCTCCTTATGCTTTCCGTTGCGCCATGAAAACCCTGCCTGCTACCGAATATTTTCATCGGTAGAAGTCAGATTGCGTTGTTGCTCATTCACAGGTCAATATTTTGCTCATAAAGGGCACTAGGCCAATATTTTTAGGCCATAAATACCGAAGTCAGACGAGCTACGCGCTCAATTTAAATTTAAATGGGAAACAGGAGTCTTTCAACTCGCACCAGGCCATACAGTAACTCGGAGCTGTTGCTACGAGAGTGTGGAATTTATTTTTGACATAAACCTTCATTGTGTAAAACGTTTGAGGTAGTGTGATTGAGAACATAAACGAAGAGCTGGTTTTCTTCACTAACACAGGAAAGAATGACGAGGAGCTGGCTGTGCTGAAAGCAACTGACACTAAGGTCCAAGCCCGCACTGTGCAGTGTCTAGCCTCGCGCTTAGTTTATGGTCGTGGCATAACATAAGCTCATCGGAAATCGTACAAATTTAAACCGAAATGGTAAACTATTTGGAATAAGCGAGGTTCTGGGTATAAAAACTCGCTCGTCTGTGTCACCTCCCGTCAAAATCTCCGCTTATATGCTGTTGGAGGGAAGTAACTTTAATCCTCTGTGAGTGAAGGGTTCTGAGGAGCGAAGCAATACATGATGCTTTCGATCGCAGTTACGTTGCGCCTCAATTTCGTGGGGCGTTTCCAGAGAGCGAGTGAAAGCCTAATGTACTAAAGCCACAGCAAGTCTCGCCTCACGATCTTCATTGGATTCTTGAGACCGCATTGTCAGTCTCCTAGGCGTTTAATCGTAAATACAACGAAATCAAATTCTAATAACTAGGCACTAAAATCACAAAACAAGCTGAATAAATTTATTTTTCGTAGCAAAGAGGAAAAATAGAACCTTTCAAAAGAAGAAAAGCAGTGTCACTAAGTATTTAAGACACAAAGAGAAATAAGATAAGATTGTGACGCTAGATTCTCACTGACGTAAATTTCCGAAAGCACATCTGTCACTGACTTTAGAAAGTAACAGAGCGATCTATTGGTTCTTTCGTGTACTACTAAACTAACAGCGTCAGCTATTGGTTCTTTGGTGTATTACGCCGTGATGTTTAAACATCCGAGCTACTAAGCTGAGCAGACGATTTTAGATAAACCGTTAAATTACAATATCTTTTTCGCCGTGATACTATTTTGATGAAATAAAGCTTTAGCGTGTTCAGACAGACACCACTGTTTTGTAGTTTTATTACTAGTGTAGTAGATAGATATAGATAACTGGATGAAATGCATGGACGTTAGAGAGTGAAAAAATGTCGTACCTATCTCAAATATCCTTCCCTTTATCTTACATGACAAAGTGGAACAGCGCATGAAGATAACAATTAATTTTCACTCTCACTGCCAAATATACATGTACTTAGAGATAAGCAAATATGGAGCTCAGTTCTGGAACAGTAAGGTAACCACAAGAAAGCGCAGGTCATTCTACGAACATTGGTGAAAACTACAAGACTCTTTGATAATTTAGTAGAATGAACAGCAGAAAATTGAATCTACTAATAGTCATATGTATAAATTGTGGCAAAGTACGAAAGGAATTAGGAAGCTACGCCATCTCATACTAGCAAAAGACATGGTTCACTTTTTGATTGGTCATGGATCTTGCCTGGCCTACTTGTTTAGAACAGGTAGATGAGACGACGATAAATGCCGCTGTGAGGCATTAGGAAATGGTGAAGAGTTGGTAACAATGTACACTGAAGCGATCAACTTAGAAGCAACCGCAAACCTGTGGAGGTTACCAATATCTGAAATACTATAACAGATCGGGAATAAGCAAAGAGTAGGGAAGAAATTCAGGTATAAGTTTTAATATAAGCAACATATTTAAAAACACAGACAGACAGCATAGCAGGACAGTGATAAAAGTAATCAAAAGGCATTTCATATATATACACCGACGGACCTGGTCGATATTTATAAAAATTTATGGATATGTTCATCACTTGATGGGTCCCGAATGATTAAACTCTCATTCAATTCGGAACTGATGGCCATCATTAACATCAGCACGAGGTGTGACGAGGTGCCGGCCGCTGTGGCCGAGCGGTTCTAGCCGCTTCAGTCTGGAACCGCATTGCTGCTACGGTCGCAGATTCGAATCCTGCCTCTGGCATGGATGTGTGTGATGCCTTAAGGTTAGTTAGGTTTACGTAGTTCTAAGTCTAGGAGATTGATGACCTCAGGGTTCAGTCCCATAGTGCTTAGAGCCATTTGAACCATTTTTTGTGACGAGGTGTGACCCCCAAGGGCAAAAATACACTCATGTATTCGATGTGGCACGGTAGCAAACAGCCTCCGTAAGTCATCCTCAAAAAATTTCTCGTCATTCCTGAAATATGCTACGTGTCTATTCATGTACACTGCTGACTGGGAACTGTTAGGAAAGTGTATATCTTTCCATCTCATCCCAGGTATGCTTTATGCGTACAAATCAAGGGATCAGAAAGGACAGTCTTCCGTATATTCCTCGAACTGTTTGTGTTGTGACACTGCGTGGAAAGTCGGCAAAATAGCCGGGAGTTTGGTGTGCAGAGTACATGCCCCGCCGTACCACATCCACATGACGCCGCGAAGCAGAAGATGACACGGCGGATGGCCGACATCCCTCGAGTCTTCACTGCCGGGGCCAGGATGAGGAGTTCGTTTTTGGTGTGAACTTCAGTGTGGTATCATGCATCATCCTTCTGGGATAAGCCGTTTGGTACTGTGACCAAGAATGGTATCTATGCCGGCCGCGGTGGCCGTGCGGTTCTAGGCGCTTCAGTCCGGAACCGCGGGGCTGCTACGGTCGCAGGTTCGAATCCTGCCTCGGGCATGTATGTGTGTGATGTCCTTAGGTTAGTTAGGTTTAAGTAGTTCTACGTTCTAGGGAACTGATGACCTCAGATTTTAAGTCCCATAGTGCTCAGAGCCATTTGAACCCAAGAATGGTATGACAACAGGGTATACTGTTCTTGTCACAGACTGACGAGCGTTCGGCCTTCCTTTCACAATTAACAAATCCGTCCTACTGCCATATGCAATAGTTCCCCGCCCCATAAT
This sequence comes from Schistocerca serialis cubense, assembly GCF_023864345.2. Taxonomy (NCBI): domain Eukaryota; kingdom Metazoa; phylum Arthropoda; class Insecta; order Orthoptera; family Acrididae; genus Schistocerca; species Schistocerca serialis. The sequence continues at coordinate 813,568,115 of NC_064639.1, forward strand.
TTTAGGAGTTAGAGAGGTATGGTTCCCTACAATCACTGCTTCTCACAGGGTCGTCTACGGACACGACGATGACTGCACAAACACTATGGCGTCGACGCATAGCATGTCGGGAAATCGATCCAGCGTCCACTGATGTTTTTACAACAGTTGCAGCTGACACTCTGTCTGGGTATCTGCTGTTGTCGTCTGTCTATTCGTCAGAGAGACGGTTTAGCAATCCTACGACCTTCTCGTCGCGTGGTCCTTCAGGAAGGATCCTTACCTACTGTTCTTACCCAATCATCGCCCTTAGTCTATCTCGTCATCACTCGTACTGCAGTTTTGCACTGCAGCCAACTGTTTGTGCCATCTATTGGTATGGTACTCCCATGACCTCCAAGCCGAAGGTGCACAAGGAACATGTTCCTCTAAGGCCTTTACTGAGTGCTATGAGTCCGCCTACCTATTCGATTGCCAAGTTCTTATTATTACGGCCATAGGCCCTATGTAGGCCGATCGGATTCGTATATCAAGAATTCGGCACATTTGTCAGTAAATTAAAGGGCATAGTGGTACATCCGTATGACATATTAGTTAGTTTTTATGTGGTTTCGCTATTCACCAGGATACCTCTCAATGAACTGTTGCAACAGCTGAATCGGATTTTTCCTCCCGATGTCGCAGAACTGTTTAAATATTGCCTCACAACCACGTATTTCAAATCGAACGAAGAGTTCTATGAACAGACGGATGGTGTCGCTATGGCGAACTCCTTTATAGAAAAATTCGAGGAGCAGGAATTGGAAACTGCGAACAAGAAACCGAATATTTGGTTCCGTTGCGTGGATGGTACGTATGTTTTGTGGCGGCATGGCAGGGAGGAACTCGATAGATTTCACAAACATCTGAACGGGATCAGTTCAAAGATTCAGTTTACCAAGGACGAGGAGACACGCGGAAGATTAAATTTTCTTGATGTGCTAGTTTTCAAGAAAGAAGGTGGCACCTTGGGCCACACCGTTCACCGAAAACCCACGCACACAGACCGTTACCTTCATCGGGATTCGAACCACCACGCCAGTAAAAGCGAGGCATCATAAAAACTTTGACGGATAGAGCGAGAAAAATCTTTGAATGAGAGCTGCTTGACTCGGAATTAAAATATCTCACCAATGCATGGTATTTCGTTCACAGAGGTGAAGAGAGCGTTAAGACCACCGCGTAGAAATCATAGTGACGCTCAAGCGCCGGTGAAATCGAAAGTTTTCCTGCCATTCATTAAGGACGTGACTGACCCCATGAGACAAACTTGAAAAAGTGGGACATCCCGGTAATTTACAGACCCACTCGAAAAATACGAGATCATCTAAAATCGGCCAAGGATGGTCGCCAACCGCTGGAAAAAGCTGGAATTTATAGGATTCCGTGTAGTTGCGGGGAGGTGTACGTGGGTACTACAAAAAGAACTGTCAAAAAACGACTAGAAGAGCACAAGGGCAATTACAGTAGATTGACAGATCAGCTGTTGCGGAACATGCATACAGCCAGGAGAACACCACATTCAGTTTGATAGGACGAAAGTACTGGCGGCCACAAGCGGATACCACGAAAGGCTGCAGTCAGAGAGGTCGTAAAGATTGTGAAACACCCCAGAACTTTCAGCAGGAGGGAGGAGGGCGTGAAACTCAATGAAATTTGGATTCCGGTGCTGAAGAAGATGTGTACCAGTCTTCCACCATGGTATGATAGTAACAGCGGAAGACGGCAGTCGACAACGGCCAATTGCGCTCACGTATTCAAAACATGCGACGTCACGCCAATGCGCGGCAGCTCGCGGACGCTTCCGCTTCATTTGCGAGCCAGGGTGTGAATCGGACATTCAGCAAATCTTGGGCTTGAAAATGTCCTCCGCAGATAGGGACGAAAAGTTGGGAATTTAAGTGAAATACCTTCGACCAAAGCATAATAACTCGGAATATTTTATTAATTGAGCCAACTGTCTGTGCCATCTATTGGTATGGTGATCCCATACACTCCGTGGCAGTGGTTCGAACCTGCCGCGCGGGATTAGCCGAGCGGTCTCAGGCACTGCAGTCATGGACTGTGCGGCTGGTCTACATCTACATGACTACTCTGCAATTCACATTTACGTGCTTGGCAGAGGGTTCGTCGAACCACAATCATACTATCTCTCTACCATTTCACTCCCGAACAGCGCGCGGGAAAAACGAACACCTAAACCTTTCTGCTCGAGCTCTGATTTCTCTTATTTTATTTTGATGATCATTCCTACCTATGTAGGTTGGGCACAACAAAATATTTACGCATTCGGACGAGAAAGTTGGTGACTGAAATGTCGTAAATAGATCTCGCCGCGGCGAAAAACGTCTTTGCTGTAATGACTTCCATCCCAATTCGCCTATCATATCTGCCACACTCTCTCCCCTACTACGTGATAATACAAAACGACCTGCCCTTTTTTGCACCCTTTCGATGTCCTCCGTCAATCCCACCTGGTAAGGATCCCACACCGCGCAGCAATATTCTAACAGGGGACGAACGAGTGTAGTGTATGCTGTCTCTTTAGTGGACTTGTTGCATCTTCTAAGTGTCCTGCCAATGAAACGCAACCTTTGGCTCGCCTTCCCCACAATATTATCTATGTGGTCTTTCCAACTGAAGTTGTTCGTAATTTTAACACCCAGGTACTTAGTTGAATTGACAGCCTTGAATTGTACTATTTATCGAGTAATCGAGTTCCAACGGATTTCTTTTGGAACTCATGCGAACCACCTCACACTTTTCGTTATTTACCGTCAACTGCCACCTGCCACACCATACAGCAATCTTTTCTAAATCGCTTTGCAACTGATACTGGTCTTCGGATGACCTTACTAGACGGTAGATTACAGCATAATCTGCGAACAACCTAAGAGAACTGCTCAGATTGTCACCCAGGTCATTTATATACATCAGGAACAGCAGAGGTCCCAGGACGCTTCCCTGGGGAACACCTGATATCACTTCACTTTTACTCGATGATTTGCCGTCTATTGCTAAGAACTGCGACCTTCCTGACAGGAAATCACGAATTCAGTCGCACAACTGAGACGATACCCCATAAGCCCGCAGCTTGATTAGAAGTCGCTTGTGAGGAACGGTGTCAAAATTTTCCGGAAATCTAGAAATAAGGAATCAACTTGAGATCCCCTGTCGATAGCGGCCATTACTTCGTGCGAATAAAGAGCTAGCTGCGTTGCACAAGAACGATGTTTTCTGAAACCATGCTGATTACGTATCAATAGATCGTTCCCTTCGAGGTGATTCATAATGTTTGAACACAGTATATGCTCCTAAACCCTACTGCAAACCGACGTCAATGATATAGGTCTGTAGTTAGATGAATTACTCCTACTACCCATCTTGAACACTGGTGCGACCTGCGCAATTTTCCAATCTGTAGGTACAGATCTATCGGTGAGCGAGCTGTTGTATATCAGTGCTAAATAGGGAGCTATTGTATCAGCGTAATCTGAAAGGAACCTAATCGGTATACAATCTGGACATGAAGACTTGCCCGTATCAAGCGATTTGAGTTGCTTCGCAACCCCTAAGGTTTCTACTTCTAAGAAACTCATGCTAGCAGCTGTTCGTGTTTCAAATTCTGGAATATTCCATTCATCTTCCCTGGTGAAGGAATTTCGGAAAACCGCGTTCAATAACTCCGCTTTAACGGCACAGTCGTCGGTAACAGTACCATCGGCACTGCGCAGCGAAGGTACTGACTGCGTCTTGCCGCTTGTGTACTTTACATACGACCAGAATTTCTTCGGATTTTCTACCAAATTTCGAGACAATGTTTCGTTGTGGGACCTATTAAAGGCATCTCGCATTGAAGTCCGTGCCAAATTTCGCGCGTCTGTAAATTTTAGCCAATCTTCGGGATTTCGCGTTCTTCTGAACTTCGCATGCTTTTTCCTTTGCCTCTGCAACAGAGTTCGGACCTGTTTTGTGTACCACGGGGGATCAGTTCCACCTCTTACCAATTTATGAGGTATGAATCTCTCAATTGCTGGTGCTACTATATCTTTGAATTTGAGCCACATCTCGTCTACATTTGCATAGTCAGTTCGGAAGGAATGGAGATTGTCTCTTAGGAAGGCTTCTAGTGACACTTTATCCGCTTTTTTAAATAAAATTATTTTGCGTTTGTTTCTGGTGGATTTGGAAGAAGCGGTATTGAGCCTAGCTACAACGACCTTGTGATCACTAATCCCTGTATCAGTCATGATGCTCTCTATCAGCTCTGGATTATTTGTGGCTAAAAGGTCAAGTGTTTTTTCGCAACCATTTACAATTCGCGTGGGTTCGTGGACTAACTGCTCGAAATAATTTTCGGAGAAAGCATTTAGGACAATCTCGGAAGATGTTTTCTGCCTACCACCGGTTTTGAACAAGTATTTTTCCCAACATAACCGTATGAGTGGGGCATTTATTTGTTACGAGACTCAAATTTTCTCTGAACTGTTCAGCAACTATATCATCGGAGTCTGGGGGTCGGCAGAAGGAGCCAATTATTAATTTAGTTCGGCTGTCAAGTATAACCTCCACCCATACCAATTTGCACAGAGTATCTACTTCAACTTCACTACAAGATAAACCACTATTGACACAAACACTCCACCACCAATTCTGTCTAATCTATCCTTCCTGAACACCGTCTGAGACTTCGTAAAAATTTCTGCAGAACTTATTTCAGGCTTTAGCCAGCTTTCTGTACCTATAACGATTTCAGCTTCTGTGCTTTCTATTAGCGCTTGAAGCTCAGGGACTTTCCCAGCACAACTACAACAATTTACAACTACAATTCCGACTGTTCCTTGATCCAAGCACGTCCTGTATTTGCCATGCACCCTTTGCGATTGCAGCCCACCCTGTACTTACCCGAGGCCTTCTAACCCAAAAAACCGCCCAGTCCACGCCACACAGCCTCCGCTACCCGTGTAGCCGCCAGCTGAGTGTAGTGAACTCCTGACCTATTCAGCGGAACCCGAAACCCCACCACCCTATGGCGCAAGTCAAGGAATCTGCAGCCAACACGGTCGCAAAACCGTCTGAGCCTCTGATTCAGACCCTCCACCCGGCTCTGCACCAAAGGTCCGCAGTCGGTTCTGTCAACGATGCTGCAGATGGTGAGCTCTGCTCCTCCCTAGGGCATGGGCGCGCGTGTATGTCCTTAGGATAATTCAGGTTAAGTAGTGTGTAAGCTTAGGGACTGATGACCTGAGCAGTTACGTCCCATAAGATTTCACACACATTTGAACAGTTTTGGTTTGAACTTTCTCACAGTTTGAACATGGCGACAAGCAGCACGTGCACATCCCCGGGTATGCCATGCTGCGACATCCATATGAAAAGTGAAAAGTTCCAGACACTTCACGTGCACCCAATAACCATCATGTATTCACTACATTCTTCATCTGTAGGAGTGTTTCCTGCACTGGAAATACTGGAAAATTAGCTCGCATTAAAAAAAATGGTTCAAATGGCTCTGAGGACTATGGGACTTAACATCTGAGGCATTCAGTGCCCTAGAACTTAGAGCTACTTAAACCTAACTAACCTAAGGACATCACAAACATCCATACCCGAGGCAGGATTCGAACCTGTGACCGTAGCGGTCGCGCGGTTCCACGCTGAAGCGCGTGCTCGCATAATGGTGAACGTTTAGTCAACACATCCCACTGGCCTGCAAAATAATAGAGTATTGCTTTCGCAGGGTTCGATCAAGGTGTTCCTGGTGTAACAGTTTCCATTTCCGTCAGTGTAATTCAAGTACCAGCAGGAATGTCTACATATTTTGATGAAGGTGTAGAAAATATCTGTGACGATTTACCGAACCGATATGCAGCATATATCCCACCACGTAACATTCGTTGGGGACCTTACTGCAAAAATACAATGGAAACTGCAAACTTATTCCTTTGTTGGGAACTTAGGGTGTTTGATGTCAGAAATGTCAGGGATTATACAAGGGACATTAAAATGAAGACAACACAGATGGAAAAAAGTAAGTAAACTTAATGACATTTTCACTCTGCAGCGGAGTGTGCACTGATGAGGCGAATTATAATAGTGTGCCGGATCGAGACTTCAACTATGGACCGTTTGCTACAGGCGAAGATGCGCCCAGGGCTACAATCGTAGTCTAGCAGGTAACCGCAAACGCATTCCCATGAAAGACTTGATCGTCTTGTAATTGTATTAAAATTATGTCGATTACTTTTGAAATATTAAACAGTTTACTCACTTTCCTTACCATCTGTCTCGTTTTCATTTAACTCCCCCTTATACGAGGGTTGGAATTTAAATAGTGGCAACTATTTATTCAGAACCGATACAAAAGAGTTACATGTTTGCACCTGTTACTATCCTTCAAATTAGTCACCAGCTTTGTGTATAACTCGTTGTCAGCGATCTGGAAGGCGTAGTATACCGTTAGCAGAGCCTGTTCTGTTGATGGTGTGAATGGACCGGTCTAAAGTTATGGTGATTCTCGTGTACGACTGTGTACTATGCCTTCCACATCGCTGGCAACGGGTTCTACACAACTCTGGCGACTACTTTGAAGGACAGTAACAGGTGCAAACATGTAACTCTTTTGTATCGGTTGTGAATAAATAGTTGCCACTATTTAAGTTCCAACCCTCGTACGTCAGTAAAATTTCAGAGAACAAAATGTTTGTTCTTGCCCATTCTTACGGAAGAAAACAGAACAAAGACTTCTTAAGGACGAAACTGAAATAAAAATGTAACCTACTATATTTTATTAAACACGGGAAGTGACGATCCTGAACGAAAAGGAAATACATGTGCAGGAGAATGTATTTAAGAATAGAGAACAAACGCTGCACTTTCTCACCATCGAGAATATAGACTGAACTAGATGCTCTTATAGCACACTCATACTACGATGTCGAAAGATCGATCCAGTTGAAAAATTAAAACAAGCATACCGTGACAGTTTCTGGAAGTTTTATGGAGGTTATCAAATGTGTGTTGTGCCCAACGGAGATTATTCTGTGGCGATCTGGCCATAGGAAGGTGAATATTATAACCGGTTCAGAAATTCAGTTCACTTTCCAGAATCTGTATATGCAAAGATACTGAAAACCGATCCAGATGCAAGTGCGAAGTGAAGGGTATAAAATAAATACCCAGAGAGTGCGCAACGATCAGTAGTTACTGTGGCCTTGATAGAAATGTTCTCATGTAACTGTGTGGGATTTGAAGTTAAAAGATCGCGACTGCTCTCAGCTGCTAAAAGTTTTAACACTCACGCAGATTCCAACATTTTCAAGGAATAACTATTTATCACTTTCCGGAAACATTTACCAACTGATTTAAGTAAAAATGAACAATGCTGAACATCATAAAACAACCACTGCAAATTGCTTTTGCAGTGCAAAAGCAATCACTTAGTTAAACACCAGATTGCAAGTCAGAAGACCACAAACGCATTCGCGAAATCTCTACGTATTCTGAGATTATTATTTACCCACAAAACAGCCTGATGTTCCGTAACTAATTTCGGTTTAATTCAGCTACACGTCAGTTAATGATCAGAGACTCTATCGCCTAGAGCTTGAGTTCTTCACGAAGACAATGCGATGGTTAAGTCAACTAATAACATTAGTTCTTATGGTTTTTTGTTTTCGATCTTCGGGAATTGCGTTACGAGACTGACGGGGTTGTGCCCTGCCGTCCGTCTCTGTTCGCCCATCTCCATAGCAACTACTTTCATCTCCCCTGATACACCGGGATTCGCGGTGAGGCTCGTTCCAATTACGAAGTTATGCAACACATCATCGGAAATTAGCACGAAAATATTCCCCTACCTGTAGCCAGTGTGGTCTCTCAGTAGCACTGGTTACCTGATAATGTGGCGATATACCTGTATGTAAGGTTTAAAGTAGACCTTGACGGCCGTACTAGGCCAATGGTTCCTAACCTTCCTTAGACCATTACCCCTGAGTTCAATCAACATGGGTTTAGAAAACATCGTTCCTGTGAAACACAACTAGCTCTTTATTCACATGAAGTGCTGAGTGCTATTGACAAGGGATTTCAGATCGATTCCGTATTCCTGGATTTCCGGAAGGCTTTTGACACTGTACCACGCAAGCGGATCGTAGTAAATTTGCTTGCTTATGGAATATCGTCTCAGTTATGTGACTGGATTTGCGATTTCCTGTCAGAGAGGTCACAGTTCGTAGTAACTGACGGAAAGTCATCGAGTAAAACAGAAGTGATTTCAGGCGTTCCCCAAGGTAATTTTATAGGCTCTTTGCTGTTAGTCATCTATATAAACGATTTGGGAGACAATCTGAGCAGCCGTCTTCGGTTGTTTGCAGATGATGCTGTCGTTTATCGACTAATAAAGTCATCAGAAGATCAAAACAAACTGCAAAACGATTTAGAAGAAATATTGGAATGGTGCGAAAAGTGGCAGTTGAGCCTGAATAACGAAAAGTGTGAGGTCATCCGCATGAGCACTAAAAGGAATTCGTTAAACTTCGGTTACACGATAAATCAGTCTAATCTAAAAGCCGTAAATTCAACTAAATACCTAGGTATTACAATTACGAACAACTTAAATTGGAAAGAACACACAGAAAATGTTGTGGGGAAGGCTAACAAAAGACTGCGTTTTATTGGCAGGACACTTAGAAAATGTAACAGACCTACTAAGGAGACTGCCTACACTACGCTTGTCCATCCTCTTTCAGAATACTGCTGATCGGTGTGGAATCCTTACCAGGTAGAACTGACGGAGTACATCGAGAAAGTTCAAAGAAAGGCAGCACGTTTTGTATTATCGCGAAATATGGGAGAGAGTGTCACAGAAATAAGACAGGATTTGGGGTGGAAATCATTAAAAGAAAGGCGTTTTCCGTTGCGACGGAATCTTCTCACGAAATTCCAATCACCAACTTTCTCCTCCGAATGCGAAAATATTTTGTTCACACCGCCCTACATAGCGAGGAACGATCACCACGATAAAATAAGGGAAATCAGAGCTCGTACGGAAATATATAGGTGTTCATTCTTTCCGTGCGCTATACGAGATTGAAATAATAGAGAATTGTGAAGCCGGCCGGCGTGGTCGTGCTGTTCTAGGCGCTTCGTCGGGAACCGCGTGACGTCTACGGTCGCAGGTTCGAATCCTGCCTCGGGCATGGATGTGTGTGATGTCCTTAGGTTAGTTAGGTTTAAGTAGTTCTAAGTTCTAGGGGACTGATGACCTGAGATGTTAAGTCCTATAGTGCTCAGAGCCGTTTGAACCATTTTGAAGAATTGTGAAGGTGGTTCGATGAACCCTCTGCCAGGCACTTAAATGTGATTTGCAGAGTATCCATGTAGATGTAGATGTAGATTAGCTAGTAATCCCACTCCCCCTCCCCCTGCCGTCTGTTGTCCCTCTCCTCTCCCCTACATTATTACCAACTTTAGCACCTAACTACGAAGCAGAATAAAAGACTTTTCTTGGAAGAATTTTGTTTTTAAAATGATGAAAGATGAATGATATTTAGTTTGTGTGTGTGTGTGTGTGTGTGTGTGTGTGTGTGTGTGTGTGATTTAGAAGGAACGACGAAGGGATGCGTGGTACATCGCAACTGCTACCCACAACTCCTTCTCTGATAAGAAAGCTAACTATCCACAGTGAGGGTAGACACTTGTTACAAAGCATACTTCCCCCGCATCACTCCTGTGCATTGCAGCGCTTGCTTGATTTGCACACTACAACACCATTTAAAATCAACCATGTTAAAACGTCTGCGCCGTACTTACTGTTCGTGAGTCACTTGATTGCTGTATTCCGTAATTCTCAGCTGGTAGGAATTGGAAGACTTTCAGGCTGCTAATGCCTTATGTGTGACCGCAGCCACTAACAGTAATGTTATTAATAACAGTAATAGTAGTAAGGTGTACAGCATTATAGTAGCCCTTATGAAGTTACTGCTGTGTCGTGATTTCGATTAATTGATTTATCTGTTTCGAAGCGAGTAATGAAGCAATTTATTGACTACATCAGGTACTATCTACAGCTTGGAGAAGATACTTTCTTGAGATATTTAGCATTTGTTATACACTCCTGGAAATGGAAAAAAGAACACATTGACACCGGTGTGTCAGACCCACTATACTTGCTCCGGACACTGCGAGAGGGCTGTACAAGCAATGATCACACGCACGGCACAGCGGACACACCAGGAACCGCGGTGTTGGCCGTCGAATGGCGCTAGCTGCGCAGCATTTGTGCACCGCCACCGTCAGTGTCAGCCAGTTTGCCGTGGCATACGGAGCTCCATCGCAGTCTTTAACACTGGTAGCATGCCGCGACAGCGTGGACGTGAACCGTATGTGCAGTTGACGGACTTTGAGCGAGGGCGTATAGTGGGCATGCGGGAGGCCGGGTGGACGTACCGCCGAATTGCTCAACACGTGGGGCGTGAGGTCTCCACAGTACATCGATGTTGTCGCCAGTGGTCGGCGGAAGGTGCACGTGCCCGTCGACCTGGGACCGGACCGCAGCGACGCACGGATGCACGCCAAGACCGTAGGATCCTACGCAGTGCCGTAGGGGACCGCACCGCCACTTCCCAGCAAATTAGGGACACTGTTGCTCCTGGGGTATCGGCGAGGACCATTCGCAACCGTCTCCATGAAGCTGGGCTACGGTCCCGCACACCGTTAGGCCGTCTTCCGCTCACGCCCCAACATCGTGCAGCCCGCCTCCAGTGGTGTCGCGACAGGCGTGAATGGAGGGACGAATGGAGACGTGTCGTCTTCAGCGATGAGAGTCGCTTCCGCCTTGGTGCCAATGATGGTCGTATGCGTGTTTGGCGCCGTGCAGGTGAGCCCCACAATCAGGACTGCATACGACCGAGGCGCACAGGGCCAACACCCGGCATCATGGTGTGGGGAGCGATCTCCTACACTGGCCGTACACCACTGGTGATCGTCGAGGGGACCCTGAATAGTGCACGGTACATCCAAACCGTCATCGAACCCATCGTTCTACCATTCCTAGACCGGCAAGGGAACTTGCTGTTCCAACAGGACAATGCACGTCCGCATGTATCCCGTGCCACCCAACGTGCTCTAGAAGGTGTAAGTCAACTACCCTGGCCAGCAAGATCTCCGGATCTGTCCCCCATTGAGCATGTTTGGGACTGGATGAAGCGTCGTCTCACGCGGTCTGCACGTCCAGCACGAACGCTGGTCCAACTGAGGCGCCAGGTGGAAATGGCATGGCAAGCCGTTCCACAGGACTACATCCAGCATCTCTACGATCGTCTCCATGGGAGAATAGCAGCCTGCATTGCTGCGAAAGGTGGATATACACTGTACTAGTGCCGACATTGTGCATGCTCTGTTGCCTGTGTCTGTGTGCCTGTGGTTCTGTCAGTGTGATCATGTGATGTATCTGACCCCAGGAATGTGTCAATAAAGTTTCCCCTTCCTGGGACAATGAATTCATGGTGTTCTTATTTCAATTTCCAGGAGTGTATATCGGTCTCACTTTTATCATCGGCGAATAAACACAACTTATGTGTGCAGTGGGTGGACTATGCGAGGAGCCTGCTTCACCGAATTAAGGGAAGTTGGAACTAGAGGTCTGCATTATCTCCGATTTTTATCGGCGAGTCCCGCTCGCCCCTCTGGCTCTCGGGAGTATGCGGCCGAGCGTCCTCTTCCGCCGGCTGTGGGCAACCGATCACCAGCGCTCGGCCGAGTGCGCCAAACGCTCGGCCGGTCGCCAGTAACCGGCGGACTCAGTGCCAGCGAGCGGCGCTTCGTCACACTCCTTGAGATCAGATGCCACCGCTTCACATTAACCACTCACTTATTTCTTTTACAAATGTCTTTCGTTGTTTATTACCAGTTCTATGACCTAAGTATATGACTTGTATGTGTTACATTTGATGTTTGTTAATATGTTGCAGACTACTGGAGTTTCGCCTTTGAGGTTATCATGTATTCCAGTAATTGTAACGTTAAAAACAGTAATGTCTGTATTTAGTATTTTGTTCCGCTCGGTAGACAAACGGAAACACAGTAGTCTAATCATCGACTATGTGTAGCCTATCTCCAAACTCGGCCACGTATACGTTGTACTAATATTAAATGCAGGATCGGGAAGGAATGACGGAGCTAAAAGTAATACTCACGAAATTTTGTTGCACAAACGTTAATTTCTGAACAAATTGTGACCTGTAAAAACGTTACAAGTGAATCATGACTATACAATTCGTTTTTCGTCATTGGTGCTCCCTGATACACAGGCGTCATTTGTGTTCCTGGAGCTATTACGACAGATGGCGGTTTGAACTTCTTCCTGTGAAGTCAATGAAAGTGGAATCATACATTCATACAGTTTGAGGAATGTTTCCTTCCTTGTGATGTTGTGAATACTTACGTAATTGTGATGGATCAATAAGAGATCATCCACCTTGTCTGATTACAGGCACGATCTTTTGCTGGACAGCAGGTGACCGGCCTGGCTAAAATTTCTCTCGCTGGCAGCACTAGTGGCAGGAATACAGAGAACCCTTCTGGCTACTACCGACAGCCTTGGAAATAACCCCGCGTGCGTTTTCCACCACTGCAAAATTTGTCCTTCGGCACAGCTACAGTCGGATTTGGAGAGCGAAAGGTACCTGTCGAGTTCATTGGTAGTAACTGTGTGTCCATCTTCGTCGTCCTCATCCGAACTCCAGTCCATCCTGGACTTTTTCATGGGAAGAACTTGGTCACTGTTTGCTTGAATGGACTCTAAACATGAATGAAAACATCCGTAAGATATTCCTGTCACCTTCAAATATGTATACACCATAGTTAGAATTACTTGTTACTAAACGACTATATTTACGGTGACATTTTATATATATCGCACAAATTATATTAAAACGCATTGTGGAATGTTTAAGCTGCGAAACCTTTCCCAAATATCACATTGTAGACGTAATAAATGTTGATCTAACGAAAGATGGCAGATTAGACAAACAAACATTCGTTTACTAATTGGTTTCAGTGAATGAACCTTACCATTTACGGGCAGTTCCGAGTACAATCGTCGAACTTCAGCATACGCGGCTTGCTTTTCGTCTGCTGTGAGTTTCTTCAAATGACGCCGTGATGGCCACAGAACCGTGGCAACATAATGGATAGACTCAATTTTGCACTTCTCTGTGATGAAGTATGCTGCTCTCCTTTTTATTTTCGCCATGAGCTGAAAAGGAAACCCAATATACATAACTGCACTCTTATAATTCAACAGTTGTATAAAGGATCGTAACCTGTAGAAAGTGTTCTTACCTCGTTGTCACTGTCTATTGGTTCACAATGATGTAACAGACTCTTGTACCATGGCAGCACACGTTCCAGCGTTGTTATCTTTGCAGTTTCCAAATCCAAACTCGCTTCTTTAAAGGGGGTTAGAAAAGCGACAACGTCTCGTACGCACCCTTCTTGGAAGGTTTCTAAGAGTGTCGATTGCCCCCGGGATTCTAGTAGACCTCGAATATCGTCGATTTGACTTATGATGGAATTGAGCATTAACAGTATACTGTTCCACCGAGTTACAGCTTCTTGCTTCACAGAGTGCCGCAGATGCCCCGAGTGACCCGATCTCTTCAAATAGCCTACTATAGCTCTTGCTGATAGTAGACACGACAGGATTTCAGGGGCTTCGTCTTCTAAAAACGTCTCTTGAAATGTGTGACGAAGCGCAGTCATCAAGCAGTGATCAAAGCAAGGCAAACGGTCGTAAGATTCAAGTGCCTTCTTCATGTTAGCTCCTTGGTCGGTGACAAAGTAACATTTCGCAAGATCATTCTTGTCAATTCCTAACTCAAGCACCCGCTCTTCGATTTCGTGCCGTATGTTCTCTCCTGTCTTAGGTACGTCCGGAAACTCGGTTGTTATGAAAACAAGCGTTTCTAGCTGCCACTCATCATTCACATAATGCGACGTCACAGTCAAAAATTTCTCTTCTTGTAGTTATCAGACCACAGATCAGCGTCTAAAGCGCACATTTTGTTCTTTAAGGCACATATTAGCTTGGGCAGCATTGTCACCCGTATTTTGTCCTCCCCGGTAGCTGAGTGGTCAGCGTGACAGACTGTCAATCCTAAGGGCCCGGGTTCGATTCCCGGCTGGGTCGGAGATTTTCTCCGCTCAGGGACTGGGTGTTGTGTTGTCCTAATCATCATCATTTCATCCCCATCGACGCGCAGGTCGCCGAAGTGGCGTCAAATCTAAAGACCTGCACCAGGCGAACGGTCTACCCGACGGGAGGCCCTAGCCACACGACATTTCCATTTTTACCCGTATTTTGTCTGCCTTTTCTTTAATATGCCGCGATACAGTTGTAGGGTGCGGAAGAACATCTTCTATACTGACTTTGCCGTAAGTGGCGCCAACATTGATGAGCTCCTGCGAATAAATCTTGAAGCCAATCTTACTACAAGTATTTAACGGTAGCAAATCTATTCCACTCATACCGACCAACCTATCAACAACAACTTTCTTTATGCTACTTCTTACTGAAAGTGGCCGGTGGACTTCTGGTTCAAATGGTTCAAATGGCTCTGAGCACTATGGGACTTAACATCTATGGTCATCAGTCTCCTAGAACTCAGAACTACTTAAACCTAACTAACCTAAGGACAGCACACAACACCCAGCCATCACGAGGCAGAGAAAATCCCTGACCCCGCCGGGAATCGAACCCGGGAACCCGGGCGTGGGAGGTGGACTTCTGTTCCGCATTTACTTTTGCAGTGCCGAATCATACCTGTTGTGCTTGACTGGTACGAAAGTATGGTATCACATGTGGTACATTGCACGAAACCAGCAGAAGCCTGCGTGACAGGATCCACTACAAGTGCAAACGATTTCCAAGCTTCACTTTTCGCCTCCTCTTGCGACATGTCTTTCTTCTCCAGGACTAATGAGCCGCTCCTAATCCTCTCCATAATACTTCCCTTCGTTTCATGAATGGAAAGTTTACGACCTATACTTGATTTATCCATAACACTGTTTGCGCTTCTCAAAGCCAGGTCGTCAACTGCGTGTACACACGGTTTCTAATGCGATTCGGCACCGTAGAGCGCGCGGCGGCTGTACTGTCACCGGCCGAGATTGTGAGTACGCTCGAGCGCCCGGCAGTGCTCGACAGTCCAACCGATAACCGAGAGGTGGAGGACAACCGGCCACATGGCGCATTAGACGGCCACAGCCTTATCGCAGCGTGGGCCTTTCCCAGCCGTCGAGCAGCGGCACGAAACGGCAAACGCTCGAGCGGTTGTTTTCATCGAAATGCAGAGCTCTAGTTGGAACGCTTATCCCGACAATGTTACATTTAGTGACTTGACTTCCCTGTATTTCAGGAACCACTGTAGCCACTGACATGAAACCCTTACAGAACATTAAACTGTATGATCTGAGTCTACTGAACTGTAATAATTAGATATCAGCCACTGCTTTCGGAAATACACTTTTTTAATTACGTGGTAAAAATTTTGTGTACTTTTTCCGTATGTTATCCTAAATAATTTTAAGTATACATAACATTATGTTCTTCCTTTAGTTCAATAGACTCAGGATACCTATGTTATTACTCACTAAAAATTTGAATACTCTACTACAAGTGGTTTTTGAGATTTAGGGTAAAATGCAACAGAAAACGTAAATTTTCAGGAACGGCACCTAAAGTTTCAAAAGACTGTAACTCACTTAATATATGCTTAATTTATTATTTTTAGTCACTCAGAAACATCCTGCACCATACTTGATCTTTATTCTGTTTTTCTTTCTGGACTCGTTAGTGGGCAACTGTGCTGCATACTCTGCTTTATCAAAGTGAACCTTGTCCATCTCAAGGTCTCTGATGCAACTTCATCCAGGATTAATTTCCATATGGTAGCACTTTCACCCTACCAGTTTTGCCATCATTAAAAGCAATAACAGCATCACTGAGCCCCCACTTTAGTGTCTTCATTCCAACAAAAGTATTTTTTGGTAAGAGAGTCCGTATAAGATTATCGAATGACTCATTGGGATTTTGAGTCTGACCATGCAGACACTTCTTCAGTAATTCAGGACTTGCCAGGTCTCTGTAAATAGGTTTTATGATATCCATGACTGCTGCTGGGATGGCATATTTATGGCTTTACGAACTGTTTGAGTACTGGCCATTGCGGTAATTGCACCATGAATCAGGTCCAGGAGGTGGTGTACTGGTTTTTCATCAGTTGACAGTCTGAGAAAGAAGGTAGCCCATACTGCCTGCTTCATTTTCAACAGATCCTCAGTATTAATTCTAATGGCCATCCCATAATACTGCTGTAGTTAATCAATCATTTTGTCTGTCAGCCTGCCTCTTGTGGTTTTACCATCAGAAAGTTTCTTGTCTCTCAAACTTTGTTTCAGCTTCCTCAACCTGGTGCCCAATCTCTTCTCGACATGACCTTTATAACACAGCAATCCACAGCCTTCTATATAGAAAATTAACGATTTTATTAGATCTTGAAGTAATGCACGTAAAAATTTTAACGTTTTCAGCCGGTGTACATTATATTTAAAAAATAAAATAAAATTCTTCAAATGTGATTTTATAAGTGATATACGCACACATCAAAAAATGTTTTGCATCACCTCGGTTCAGAGAGTACCGGAATCTGTACAGATAATTGGAATAGAGATCAACATAAATATCATTTCCGTCCTCTTTATTACTCGTGAAAACCACACATAGCATGTTGTACCACCATACAGCGAGACCTTCGGAGGTGGTGGTCCAGATTGCTCTACACACCGGTACCTCTAGTACCCAGTAGCACGTCCTCTTGCATTGAAATACGGCTGTATTCGTCGAGGCATACTATTCACAAGTTCATCAAGGCACTGTTGGTCCACATTGTCCCACTCCTCAAAGGTGATTTGGCGTAGGTCCTCAGAGTGGTTGGTGGGTTACGTCGACCATAAACAGCCCTTTTCAATCTATCCCAGGCATGTTCGATGGGGTTAATGCCTGGAGATCATGCTGGCCACTCTAGTCGAGCGATGTCGTTATCCCGAAGGAAGTCATTCACAAGATGTGCACGATGGGAACGCGAATTGTCGTCCATGAAGACGAATGCGTCGCCAATATGCTGCCGATATGGTTGCACTATCGGTTGGAGGGTGGCATTCACATATCGTACATCCATTACGGCGCCTTCCATGACCACCAGCTCCGTACGTCGGCCCCACATAATGCCACCCCAAAACAGCAGGTAATCTCCATCTTGCTGCACTAGCTAGACGGTGTGTCTAAATCGTTCAGCCTGACCGGGTTGCCTCCAAACACGTCTCCAACGATTGTCTGGTTGAAGGCATATACGACACTCTTCGCTGAAGAGAACGTGATGCCAATCCTGAGCGGTCCATTCGGCATGTTGTTGGGCTCATCTGTACTGCGCTACATGGTGTCTTGGTTGGGAAAATGGACCTCGCCATGGACGTCGGGAGTGAAGTTGCGCATCATGCAGCCTTTTGCGCACGGTTTGAGCCGTAACACGACGTTCTGTGGCTGCACGAAAAGCATTATTCAAGATGGTGGCGTTGCTTTCAGGGTTCCTCTGAGCCCTAATCCGTAGGTAGCGGTCATCCACTGCAGTAGTAGCCCATAGGCGGCCTGAGTGGGGCATGTCATCGAAAGTTCCTGTCTCTCTGTATCTCCTCCAGATACGAACAACACCGCGTTTTTTCACTCCGAGACACCTGGACTCTTCCCTTGTTGAGAGCCCTCCCTGGCACAAAGTAACAACGCGGACGCGATCGGACCGCGATATTGACCGTCTACGTATGGTTGAACTACAAACACGAGCCGTGTACCTCCTTCCTGGTGGAATGACTGG
Organism: Schistocerca serialis cubense; assembly: GCF_023864345.2. Lineage (NCBI taxonomy): Eukaryota > Metazoa > Arthropoda > Insecta > Orthoptera > Acrididae > Schistocerca > Schistocerca serialis. Next base: position 813,586,063 of record NC_064639.1, read on the forward strand.
AACTGATCGGATGTCGGACCCTCTCCCTCTAATAGGGAACTGCTCATGCATGGTTGTTTACATGTTTGGGCGGGCTTAGTGACATCTCTGAACAGTCAAAGGGACTGTGTCTGTGATACAAAATCTACAGTCAACGTCTATCTTCAGGAGTTCTGGGAACAGGGGTGATGCAAAACTATTTCTGATGTGTGTATATCATTTCATTCGGAAATTTGCAAATTTTATAATGAGATAAATAGCGAAAGATGCGAAAAAAAATTCCCGCTTTAACTCCCCTTAAAGCTATTAATTGATAAAAAGTTATTAATAATAACTTGTATAAACAGTATTAGAGCCTTACAAAATTGTGATAATAGTAAAGATCTTTTGCATACAATTTATTTTCGTGACTGAAACAGAATCGAGTCGTTTACTTTTAACCCCTCAGAAAATTTCATTTTATACCTCAGGTTGTGAACCACTGCACTAGGCGAACCGTCACAACTTCAAGGGAGGATAAATATGCGCATCTGCAAAAATTTATCTAAGAGGAGACAAAGGTTCTCAAATTGTCATTTTTTATGGAGGCTAACGGATTCGGGATTCTGATCACGTATCGTGTCCCTAAAAACTACACTGAAGCGCTAAATAAAGTGGTATAGGCATGCGTATTCAAATACAGAATATATGTAAACAGGCAGAATACGGTGCTGCGGTTGGCAACGCCTATACGTATAAGATAACAAGTGTCTGGTGCAATTGTTGATCGGTTACTGCTGCTACAATGACAGGTTTTCAATATTTAACTGAGTCTGAACGTGATGTTATAGTCGGCGCACGAGCGATGGGACAGACCATCCCCGAAGTAGCGATGAAGTGGGGATTTTCCCGTACGACCATTACAAGAGTGTACCGTGAATATAAGGAATCTGGCAAAACATTAAATCTCCGACATCGCTGCAAGAACGGGACCAACGACGACTGAAGAGAATCGTTCAACGTGACAGAAGTGCAACCCTCCCTCAAATTGCTGCAGATTTCAATGCTGGGCAATCAACAAGTGTCATCGCTTGAACCATTCAACGAAACGCCATAGATATGTGGTTTCGGAGCCGAAGGCCCACTCGTTTACACTTGATGACTGCATGACACAAATCTTTACGCCTTGCCTGGGCCCGTCAACACCGACCTTGGACTGTTGATGACTGGAAACATGTTGCCAGGTGGGATGAGCCTCGTTTCAAATTGTATCGAGCGGATGGACGTGTATGGGCATGAATCTCTGGACCCTGCATGTCAGCAGGGGACTGTTCAAGCTGGTGGAGGGATTATAATGGTTGGGGCGTGAGCAGTTGGATTGATATGGGACCCCTGATAAGTCTAGATACGACTCTGACAGGTGACACGTAAGTAAGAATCCTATCTAATCGCCTACATCCATTCATGTCCGTTGTACATTCCGACGGACAATTCCAGCAGGAAAATGTGAAACCACACACGTCCAGAATTGCTACAGAGTGGCTCCAGGAACATTTTTCTGAGTCCAAACAAACTGGCCACGAAACTCCCAAGACGAGCATTTTGAACATATCTGGCTGGGATGCCTTGCAACGTGCTGTTCAGAAGAGATATTCAGCCCCTTGTACTCTTTCGGATTTATGGACAGCCCTGCAGAGTACATGGTGTCAGTTCCCTCCGGCACTACTTCTGACGTTCGTCGAGTCCATGCCACGTCGTGCTGCGGCACTTCTGCGGGCTCGCGAGAGCCCTACACGGTATTAAGCAGATGCACCAGTTCCTTTTGCTCTCCAGTATAAATCAGACAGGGAGCTCCAAAATTTTTTATATCTCAATGTTTTTAAGATAGATTAGATTGGTTCCTAGAAGGTAACCACATTTCGTAAATGTATGAGAAGTTCACCTTGTTAATCATTATTATGAAGATTAAAGCTACCTTTTCGATTCTGAGGTATGAAATTACATCCTCCTTACGGTTAAATCCAGGGAATCAAAGTTGTTATTCACAAAAATAATTGTTCTATACCAGTAATGTTAGGTTTATAATGAAAATTAAAAATCTGAAACGGAAAGAAATGGTAATGTCTAAGAAAATTCCCGTTGGATAGCAACAAAAGTAACCAGCTAAAAATACCAAATTAATTCTCGTCAAAGAGGGGAAACAAGAAATAAACCGCTTCAGTGGTTGATGTACCCTTCCTTGAATGATGATGTGAAAGGTGCACAATATTGCAAATAAACTGAAGAAGCTTACTCAACTGTGATGCCTTCTATAATGCTTAATCTATTTAGAAAACTTCACGACTGACCATGACGTCTATTATTTGACCAGGACAATAGAAAGTGAATAAAATATTTTGAAAGCTACGTCTTTTTTAATTGTTTGTGTAAAGTGCGCTAGCATTAGAATCTAAAATTGTATAAAAGACTATATAAAGTCTGTAACCCCCAAATTCCAGGAGGTGGCAAGTACTCTCTCTTATCCTCCCCTTATGGACACCAATAAGAATAATCGTCTTTTGATTATATCGTCTGGTTTCTTTGTTTAATGATTCAATTCACTGACCTTTTCAAACGGACCTTATGATCTCACATGTCCTGCACGTCTAACAGAGATCTGCACACAAACCTCTTGTTGAACTAATATACTTATTCCCTTTCAGCAAATAGTCGAAGCGTGTGCAAACGCTGGCACAGAACAGAGGAATCGTTCATTGTAGTATTTGATATCGGCGGGGCCGCATTTCTGTTTAATAAACAATGCCGTCCACAAACCTCATTCTCTCGATTACTACGCTTGGAGGGACTAATGTGCGTGAAATGCAGTCAGTTTTCATCGCAAATCGAGTCAATTAATATCCTGCCAATTCGAGTACAGCGCTTTACGGTGAGGAACAAGCGATGTATTTCTGTAACAAAGGGGTTCACTTCAGCGCACATTCGTGTGGGAACTCCAACATTATTAATGACCCACCTGCTGGCTCATACGGACTAGCACACAATCCGGAGAGTCAGAATTATATTATCGCGATATTGAAAGTTTGGAAGGAAGATTAAAGACGTAATTATTCCTGTTATTCACAGTTTTGCAGGGCATATGCTGCATAGCGTTTTCCGAACTATTGTGAACTCATGCGAGTATTGTGGTCGCGCTGCTCCCGGTAATTACTACTACTGTTCACATAAACGCAGTACCACGGTAAAAGCTGCACTCACAAAGGACAAAAAGAATAAACAGAACTATAACATGATTTCGACTTTCAAAATGGCTTAACTGAATACTGATAGATCGATTTCGACAAAACAGAACCTCCTTTTAAGCTCTTACACTAGTTGTCTGTTCCACATCCACAGTCGTACTGAAAATTAATGAAATGTTACAGAGATATCAGCCCTCCCCCAACTTTACTGAACGAAAAGATAGCAAACAGAACAAAGAATGGGCTAAGCAAATTACAAATACACTGAAGTGACAAAAAAACTGGTATAAACGCGTATTCAAATACAGAGATACGAAAACAGGCGGAGTACGGTGCTGCGGTCACCAACACCTATATCAGACAAGTGTCTGGCACAGTTGTTAAATCGGTTACTGCTGCTACAATGATAGGTTATTAAGATTTAATTGAGTTTGAACGTGATGTTATAGTCGGTGAATGAGCGATGGGACACTTCATCTCAGAAGGAGCGATGAAGTGGGTACTTTCGCGTACGACCATTTCACGAGTAAACCGTGAATATCAGGAATCGGCTAATACATCAAATCTCGTAAATCGCTGCGTCGGAAAAAGATCCTGCAAGGAGGGAACCAATGACGACTGAAGAAAATCGTACAACGTGACAGAAGCGCAACCCTTCCGCAAATTGCTGCAGATTTCAATGCTGGACCATCGACAAGTGTCAGCGTGCGAACCATTCAATGAAACATCATCGAAATGGGCTTTCGGAGCCGAAGGCCCACTCGTGTACCCTTGATGACTGCACGGCAAAAAGCTTTAAGCGTTGCCTCGGCCCGTCAACACTGACATTGGACTGTTGATGACTGGAAACATGTTGCCTGGTCGAACGAGTCTCATTTCAAATTGCATCGAGCGAATGGACGTGGACGGATATGGAGCAAACCTCATGAATTCATGGACACTGCATGTCAGGAGGGGACTGTTCAAGCTGGTGGAGGCTCTGTAATGAGTGGATCTTGCGCAGTTGGAGTGTTATGGGACCCCTGATACGTCTAGTTACGACTCTGACCGGACACGTGTACGTAAACATCCTGTCTGATCACCTGCATGCATTCGTGTCCATTGTACATTCCGACGGAATTGGGCACTTCCAGCGGGACAATGCGACACCACACATGTCCAGAACTGCTACAGGGTGGCTCCAGAAACAGTGTTCTGAGTTTATACACTTCCGTTCGCCACCAAACTCCCCAGACATGAACACTATTGAGCATATCTGGGATGCCTTGCAGCGTGCTGTTCAGAAGAGATCTCCGCTGCCTCGTAGTCTTACGGAGTCATGGCGTCAATCCCCTCCAGCAAGAGAAATGTGTATTTTTTCCTCTTATTTCGGTGTACTTCTTCTATGCTAACATAAAATATCGCCTTGGTGCTTTTAGTACCTAACTCTCGTTTAAGACGTCCATATTAAATTAAATAATATGAATTCATTTCTCGCTATTGTCGCAGATACGATACGTTCCGCAGAACCAGCTAATCAAATTTTTGTGTTGTTGTTGTTGCTGCTGCTGCTGCTGCTGCTGTAGTCGCCATTATGACGGCTGGTTTGATGTAGCTCCCTCCGCTAGAGTATCTTGTGCAAGGCTTCACATATCTGCGTGATTACTGCTTCCTACATTAACTTGGTTACTGTATTCAAGCCTTGGTCTCAACAATTTTCCCTCTCCTCCATACATCCCTCCACTGTTAAATTAAGGATCTTTCAATGCCTCAGGATTTGCCATTTCAATTTATCCTTTCCTTGAATCAGGTTTCTAAATACTCCTCCTTTCTCTCAATTTCGATTCAGTACTCGTTCATTATTTACTGGATCTGTTCTAAAGCAGTCTCCTGAAGCACTTCATCTCCAAAGCTTCTCAACTCTTCTTGCCCTGCCGCGCTGGGTAGCCGCGCGGTCTGAGGCGTCATGTCGCGGTCCGCGCGGCTCTCTCCGTCGGAGGTTCGAGTCGTCCCTCGGGCATGGGTGTGTGTGTTGTCCTTAGCGTAAGTTAGATTAAGTAGTGCGTAAGCTTAGGAATCGATGACCTCAGCAGTTTGGTCCCATAAGACCTTACCACAAATTTCCAAAATTTGCTTCTTGCCTGCGTCGTTTATCGTCTACGTTATAGTTCCATATAAGACAATACTTCAAAAAATAGTTTCAAAAAAGATTTTCTAACATTCATCTTTTTTTCATGAAAGCTTTTCTTGTTGCTATTACCAGTCCACATTTCAGCACTGTCATCTTGTGAACATAACATGACGTCACGGAATATCAGAGTAGCTTCGTTCCTTGATTCAAGACTTCCAGTCAGATAAAATTCAATACAAGTGAGCCGCGTGTGGCTCGTGTTCAAATGGTTCAAATGGCTCTGAGCACTATAGGACTCAACTTCTAAGGTCATCAGTCCCCTAGAATTTAGAACTACTTAAACCTAACTAACCTAAGGACATCACACACATCAATGAAAGAGGCATTGCGGTCGCGCGGTTCCAGACTATAGCGCCTAGAACCGCTCGGCCACTCTGGCCGGCGGCTCGTGTTCGTACCATCTCTTATTTAACATCCTGTTTTCGCCGTACTGGCGCCTCGATATGTTAGTTTCCATTACTTGTGTCATTGAGTTGCTGCCTTGCCTGCCCTTGAGCGGCAGCAGCAGCGCTTATCGATATAAGCCCTGTCTTATTATCTTTGCGGACTGCTATTACTTCCCGGTCGTCGTGTGTCGTGCAGTCAGTTGGAACGTGCCAGCAGTTACTTCGGACCTGGCAGTGTGTGAGTTCGCACGCGGCACCAGTTCAGTCGGGGCGCGGCAGCAGTTAGGTCCGGACCGCCATGGCTCGCCCGACGGTTGGCGATACACGTCGATTGAGTGGGGACGATTTTGGTTGGTCGTCGGTCGATCATCTTATTGGACGACGTGTATTCGGGCGGCGATCGCTTATGGGTTGGCTGTTTGTGCTGGCTCGTGATTCGTCCTTGCTATTGTACAGTCACTGTCTTGTCTTGACGGACGACGTGTATTTGGCCGGCGGTCGCGTATGGGTTGGCTGTGTGTGCCGACTCGTGATTCGTCCCTGTTATTGTACAGTCACTGCCGTTAGCATTGTCTAGTTCTTCGTGCAAGTGTTCGTGAAACTGTATGTAGTTTGTGTGAGTTGACTGACAAGTTATTTTAAATGTTATGGACATACTAGCTCTGAGCAATCGGTCAGCTGGCGTGGAGCACTGAGGAATTCTCGGTGGGGCGTAGTTTGGTCGGGGCCCGCTGGCGGTCTCTACACGGTGTAGGAGTGTGCGACGCTGTTCCCATTGCTACGAGGTCCGTGGCTCACCGACCCTGGACACGAAAGTTGAGTTTTGATTTGACCTACCAGCAAGTCAAGACTGTTCACATTGTGTCGTTTGGAGTTCGTTGTCGGCTGTTGGGATATTCTCGCGCGCAACAACGTGGTTTTCAAGTTGGAAAATTCTAGCCACCCTCCGGTGTATTTGGTTATTTGAACCAGTGGAATCTTCTGCCTTGTGTCCGTTCACGTTCCGGTTACCTGCACTGGGCGTTGACGTAAATTTCAGGCAGTGTAGTTTCCTCATCGTATTTTTGCTGTCCAGCACGGTGTGTAGTTTGACAGCTCCGTGTATGATTGGTTGTGGGCGTCGATATCTTCTACGCTGTTCCGGTGAACTCCCTATTGTGCCCTGGTCGGGTGAAGTGGAAGTTATCTTGTCGGTGGGTCCGCTGACTGTCGGTCGGTTGGGTTGTCCTCGGATAGTGAATGGTTGGCTCGACTGCCTCTCTCGCCTAAGCGAGCGTTAGTGTTTGAATTACAGGCCGACCCTCGAACATCTGGGCGCCCTTGTGTGTACTGCCCTTTTTAATTTGTTCTTGTTGTTTGTACCTGTATGGCCTCTCGCCGATTTTTGTTTCAAATTAGAGTTATTTCCCTCTTAAGGCCTTCAGCCTAGTTTAAGGTACTGTTTCACGTAAGCCCTTTCGTATTTTAAAAATTTTAATGTTGTTGAATTTTCAGTTTCAGTTGATTGTTCGTAAGGCCTTCAGCCTAAATTAAAGAACCGTTTCACGTAAGACCTTTGGCATTTTTAAAAAAAATTTGATGTTTTGGAGTTTAAGTGTTAGGCCTTCAGCCGATTTGAATTTAACTTGTTTACTTCAGCCTGGTTTGCAGTTCTTTTATGGCTGCTTCGTGCTTCTGTAATACATTTTCATGCCGCGAAAAAATGGGTTGAAAATGCTCACAAATTTGTGTTTTTACGTCATTACAGACTTTTTGACATTTCGATTCAATGTTATGTAACTCACTAGTTAAATCTTCACGTGTTTGTTCAAGTGTGGTGTCTAACTTTTGAAGATTTTGTCCCATTGCGTCTAACTGTTGCTGTGTTTGTCTCTGATTTTGTTCCATTGTGTCTAACTTTTCAAGCTTTTGTCCCATTTGTTGCATTAATTGTAATAACAATGCACTGGTGTCTGAAACATGTTCCTCAGTGCTTTTCGGCAGTGAATTTGCACCGGCAACATTCACATTTTGACAAGCGGAAAATGTGTCTTGACTCATTTGAGAAAACGGTGAGGACGCAAAACCTGAATCTACAGTATTTGCAAAATTGTGTCCTGTCATTTCGGATTCCTGAGGCGAGCTGTTGCCGACCGATCGATCGATAATGCTTCCCTCTTCACTAATTGTTTCACTGTCCACGCCATTGTTTGCCGCCCACTCCATTTCCCTATGCACAATTACCAAATTACTACTTTGAACATCAGTTAATTCATTACTCGGTGGCGCTAACACACTGCTTTCATTTTCACTGTCATTTCTCAGTTTACTTTGGAGCCTAGTATTACGTTTTTCACATGCCATTATTGTCACAGTATTTCACACGACAACACAGAAAAACACAGTTTGAAGATCAAAAATAAGAGAACACATTAACATAGCACTGAAAATAATATCTAGTTAATTGCAGCTGCGAAATACTTCGTGCAAATCTACATGCATGCCACAACTGTTTTACTGTACAACAATGAAAGTCTGCAACTACAAAGGAGATTTTCTCTACAATTACGCGCTAGCAATAAACAAAATCTACACTAATTACACAAACTACAACAAAAAATCAGAAGATTCCTGTGAGGTATCCTCGGCTAAGGGTCGACATATGAAACGTCCCCTTTTGAACAATTACAAATGACTGTGCTTAACCTGACACACAATATTTTTAGCGCAACGCTATCTGACTTTCAAAATCCCTACAAATGAATGGCCCTGACTAACATTAAACTATACCTTTCAGAAATCACTTACCTCACAAAAATTTTCATTACTCGAACTACTGCAATACAGCGAGCGCCACTACTGCTAGCTAAATAAAAGATTCAAACTATGGAAGGCACTAACTACTGATAGGGATAGTTAGCAAATGAAAGATATTAATAGAGAACAAACAATGTATTTACCTTGATATCATCATATATAAATATAGCAGTTCATGACAAATTTCAAAACTCCGCCATCTCTCTCTCCACATCCACCACTGCTGGCGGCTCACCTCCAACTGCGCAACGCTACGCGCTGTTCACAGCCAGCTGCCTAACACTACAATGGCGAGTATTACAACAATGCAAAGCAGCCACAGACTGCACACAGCACAGCCAGTGATTTTCATACGGAGGTGGCGTTACCAATAAACAAACCTAAACAGCCTACTTACATAGCCCCCATGCTCCCCACAAAAAATTTTTACAAATTGGTTTGGGCAGTGGCCAATACCGATTTGAAAAAAATTTTCATAATTACAATAACAAAGAAATCAAATGCACACACTTATTCATACAATGTTGGTCAAAAGCTAAAATTTTCTCACAATCCATAAAGACAGTCCTGATCATTCATCACAGTAAAACTGCAGTGTTTTTCTCAAAGTCTGAGCAGTAAAAGAAAATGCTCACAGAAGTAGTGGATTTCCATGCAGTCTTGATGAAGCAGTGTTGTCCTTCCAACGGAAAGACAGTGCTGACTCTTGACATGCTGACAGGTAATGGGCCACAATGGAGCAAACCCACAGCAGAGTCATTCGAAGTTTTGAAGAATATTGGTAGGTAGGTCATCACAGAGCAGACCCACTGGAGGCCTGGTAGAGATTGTGGTATTGGTGGGCCACCAGAGGTGCAGACCCACTGCAGTCCTTGTAGAAATAATGGTATTGGTGGGTCATCATAGATGCAGACCCACTGTAGTCCTTGTGGAGACGCCAGCAGCCATCTGTTGCGACTGTGCAGGTGCACAATCACCATCGAAGAGTCTTGCGGACAATATAGCAAGTCCATAAACCACCACTTGTGCACTCACAAAGGTTTTGGAATTGTCCTTAGAACCAGCAATGCTGTTATCCACTCCCTTGCTGAATTAGTAACACACGTGCAAACACTAACAGTCCCAACTTCTCACATATTGTCCATATACTATGACCAACAGAAACGTGTGCAGTGAAATGTAACTAACAAGTTAATAATATCATGAACTGGTGACAATTACAATTTTATAACATAAGAATACAATAACAAAGGTACAAAATACATCATTAAAAACATAACAATACAGATAACATTTGTAGTACAGGCTTTACAAAAGAATCGAACTAACATATACATCAGTGGAATTATGAGTACCTACATAAAAGATCAGAATAACTTTTGAAACATCAACTTTACACATAAACATTAAAACAAAACAGAACAAGTAATGTCTAAACATCTTTACAAAGTAAATGACATAGCATTAGAAAAATTCTACAACATAAATCTTATTAGCTAAACACTTAAATACAGGAAAAAGACAAATACACAATGGTACATACACACATAGCAAAATAATACAAAAGGAAAGGACAGGGTTTGTTTTACTGCAGTGTTTTGTATGGAGATCTCCCTTGGTTCATCATTATTCCCAAAAGTCCTATCTATACCTGACTTCTGTACTTTTTTCCGTATAACTTCTCAATGCATTTTTTTCCTGTTGTCCATAGTCAGTTTCTTATGTAGTCTACCCCCTCTTAAGCTAACTTAAATCTACTGAGCTCAGATGCTAAGCTAAGGGACGAGGCAATGCAGCAGCACAAAATAAGTAACACAAACAGCAATGACCAAAAAAATGGAAAATTGCAAAGCAAGCTACAGTAAATCTAAATTACCAAGCAATGCAACATTACAACTAATATGAGCCAATGTGCAGCAACAAGAAAAATAAATGAGTAGTAAAACTGGCTTAGCAGAGTAACACAAAGTCAAATTTAGTAACACTATGCCTGGCAAACAGCTGCAGTAAATGCTATAACATATACCTAAGCATGACAAAGCTCAAGCAGAAAAAATAGTACACTAAAGACAACAATGCAGATAAAGGTAATGTATATTCACATCTTAATGTCTATGTAATTAAAGTGGTGCACCACAAATTATTCTACAAAAGAAATTACCAAGTACTTGAAAAGAAAATTATAGATGCAGTTACTGTTATTAGTCCCTTCTTATTGTTCTCTCCATTCCAAGAGCTCCTTTTTCGAAGAATGTGGATCAGAAAATAATTATTTAATAAATCTGTTGACAGAAAGTGTTCACATTAGCAGATGCATTTAAGTTTATTTTATAAAACCAATGCTGCAACACAGCTGGAAACCAGATATTAAACAAAATGAGCAATCTCTTAACTACAAAGACAATAGATGTAAAATGTTTCTAATCATTTCATTAGGCATTTTAGTAAATATCATAAATTACGAGCTCCACAGTATGCTTTCAACAAGGAAATGTCAATAGCGAGGACAATGGCCTCCCCTTTCTTTTTTTCTACCTGTGCTTCTGATGAGGCACTCACTAATGAGTTGTTCTCCCGGCGTCTGACACAGCTGCGTGCCCACGACGCATTACGTGCAGGTGGTCACTTAACTTTCTTACCGAAATATTTACAACACCAGTTTCCGCTACAGTGACAGTCTCATATAAAAATATTTCACAGTTCAAGAATTTGGGTTACAAATCTGTAGAAACAAAATCCTATAAATATAACAGGGTCCAAAAAATGTTCGCCAGCATTGTGATACATTCACGCATATACACACATTTCATACTCTTAAAGTACGATTCTTGGTTTCCAACAACCTTTTCCACAAATCAGAGTCCCTAATCACTACTCATTATTCCTTACCTCATTATACATATACATATTCGTCGACACTTCTTCAATGTTTCATCCTGAGAAATACGTAGCATAATAAACATTCCTCAACAACATAATACACATCATCGTCGTAATAATAACATCATAACACCTCAGTCAAATCTCAAAATCGTCGTAGCTTCCTCCAATAATTTCAAAACCTAAAAAGAATTCTCTACTCATTTAAATAGTGTCACCTACCTCAAACGTACTTTAAAAATCATGATCTCATACCAAATACATCATTCAAAGCTCTCATAGTATCACAATGGGTCCGAAAAAATATGAACAGTTCACAAAGTACAGACAAAATACAATTTCATAAGTGTGAAGTAATCCAACTCTGTAATTGCGTAAACATCTGTCACTGACGTAGTAAAAAGAATGTTTGTTTCTCTGTCAAATAATCAGATAGCTGTGTAATTCTGTGTTAGAGAAATATGGTACCGATCTGTAAAGTTGTATAAGCAAATACCATATTAGCTAGGGCTCCTTGCGCTTGCCAAACACATGGTACACAAAGTAGGCGTGTACCCCCCCGAGGATTAATGTAATTATACCCTCAGGTGTTACAGATTACAGCAATGGAATGAAATGTATCACGGAAAACCTTTGTATCATTGTACTCCAAATATCTTTAAAAATAAATATTTTAAGTACAAAATCAATCACTCAAATACGTGTCCTGTAGCTAAATGTGCGTCTTGTTGCAACATAATCTCTGTGGAAGTGTCGTAGTTATCGTCCTCCGAAAGCTAAGTTCTGCAGAAGTCAATGTACCTACCTCATGATGAACAAAAGTGAAATGCTTTGTGTATAGATATCGTAGTTATTACGCTTATTGTTGTGATGAAGAAAGTACTGTACTGTAACGTATTGTTGTCTACGGAAAACCCTGTCTCATTGTAGCTATACTACAAAAGTTACTACTAAAACATGTTTTTCTTTCCAGAAGAATTCAGAAAACTGTGCAGATATAAAACAGATACACCGCAAAAGCAACATTGTAAATTGTCACTCATTAGTAGCGTCATGATAAAAATCGTGTAGCTGTCACATAAACTAACCTCTGTGTCTTCTGGTATCTCTCAGAAAGCACTTTAAATTCAGAATGTATTTTCAAATAAACCAAATTTTGCATTAAAATCTCATTAGCAGTACTGGTAAATGTTCTAAGTATGTAAGCCTGATAGTCGTTAGGTAATCGTGCAACTAACAAGCAAGAATGTACAAATACAACACTGTGTCGTCTGTTCACTATAACAATGCATTCGTAATTTCTGTTTAAAAATGTTCCCTAGGTTCTAGATTGGATATTTAACTTCAAACATTGTTGCATGTTAGCAGTTTCTTAAGTCTGATAAAGCATACTAGAAATGTGAAGTGAAAAGTTTTATGGCAAAGACAAAGTTAAAAAGTAGATTATCTTTCAATAAACGGTTTTACATGTGAAATGTGGTGTAAACCTTTACTCTTCCTAGTACGCAGAGTTTCAACTTCAACGCAATTATCATGTGGTATACGTCGGATTCTATAAGGTCCATTGTAAACTAGAAAGAATTTGTGACTCAAGTGTTTCTTCTTATGTGACAATGAATGAGCTTTAATGAGAACTTTCTGACCAATATACAATTTCTTTGCATTTGCTTTACCGTGTAGTTTTCTCCTTTTGTCTGCTGCAGATTTTATATTTTTAAGAGCCAAATCAATTATGTCTTTGTGTCGAAGTTTATGTGTATTCGGGAAAGGTACAAGCTCATTCTTTAGTACAAGAGTGGGTGGTAAAGCAGTGGAATCATGAGGCATTTCATTCAGCACATTTTGAAATAAGTGTAAATATCTGTCCCAATGCTGATGCTTTCTGTGACAATAAAGTCTGCAAAGCTTATTGATTTCTTTCATAATCCGTTCAGACGGGTTACAATGTGGTGAGTACAATGAAATAAAAACAGGTTTGATTTTATGGTTGCGAAGCATGCGTGACCAAACAGCAGATCTGAATTGCGGTCCGTTATCTGAAATGACTTTACTAACGTGTCCAACTTCACGTAAGAAATTTTTAACAAAGGCGTTGGATACAGACCGTCCAGTGGCTTTACGTAACGGTGTGAAAGAAACAAATTTTGGAGTAAGTTCAACAGCGACTAGAACGTACGAAAATCCATTAGATGTTCTGACAAGCGGTCCCAAGAGATCAACAGCAGCAAATTCTTTTAATTTAGAAGGAATGATAGGAAACAGCGGAGCACGATGGGAGATAGTAGATGGTTTCGCCTTTTGACAAAGTTTACAAATACACAAGACTCTTCGAATTCTCTTTTCCATATTGTTAAAATAACAAGTCGTTCGAAGAATATGATAACGTTTTCGTGGGCCAAAATGTGCGTAGCTGAAATGAATGTACCAAATGAGCTTATTAACAAAATCGTCAGGAATGCAAAGTACCCATAGCTTGTCATCAACAGTGCAGCGTTTGAACAGTATGTTGTTTCTAACCAGATAATAATGCCGAATCTGAGTGTGTGTCTTTTCATGCCATTTGCTCTTGATGTCTTTCCAAATCGGATCTTTATCTTGTTCATGAGTAATGTCCTTTAAAGATGTGGTGATGAAGTTTTCAAAGGCGAATTTCTGAATGTAAAGAATACTGAAATTTTTCTCGAGGTTGCCTTCTGTGGTACTTTTCTCAAGCCCAGACGGTGCGCGTGACAGTGCGTCCGCAACAATGTTCTCCTTACCGGGAATGTAGACTATTGTGAAGCGGAATTCTTGCAGAAACAATGCCCAACGTTTTAACCTGTCATGATTTAATTTTGAAGACATAAGAAATTGTAATGCACGATTATCACTGTATACTTTTACGTGCTTACCAGAAAGAAAGAAACGGAATTTGTTAAATGCCCAAACGATAGCTAAAGCTTCTAATTCAGCAACGGAATAATTTTTTTCAGATTTGGTTAGCACTCTGCTAGCAAAAGCAATGGTTTTCTGAACAGTAGTGTCATTTTCTGTGGCTTCTTGAAATAAATGGGCACCAAGACCGACTTTAGAAGAATCCGTGCTAAGGCAGAAACCTTGTGACAGATCTGGATGAGCTAGTATTGGCGCGTTAAGTAGCGATTCTTTCAAAGAATTGAATTCCAACTGTGCTTGTTCGTCCCAGTTCCAAATAGTATTTTTTCCAGTGAGAGAACAAAGTTTTGGTGTAACAAGAATTTGCATGTTCAGAAAACGACGGTAAAAATTTACGAGACCTAGAAAACTGCGGACTTGTCTTTTTGTGGATGGAACTGGAATAGCTCTGATTGCTTCTAACTTTTCAGGATCCGGCTGAATGCCTTCAGAAGAAATAATATGTCCCAAAAACCTCACCTTTGACCTACCGAATTCAGACTTTTCCAAGTTAACTGTAATTCCAGGTTCTGCAAAAATACGTAACAAACTGTTGAGGATTCGATTATGTAGTTCCCATGAAGCTTCTGCTATTAGAATATCGTCCACATATAAGGTGATGTGACGTTTTAAGAACTCAGGTAATATGGAATTTAGCCCGCGAATGAATGCTGCTGAAGAAATGTTCAAACCAAAGGGAAGTTTCCGAAACTGATAACAAACACCGAAACAAAGGAAAGCTGTGTATTTTCTACATTCTGGATGAAGTTCGATCTGATAACAGCTGGATCTGAGATCAATGGAAGACAACACTTTTACACCATTAAAATTTTGAAGAAGTTCTTCCAACGTTTGCGGCCTGTCTGTTTCAGGAATAATGATAGTATTGATTTGTCTCGAATCTAAGACAAGTCTGATCGATCCATTTTTCTTCTCAACAACATGTAATGGATTGTTGTATGAGCTTACTGCAGGCTCAATAATGCCCTCGTCAAGCATAGATTGTACTTCTGTTCCAACACGGTCCCTATAATGCACCGGAATCACGTCTGGTCTAACACAAAATTTAGTATGCTCACGAACACGAAATTGGTATTGAAATCCCTTGATTGTTCCTGTTTTATGAGTAAAAACTGTGGAATGTGCTTGTAAAATCTCAAAAAGGTCCTGCCTATCAGTGTCATTACAATTCTCAATTGTTTGAATTTTATTCTGAATTAACTTATTAGTGTCAAATGCGCCGTCGATATCATCCCTGTCAGTACTTGCAGAGTGATTGTTAGTGTCTAGTTCCGTTAAAAATTCCGAACTGTTGTCTAACAGGAGGTAAAGCCGATTAATTTCTTCGTCATGGTTTGAGAGCCAATCTTCAAATTTCAAAGCTACTGACTTACCTTCTTTTTCTAAACTTATTTCAGCATCGTGAAAGCTTAAGATTGCTTTGTATTCATTCAAAAAGTCTACTCCCAATATAATTTCCGTCGACAATAATGGAACAATGAGAAAGTTCATAGAGAAGCTGTGGCTTTGACAAAAGAATTCTAAATTGGTTTGTTGGCGTACATCTACACTTTTTCCAAAGATTGCACCTTGTAATTTAATCTTACGTAACGGAAGTGTGGGGCAATCGTTCGATTTGTTGCATTTGCTAAAGGCTGTTTCACTGATTACTGAAATGGGACTGCCAGAGTCAAGTACTGCCGTAAATTTTACGTCATTTACTGTAATGTGAATCACAGGATATGCAATGTTTTTATGTTTTACGTCGTGTTCTTGGAGTAAGATGTCCCTAATGTCTTCCATTTTTACGTAATTACTAGCTACGGCAGCTGCGTCGTTAGTGTCATAAGAACGTTTTGTGGCTGCCAGCGGTGTGAGTCATTGCCTATTGTCTCTTTGTTGGCGCGCGTCGTTATTGGGATTTGGAGACCTAACTTCTACAAATTCACCGTGACGAGAGGGCCCTGCCCTGTTTAAATCCCGCCAGTTCTGATGCAATTCAGGTCTGTCGTTACGATCACATCGTCTGTCGTCATGTCGGTAGTTCCTGTAGTTTCTTTCTTGTCGGTTAAGTGGTGGAGAATTTCTCCCTGAATCGTAACTGCGCGCTGGACCGTTGCGTCTAAAGTTATTTTGTCTCCCTTGATAATAATTATTTTGGTTCCCAAATTGTCTGTTTCTCTGATTGTCTCTGTGATAGTCACTACCGCAGAGAGGTGATCTTTCCCTGTAATTATTACTACTCTGCCAACGGTTGTCATTCAGGTGGTGTCTGTTTAGGTCACGATTTGTGTTGTGAGAATAGCCTTGTCGTGTCCAGTTATTATTTCTTTCATCGCGGAATTGCGACTGATGTGATCTGTAATTGTTGTGCTCCTGCGTTCCGCGATTGTCAGTGTCACTTTCCAGTTCTTGTAACAGTCCCTGGAAAGCTTCAATGTCGTCTTTGCAACGTCCTGCCAAAATAATATGTCGTAAATGTTCAGGTAATTTGATTAAGCAAATGCGGATGAGTTCTGAGGGGCTGTATGGGTTTGACAGGTACTGATTCTTGTGCAACATGTCTTCAAAATATTTCACAAGACGGGAGAATTCAGATTGTTCGAAATGTTTCATCATTATGATGCCATGTTTTACTCGGTCTTGTGTAGCTTGAGACCAATATGCTGAGAGGAAGGCATGGTAAAATTCTCCTTCACTGTGACAATCGTGAATGACCGATCGCATTCTTACAGCTGGTTCATTCTCTAAATAGCCACACATAAATTCTAACCTGTGCTCCAGTGACCAGTTGGGAGGAAAACAATGAGAGAATTGATGGAGCCACGCTTGTGGATGAATGTCGTTGCCGGAATTCTTAAATGTTTTGAATTTACGTGTAGTAATGAACAGCTTATAGTCAAAATCATCATGTCGGCGAGTCGCATGTCGGTCATTGTTACGTCGTGTCGGCTGTTCAATCTCAAAATTCGGTGCACATTGCCAATTTCTTTCATAATTTCCGAAATGCGCTGTGTTATTATTTTGTGGCTGTTCCGTATTTCTATGTCCCTCTTCCCGTATTGGGGTGCGAGTGTCCTCTGAAATACGTAATTCTTGTACTACTTGTGCCAACTGATCTTGCACTTCCCAGATTTCTCTTTTGTACTGTGTATTGATTTGATTTTGATTTTGTTTGAATTTTCTAATTTCTACATACTCTTCAGTGTCAGTGAAGGCTACAGGTGTTGTGTTATTCAGATCATCATCTACCTTTGTAGATAAGTTAGTGAACTGATCTGAAAGTTCGGCTACTTTATCCGATAGTGAAATTATTTCCTCTGTATGTTTTTCTGAACCAAGTTTCAGAGTATCTACTGTGTCCTTTAAGTTTTCCTGAGTTTTTGCAAGTTGCGTAACCAAATCGGTAGATGCAACTGAGTCAATTTTAGCTTGCAAGCCTAACTAAAGAACTGTTTTAAGATAAGGCTTGCCTCTTAAATTTCTGATTATGCTTGCGTTTTAAGTTATTGGCCTTCAGCCGTTTTTAAATTAAAGTGGCTTTCAGCCGGTAATTAAGTCCCAAAGATTAAAGCTGTGTGTTTAAAAAAAATTTTTTTTGGGCTGTTGTAATGTTCGATAAAATAATAAAATTGTATGTTCGAGTGTAACTGACAGCCCCTAATTTTGGCCCCTTTCCACAATTTATACTATCTGTCCTGTCCCACGAGGTAATCAGGGCGTTTCAACATTATCTTCAGTGGAGCAAATCTGTCACAAGCAGAAGTAGTTTTTGGGCAGACTCCCGATGTGGATTACAGAGTCGTTACTGTTGTCTATACATACAAATGATCTGGTGGCTCAAGCTGTAAGATTCATGAACCTATGCACTGACGCTGTATACACGAAAGTCGCAAAGCTAGAATTTTTTTGCGAAATGTTGGAATTCTTCTAGACAATAGATGCAAGATGCTGCGACTGTCGGTTTACCCTCAAATTTATGTATTCGTATTTGGCATATTGCGTAAACGGGGTGGTCAGAAACTGCCTGAGAAGCTTTTAAGTGTTTTACCGAGTAGATCGTGCTGAGAAATAATTGTTAAGAAAAAATTCGATACGTTGCGCCTTTCCCGACTTAATTAGAACTGATGTTAGGTAATCAGGCCGTCGCGTGCATAAATTCAACCAGTGCGCGGCAGAGATGGTATCGTCAAACGTGTTCGTTTGGTTTCCCCAAACCGAAAGGGAGAACGATGTAAAACTTGGACATGGGAAAGTAGCAAGGGCAGAACGCGTGCCAAAGGCTGAGCAGTCTAGTGCGCTATCATCTACGTTATGAGAACAACTGACACCAACTGTATGTGGCAGGCCGTTTGAAATTGCATGTGCAGCTCCCTGACTGGTTAACTTGCAAGCCAATGAACTCAGAAACGTCGTATCGTATCGAATTTTTTTCTTAAGAGCTTCTTTTAAGCATAACCTATCCTGCAACATCCTTAGAAGGTTTTCAGACTGTTTCTGACCATCGTGCATATAAGTAGAAAGCCTTATTGTTGTTAGATTACAGTCACCAAATATGGCAACACCCTTAAGATGTCAGAATATCAGTCGAGAGTCACTTAAAACCGAACAACCACTTTAAAGGTAATGTAGGAACAACTGTGATAAATGGAGGAATCTGTGAAGAAATGTAATTCACCGTAAAAACATTTTTTAATCTCATTCAGTTGTTCTTGAGAGCTTCCAATATGTCAGCAACTCTCACTAGATAGGATTAATAGAGCAAATGAAGAATATTCTAACAAGAACGGCACGTTTCGTCCCGGTTACGTTCAGTACGCACACAAGCGTCACGCAGAAACTCGTCAAACCACAGTGACAGAGGCCCAAGAGAGGCGCTGAGCGTCTCAGTGGGGCCAACGCACGTAAAGCTGGTGCTTTGTACAGTCACAATAATAGCTGTGGTCTACCGAGCCAATGGATACTTCTATAAAACAGTAACAAGATCTACAAATTTCAGCAGAAAGCCAGACACAGAAAATAAAATAACAGCTCCCGATGCTGCACTTAGTCTCTACATCAAGCACTGCAGTAATTCAGGAGGTAGTACGTTTTTCCGAGGAGGTATCAAATCAGTTTTCCAGAGTATCGGCAGGATCCAGAACTTGGTAGATTCCACTAAGAATATAGTATAATACCTCAGCACAGCAGGCCTACACCACATACATTTGGGGAACCAAAACCGTTAAGGCCTACGAGGGCCTGCTCAAAAGTGATGCCTCCGAATTTTTATGTGAAAACTCTTAAAGCTTTTTCAACAAACGAAACTCTATTAACTTTCCTTTTTAGCCATCAGTCTTCTGACTGCGGCCCACCATGAATTTGTCCTGTGCCAATCTTTCCATCTCAGAGTAGCAATTACAACCTACTTCCTCAATTATTTACTGGATATATTCCAGTCTCTGTCTTTCTCTACAGTTTCTACCGTCTACCGCTCCCTCTAGTACCACGGAAGTTATTACTTGATATGTTAACAGATGTCCTATCACCCTGACCCTTCTTCTTGTCAGTGTTTTCCATAAATTCCTTTCCTCGCCTATTCTGCGGAGAACCTCCTCATTCCTTACTTTATCAGTCCACGTAATTTTCAACATTCGTCCGTAGCACCACATCTTAAATGCTTCAATTCTCTTCCGTTCCGGTTTTCCCCATGGTCCATGTTTCACTATCATACAATGCTGTGCTCAGAAATTTCTTCCTCGACTTAAGGCCTATATTTGTTGTTAGTAGACTTCTTTTGGCCAAGAATGTTTATTAATATTCTGGACCTTTATTCATCGTGTCTACATATTTATTTCTCAACATACTCACCCTGGCGACGAAACATTTTCCCAAAGAGAGACCACTTTGTTGATACCGTCACTGTAGAATGTCAGATTTTATTTACGGAGCCACAGTCTCACCTCTGCTTGCAAACCTTCATCATTGTCAAACTGAAGTCCTCGATAGTGTTCTCTTTTGGAAACAGATGAAAATCGGATGGGGCCAAGTCGGGATTGTATGGGGGATGATCGATGGCAGTGAGCCCAGTGTGTCGGACTGTTAGAGATGTCGCAGCACTCGTGTGTGCTGTGGTGGTGTCATGCTGAAGTAGCGGGTGCTCAATGCATGGAAGAATTCTTCGAAATCTTGCTTTCAGTTTTCTGAGGATCTCGCAGTACCTCGCAGAGTTTATGTTGTGCCTTTAGGCATGATTTCTAAATGCACCACGCCTTGAACATCCCAGAACACTGTGAGCGTGACTTTGCCTGCAGATGGTCTTGAATTTTTTGGACATCGGTGGTTCTTTGAAGCGGAACGCCACTGAGGCTCTCATGCTTCCAGGGTCAGAATGGTGAACCCAATTTCCATCACCTGTCACAATATTTTTAAGGAACCCGTCACCCTCACTCTCAAAACGCAAGAGAAATTGTTGACAGATCTCTTTCCTGTCACGAGTGAGCATTTGAGGCATCCGCTGTGCGCACACAGTTTTCTGCACCACAGTTTTTTGCAATGGTGACCTGTACAGGCTCTCGTGATATGCTACACTTACCTGCGAGCTGTGTCTGTCTTATCTGACGATTCCCTCTGATGTGTTTCGCTGGTTGCCGTAAGCGATCGTCCATCCGATCTCTGTCACACACGTTGAGGTCATCAGCTTTCAGCCTTCTCTGGAGTTCAGTCGGAGGCTCGATTTCTACGGTTAGAAACTCGATTAGAGTACGCAGTTTCTCAAGCACCGACATAGGCACGTTACACACCGTCATGTTACATGATAAAATTCGGAACACTCTAGCGGCCAAGAGTTGCAACTTGCGTCAGCGAAGCAGGAATGTCAACCATGTAATATGCATAATATGTAACACCCCAACCAATATTGAGAACAGAATAAAAAATTGGGAATCATTAATATCCAGTGCGCACTCGTACTTACTAGGAACTCTGCAATACAGTCGCAAAGCTGGTTTGGTATTCCATACGTTCGTATTTTGTTCTTTAGGCGAAAGTGCAAACCTGTCTCGAACACCTTCCTAAAGTCAATGAATTAAGCATCAACGGAGGCATCGACATTTACCGCCTTCTGGGTCTCGTGAACAAAAGATCGAGCTGGATTTCACAACATCATTGTTTGCGGAATACATTACGATTCCTATAGAGGAGATTTCAGTCTCCAAAAAGATCATGACACGCGAGCATAAATGTGTTCCTCAATTCTATAAAACGCTTCTCTTCCTAATGCAGTAGTTATTCATTTGGTACATTCGTGAAGTCTTCCAATTTCTTACGCGTAACCGTTTTCCAAACAGTTAGAATCGACCTCGTGTGGCACCTACCAGTGTCCAACACACAACATTATACCATAACATCGACAGAAAATTATGCTACGTTCCATCGAATATAGAACCGCAGATACAGATGCTTACAATGCAGCCAGGTGTTAAACTTTGCGATTCTTGCAAGCCCAAGCATCCAAGGCTGCCTCTAAATATAAAGATTTAAAGAAGAAACTACTAAGTACAAGTATGGCCATTCATTTTAATAAGCAATGTGAAAATATGGGGCTAGTCTCTACTTACGCCAAAGCCTATATTAACTTCGCTGCTTGTAAGAAAGATCCCAAGTTCTTCAGACCTATCATTAAAAATCTTATTCCTGATAATGTTAAAAAACTATATGCTAAAAAAGACCTTCTCAATGAAGAGACATATTACCTGTATTTAGAACTCACAAATATTTTTCGTATTAATTACAATTTTAATATTGACGATCTCTGGATACAGATTAATGAACATGTAGAAATTTGTAAACAGGGCATAATGCCTAAGTACGAAAAGAAACTTAGTAAGCATTTTTGTCTGTTTCCTGGTGAAAAATGTCCTTAGAGTACGTTTAGAAAAAGCAGTCACGTTTTTTCATAAAATAATTCTAAACAAAACTAACATTACTTTTACACAGATTGAAACTGTCTTGCTGGAAAAAGGGCTGAAGTACAAAGTCATGCCCAACTTGTCAGATAAAAATGTGATAGAAAAAATGCTTGTCGCCCTAAAAATTGGTCTTGATTGTAAAAAAATAGATAATGCATGGCAAACTAGAATTGCTTATGATGTAGCTAACATTCTCAGCAAAAATACCGCCTCTCTTCGTAATATTACGCACAACGATAGAAAATTGGTTAATTCCATTAATAATAAACTTAAAGAAGCAGATGCTCTAATAACTGACAAAGGTTGCTCTTTAGTTATCGCCTACAATTCTGAATATATTTACAAAACCTTAGATTTTTTTAGGTAAAATAATGTTTCGGAGCTGCATGAGGATCCGACTCCAGAATTACAAAAAGAAGTCAAGTCAGCCGTCAATAACGCAAAATTTCTAATCAAACCTTTTCAGAAGAAAATGCTCATTAACATGAACCCTCAGCCCCCAAAAATTCGTTTTCAATTTAAAATCCACAAACCTAACCATCCGATACGCCCGATATCTAATAGTATGAATGGCGCGCACCATAATTTTGCCAAATTTCTACATGAAATTCTGAAAAAAATCATTCGTTTTCGAGAACAATTATTCCGTCACCGATAGCCACGCCTTAGTCCAAAAAATAAAAGATTTAGAATGCTGTTCAGACACCAAGTTGTTTTCATTAGACATCAAAAATCTTTACACTAATGTCCCTGTACAGGAAACGCTTACAATCGTAGAAAAAAATTTACATTATTTCAAAAAAGATCTTTCAGATGAACAAATCACTGACTTCATGAATCTGATCACGTCGTAGTCAAGTACAACTATTTTGAATTTAATTAACAATTGTAGCAGCAATCCGACGGTCTCGTTATGGGAAATGCCTTAGCTGGTATCGTTGCCGATATTTTCATCAACTCTCTATAAGAAAAGTTTTTTAATCGCTAGGCGTTCTCTCCTATTTCAGATACGTTGATGATATTTTAATTATCTACAAGGCACCTGCTGATGGCATTGACCGTATTTTTACTCACTTTAGTGATCTTCATGAGAAAACATCTTTCGCCATCGGACTTGAAAACGAGCCCCCCACCCCCCAGCTACACTTTCTTGAGGCTTGTAATAGCAGATAATAAAATCTCATTCAATATTTTTCGTAAAGAAACATATCAGGTCGAACCTGCGTCCTCCATTCGGCCACAGTCTTATAAAAACGTCTTCTTTCATTCTGCTATTCACCGAGCTACTTCCAGTCCACTTTCGAAAGAGAAGTTCAACGACGAAATGAATTTACTCAAATCGATAGTACTTAATAACGAGTATAAAGGTAGCATAGTAGGTGACATCCTTAAAAAGAAAGCTACTAGAAGAGTTACTACGCTCGGCACCTCTGTCACTGAACCTAACCCAAAAAAATATTTCCCTATTCTCTTCGTGGGGCCCATCTCCTACCCGATCCAACGCCTTCTTCGTAATGAATACTACTGCAACGTTGCATTTTCTACCAATAATAATCCGAAAAAATTCTTCATTCATAATTTAAAATCGATTCGTTCCCCTTTAGAAAGTTCTGGCGTCTATAAGATTGTCCTGTGTAGAAAGAAGAGCAGGTATCGCAGACAGACAGAACTTGCCTTTACAACCAGATGTAAAGAACAACTTTTAAGAAGAAATGGTACTAGCCCCCAAAATTCGTGTTTTGCCACCCTCTTCTAATTACAGATCGCGTGCTTAAATCTATTTGCGATATCAACATTTTGCACACCGAGAAGAAAGGACTGTAAATTAGATACCCTGGAAGATTAGGGATTTTTAAACATCTTTATCGAAGTGATAGTCTCATTCTCAATGAACAGCTGCAGTTGTGTAATAAAAATTTCTTCAACGGTATAAAGCCGTTACTTAATATTTAATTTCGGGTCTCCTTGTGCAGTTTGCCGATATGTTTTTTTTTTTCATCTAAGTTAACTCATAATTTTTCGTTTATTAATTGGTTTATTGGCTGTATTTTATGTTTAAACGCTTTCTACAAGCTGTGTCATTCAGCCCTTCCTGTATATTCTGCCTCAGTCCGTTGCAACCAGTGGCTGTACAGGTACGAGCAGCCCGTAGTGGCTCGCTTTCACGCATTCCTTTTTATATATTTTGTGACTGAAGCCCTTCTGGCCTGTTAATTATTTTATATGTGACATGTAAGTACTGCCTTTGTCTTTTATTGTTAGTCAGTACTTACCTTTTTATATAAAAATGTCTTTTCCTATAGATTTGTGGCCGCGCGGGATTAGCCGAGCGGTCTAGGGCGCTGCAGTCATGGACTGAGCGGCTGGTCCCGGCGGAGGTTCGAGTCCTCCCTCTGGCATGGGTGTGTGTGTTTCTCCTTAGGATAATTTAGGTTAAATAGTGTGAAAACTTAGGGACTAATAACATTAGCAGTTAAGTCCCATAAGATTTCACACACATTTGAACATTTTTTCATAAATTTGTAATTATGTTGCAGGCCATTTTAATTCTTTTAATTCTGATGAAGGCACTCTTAGAAGTTGTGAAACCTGGTCAGTAAGACTAAAAATTGTGACCGAGGGCTCATGGAATTTTTTACATACTTTTCATCCCTAAAATCATTGGAGGAAGTGGCAACAAAACGAATATTCGCGGTGGTGTGTAGAATGTTTGAGTCTGGCGATATATCTTCTGACTTTCGGACAAACGTCATCGAAGATTGCAAGTGCGAGAATTAACGCACAATTAACTTAACAGCCCATGCATCCAAGTTACTGACAAGAATAATATACAGAACAATTGAAAAAAAGAACCGAGATATAAATGCAGATTTACATGTAGACGTAGATGACTTACTGGGAGAGGAAGTGACGACATGACGCTACAGTCAAGGCCAACTTGGACGCGAAAAGTTAAAGGTCGTAATCTATGGAGAAGTCTCGAAGAAGCCTTTACAACGACTATCTGACGATCAGTTTGGCTTTAGGAACGGTAAAGACACCAGAAAGGCAATTCTGATGTTGAGATTGACAATAGCAGAAATACTAAAGAAAAACCAAAACACGTTCATAGTATTTGTCGAACTGAAAAAAGCGTTCGACAATGTAAAATGGTGCAAGATGATCGAAATTCTGAGAGAAATAGGGGTAATATAGAATATGTACAAGAACCCAGAGGGAATGGTAAGAATGGAATACCAAGAACGAAGTCCTCGGATTGGACAGGGTGTAAGACAGGGATGTAGTCTTTCGCCCCTACTGTTCAATATATACGTCGAAGAAGCAATCACGGAAATAAAAGGAAGGTTCACGAGAGGAATTAAAATTCAAGGTGAAAAGATACCAGTGACAACATTCGCTGATGAAATTGCTATCCTTAGTGAAAGTGAGGAAGAATTACAGGATCTGCTGACTGGAACAATCTAACGACTAAAAAATATGGACTGAGAAAGTCGAAAATAATGAGAAGTAACAGAAATGAGAACAGTGAGAAAGAAAACATCAGGATAGGTGACCACGAAGTAGGTGAAGTGCTACCTAAGCAGCAAAGTAACCTATGACGGACGGAGCGACGAGGACATAAAAAGCAGACTAGCACTGGCAAAAATAGCATTCTTAGCCAAGAGACGTCTACTAGTATCAAACATAGACCTTAATTTGAGGAAGAAATTTCTGAGAATGTACGTTTGGATTACAGCATTGTGTGATAGTGAAACATGGACTGCAGGAAAACCAGAAAAGAAGATACTCAAAGCAAATGAGATGTGTTGCTACAGAAGAATGTTATGGGGTGATAAAGTAAGGAATGGGGAAGTTCTCCGCAGACTCGATGAGGAAAGGAATATATGGAAAACACTGACAAAAGAAGGGACAGCATGGTAGGACATATATTAAGGGATCACGAACTAGCTTCCATGGTACTAGAGTGAACTGTAGAGAGTAAAAACAGTAAAGGAAGACATAGATGGCAATACATCCAGCAAATAATTGAGGACGTAGGCTGCAAGTGCTATTCTGAGATGAAGTTGGCACAGGAGAGGAATTCATGGCGAGCCTCTGAAAGGTGGCTACACTGAGCCACTGCTCCAGAGATTGCGCCAAAGAGTATTATTCTGCCGCCTCCACAGTGCTTGGAGAGAACTCGTAGACGTCAGTGCTTGTCGAGAGCTCGTAGTAGTCAGTGCCTGTCGAGGACTCGTAGTAGTCTGTGCTGAGATGTCGTAGTGAAAAGTGTTTGTTGAGATGTGCTAGTAGGCAGTGCTTGCTGAGATGTGGTACTGAGAAGTTCTTGTTGAGATGTGGTAGTAACGAGTCGGTGTGGAGAGATTGTAATGAGCAGTCAGTGCCTGTCGAGGACTCGTAGTAGTCTGTGCTGAGATGTCGTAGTGAGGAGTGTTTGTTGAGATGTGCTAGTAGGCAGTGCTTGCTGAGATGTGATATTGGAGAGTTCTGGTTGAGATGTAGTAGTAGCGAGTCGGTGTGGAGAGATTGTAATGTCTAGAGTGCTTTTCATCAATATAAATTAAGGTAACAAACTACTTTTCTTTTTTTTTCTCATTATTTCAATGTCCTGAATAATGCGTCATTACAGGTTCAGTCAACAAAGCATCTGGCTTGTGTTCTTGTATTAGAGTGTAATTCTGCTTTCCTTACGCAATTATAGTATTTCTATTTTTTAATTACTTCAGTATAAATGGTATTTAAAATTTCTTGTCTTGTTGAAGAAGAACCGTGCCAGATGTGTACGCTGAGTCACACTCCCACACACAGAACAATTACACTTGTTCTTTGATTTAGTAGGTTTTATAGTTGCTGGGGACTTAATTAATTAACTGTGTTAACGAAAATTTTCTTTCATTGTTTGTTGTTATTCTATGCAGTCAGATTGCGTACAAATACTAGTCAGGGCCAACCGTTTACGAGACTTGCGTAATCGGACATACAGCTACTAAAAATATTTGCATTTTATTTAATTAAGCACCCATGCACGTGGCGACCGCTGCTTCGGATCGTCCCTTGGAATTCTTCTGATTGTAAAAATAGTAGACTGTAGTATTGTTGTAGTAATTTGAGTTTAGTAATTGTAGTCTGTATTGCATGTGTAGATTTGGTAATTGTCATTCTTCTAATGGTATTTTTCAAAATTTAAATTTGTTGTCTTGTCTACGGGTTTGACAATTTAGTGCAATTATTTCAATTGTTCGATTAATCGTGTTTGAGGGAAACTTTTCATGTAAATGGTATTGTTGGAGATAAAGAGTCATTGTGTGTAATTTTCGTACAGTGACGAGTTTTGTATATTTTGTAAATGATTACGCGATCAATGAAAAAGGCAAAAATGATGAATAGTGAGAATAACGAAATTGTTGACATGGCGAACTCGCCAACACAGGACAACAGTATGATGAATAATGGAGTTGAAAACAATTTAATAAGTCGGGAAGACAGTCCGGAACCGTTTCAAAATTTTTCTCAATTACAAAATTCACAGAATACGAGATTAACGATAGAAGATTCTGAAATAGTATCGAACACAGATAGCTTTACAGCTATGACGAAGGATACTGGTTTTGCGGGAAATGTTCGGGGCGAAAAGAATTTTGAACCATTTAATATGGAGCAGTTGATGGGTGCAATATTAAATTTGGGATCTGAATTAAAAACGGTGGCAACACGTTTAGAAACAGAGATGAGAACTTTACGATCTGAATTAAAAACTGATATGGGAACAATGGAAACACGGTTTGGATCTGAATTAAAAACAGAGATGGGAACTTTGGAAACACGGTTAGATTCACGAATAGGGACATGTTTCAAAAATATGAAAGATGAATTAAAGAAAGAAATCAGAGAAGAAGTACAACCGATTTTGAATGCTCACAATAATAGATTAATTGCAGTACAGATTAGACAAAGGGAACAGGATAGAGAACAGGAAGAAAGAGATCGCGTGATAGTACAGAAATTTTCAGAGTTAAATTTACAACGTGCAAAAGATAAGGAAGAAATATTTGAGAGAATCGAGGAATCCGTACCAAATGACAGATTAAATAATCTAACACAACAATATGAACAGTTAACTACCAAGTGTGTCAATACTGAAACCCGAGTCACGACACTTACGGAAGACGTAAATAAACAGAAAGAACAAATAGGTGACTTATCGGAAAGAGTTGAGGAGATTTCAGATAAATTGACAAATCTTAGTTTACATGGGGACAGAGATTCGGATGATACAGCTCCATTACCATTTGCAGAAACCGAAGAGTATCAGAACATAAATAAGCATGTTGAAAATCTGGGAAAATTTAATGAACGCGTGAAAAGGGAATTTGAGGCATTAAAAAAGCAAGTCAAACAAATTGAAGGCGAAATCGTAGGAAAAGACAGCAGAAGACATCTAGAATCACAGATAGCAGAGGGCTTTGAAGAAAATAATGTGTTTCATTTACGGGATGCAACAAGAGAGCGCCAGGCGCGCGAACTTGACAACAATCGACATTGGGACAGGGACAGGCGCGGCAGGTCTTTGTCGCCACGAGGCGAAAACTTTGACTATAAACACTTCTTGACTGTTCGAAAATTTAAGATCTTCCGCAACTCTAAGAATGACATACATCCATGTGCATGGTTAGATCAATTTATGTACGCACTTCCGCCAGATGTGCCACAAAGTCACAAACTGGAAATTATGTACGGCTATTAAAGTCCTCAGGGGATTCACTACTCTAAGTGAATATGTGCCGTAGCGTGCATAGGGCCCCGAGCTGTAGTGGTGCTATTTCTCTTTTAGTTTTCTGTACCGCTGCCTACTCTTTTACTATTCTTTGCATCTGTCAAAAACAACTCTTCGACTATCAATCTATCTAGACAGTAGATAAACAATAACCTGATATGACGATTTTACCCTAAAGAGATTTGGAAAATTACTGTTTGGACTTACTGTACCTTCAGCAGCATTCATTCGTAGTTTAAACGAAATGTTACCTGTTCATGTTCGTGACAATATTACTTCGTATGTTGACGACTTTCTTATTGCTAAACATTCTTGAATTGAGCATAACAAAATTTTGGATTCATTATTACGTATCATTGCAAGAGTTGGCATTACAGTGAACTTAGAAAAATCTGAATTTGGTCGTTCTCAGGTGAAATTTCTCGGTCGCATTATTTCTACAGAAGGTATTCTTCCTGATCCAGAAAAATTAATCGCTGTTCGTAATTATGCTGTTCCTACCACAAAACGTGAGGTTCGTAGTTTCCAAAATTTTTGTGGAATGATATACTTTTGAAAAATTTTTGTGGAATGACATACTTATGAGAAACTAACAGCTACATGTAAACATGCAGAGAATACAAGGATACCGCGCTGTGTTTTGACGGCGGCACATACTCAAAGCAACAGTCAAGTCTGTGCGCCGCACAAGGCAGTCGTTGACCGCAAACAATTGCTTCCTACGTCACGCGCCTACAGCTGATCGAACGCTCAGTGCGAATGCACTGACAGCCGTAAACAAATACACAGTCTAATTTCTCCGATTAAATTCAGTATAAAGCCATAGTGACTTGATGAATTATGTTATTAACATTCAGTATTTTCCAGGATACGGTTGTATAAAATATTTAAGAACTTCAGGTAAATTCTGTGCGTGTCCGACGTTAAGACGACTTGCTATCGAGAAATTTTCAGGAAGAATGTAATTTCGAAGAAGAAACTAATAAACTAAAAAAGGTAACTATTAATTGAGTTCATTTTTCAGGTAACATATTTCCACTTAGGTACGTACTTTAGACGTAATTTGCTGCTCGCGATTACGTGATTCATACTTTGTGCTAAATTTCATGTTCTATGAATTTACGTGTGAAGCGACGTGCTTGTGTACATTTGCTGATTTTTGTCAATGTTTTATTAATGAACAGGATTGTTATTTGTATATATTATGCATCGCTTGGCTGCACTACTTTTTCACTGATGTCATATTTTTTTTATTATGTGCCTACTGTGCTTATTTATTTAAATTATAATTGTCACCTGATTAATTATGCTGACTGTGATTATGTATGTAAGTTATACTTTGTGATTTATCTGCTTGCGCCTTCATGTTTGCTTATTAAGATGACATACGAACATTTATTTGCTTATGCTGATATGATGCTAATGACCTGTTTATTACGTAAGATATATGTTGCTGTTATGCGTATGGATTGCATATTTATACATTTCTGTTTGTTGTCATAACTACTCTTTATTTTGGTGTGTAGAAATGCTGATGTACTGTGTACAAACATAGAGTTTAGGTTACACTATTGTATTAATTATAGATTGTTTGCTTGGCAGAGCCTCGTTGTAAGAATTGTGCTGCATCCACTTGTTGACTTTCTGTTCTCTACTGGTATATTTACTCGCTATTGCATGTTTTGCTTACGCTCAGTGCCTTATATTTTTAAGATAAGAAAATGAACTGCTATAATTCGACGAACAACATTAGTACAAGAAACTTCATAGAAGTCACATGAGCTGGAGGTTTTATGGAAGCTGTATAAATGTATGCTAATAGGAAGGAAGCTAACGACATGACATACCAAAACTAGGTTTAGACCATTGACAGTTATTACACTGCATTTTTCGTGAGCAATTGAAATAGGAAGTGACACTTGACACAAAAAATACTCTACATGTTTGCTTCTGCCATAATTCTTGAAGTGGTGTACACACTGTGAAATATTATGATCATTCACACTCCGTAATTGTACTTAATTACTGAGAGTTATTCGAACTAAGTCTGTTAGAGGTCATGTATGCATTTCTTTTGTTTATAATTCATAATGAGTAGAAGATTTGGGTCAGATGGATTACACAGAGGTTGTGTGTTGACAATGTGTCTTCGGATTGTATGGGATGATGAGGTTTGCATTAGGATTTTATCTGTACTTGTTCGAGGAGACTGACTAGAGGAAAGAGTTGTTATGGAAGTGAAATGATATTGGCGATAAGGTTTATATGTATCGACGTATTGAAGAGGTATTATTGAGATTATGTGAAGTTGATGATTATTGGAGTTTTGGTGGACAAGAGGTAAGGTAAATGCTATTAACGATAAAGTTTATATGTGTCGACGTAAGAGGTATTATTGAAGTATTGAGATTGTGTGATGCTGATGATTACTGGAGTTTTGGTGTATAAGAGGTAAAGTAAGTGAGGTGCATATTTTTTTTTGTTGGTCTATATGGAACAAGGAGGATGAAGATAGCAGACTAGAACACTAAAGTGGAAGGAAGATTGTCTACACACACTTGTTAAATCAATAAGCAGTACATTTTTTTTTTTTTTTTTATTTTTTTTTTTTTTTTTGGAGAGAGGAAGTAATTGCATATCTTGGCTCACTGACAGTTGTTCAACAACAGTACATTTGATCTGGCTTGGCAAACATTGGTCTTGACATGATGACTATGACATTGACTTAACTATTATTGACTGTTATACATTGCTGCCACTACTACTTGATACACAAGATGAACATCAAATTTTGACAGAATTGCATTTACACAGTTAACACTATTCAATTACACAGTAGTACTTAATGTGGATGAAAGATGAGTGAGTGTGTTTTGTGTGTTTTCCTTTCCTAATCCTACCCAACTATCTCCTAAATATTATTTTATTTGTTTGTAGTGGCTTGCACTGACACCCATAAATATTATAGGTTTACTGATATTTGTGTATTTGTAATAGTTAATATGACAATTATCTGACATCATTTGTGTGTTTGTTATGCTTTGTATGTTTAGTGTAAAAGTATTTGTATGTGGATTCAAACTATTGTTCATGCCTGAACTGTCTGATTAGTGATGGTGAATATTATGATCTGTTACCTGCACTTTTTCTACATGATTAGTGCCACTAGGACATGTTTAATTTCTGCTTATAAACTCTGATGAGCAGTGTTATCAGTGATAGTGAATATTATGGACTGTTACTTGTACTTTTTCTACATGATTGGTGCCACTAGGACATGTTTAATTTGTGCTTATAAACTCTGATGAACAGTGTGATCAGTGATAGTGAATATTATGGACTGCTCTCTGGACCTACTCAACTTTGTTGGGTGCCACTGATGGACTGCTTGTACTGAAATGATGTCACTTGTTGCTGTCTGCACCTGCTCAACATTGCTGGGTGTCACTGATGGACTGTTTTTACTGAAATAATGTGACTTGTTGCTCTCTGCACCTGCTCAACATTGCTGGGTGCCACTGATGAACTGCTTCTACTGAAATAATGTCACTTGTTGGTGTCTGCACCTGCTCAACATTACTGGGTGCCACTGATGGACTGCTTCTACTGAAATGATGTCACTTGTTGGGGTCTGCACCTGTTCAACAATGCTGGATGTCACTAATGGAACCACTTCTGCTGAGAAATGTGACTTGTTGCTGTGTGTACCTGCTCAACTTTACTGGGTGCCACTGATGAACTGCTTCTACTGAAGTAATGTCACTTGTTGCTGTGTGTACCTGCTCAGCACTACTGGGTGCCACTGATGAACTGCTTTTACTGAAATAATGTGACTTGTTGGTGTGGGTACCTGCTCAACATTACTGGGTGCCACTGATGGACTGTTTTTTACTGAAATAATGTGACTTATTGCTGTGTGCACCTGCTCAACATTACTGGGTGCCACTGATGAACTGCTTCTACTGAAATAACGTCACTTGTTGCTGTCTGCACCTGCTCAACATTGCTGGGTGCCACTGATGGACTGCTTCTACTGAAATGATGTCACTTGTTGGTGTCTGCACCTGTTCAACAATGCTGGATGTCACTAATGGAACCGCTTCTGCTGAGAAATGTGACTTGTTGCTGTGTGTACCTGCTCAACTTTACTGGGTGCCACTGATGAACTGCTTCTACTGAAATAATGTCACTTGTTGCTGTGTGTACCTGCTCAACACTACTGGGTGCCACTGATGAAACTGCTTTTACTAAAATGATGTCACTTGTTGGTGTTTGCACCTGTTGACCATCGCTGGGTGCTACTACTGGAACTAATCATTGAAAGCCTTTTATGTGAACATTTGTATAAACTGATTTTTTGTGTATTGTGTGAACTATTATGTAAAGTCACATGTATGAAAAGAATTTGTATTGCCTACTGTATTTTATATATTAGGTTATTGAAAGGTCAGTGCAAAGCCAAAATTTTAACTAATTATGTGATATTTAGGTATTAATATTATCTTTTATTTTTGTCTGTATTTTTGTGGACGAATTTGGTGGTATTTTCACCACCAATGCTGGCAAAAATACCATCAAATTCTGGCCTGTGGAGGAGGGGCATATGAAAGGTGGCTACACTGAGCCACTGCGCCAGAGATTGCGCCAAAGAGTATTATTCTGCCGCCTCCACAGTGCTTGGAGAGAACTCGTAGAAGTCAGTGCTTGTCGAGAGCTCGTAGTAGTCAGTGCCTGTCGAGGACTCGTAGTAGTCTGTGCTGAGATGTCGTAGTGAAAAGTGTTTGTTGAGATGTGCTAGTAGGCTGTGCTTGCTGAGATGTGGTACTGAGAAGTTCTTGTTGAGATGTGGTAGTAACGAGTCGGTGTGGAGAGATTGTAATGAGCAGTCAGTGCCTGTCGAGGACTCGTAGTAGTCTGTGCTGAGATGTCGTTGTGAGGAGTGTTTGTTGAGATGTGCTAGTAGGGAGTGCTTGCTGAGATGTAATATTGGAGAGTTCTGGTTGAGATGTAGTAGTAGCGAGTCGGTGTGGAGAGATTGTAATGTCTAGAGTGCTTTTCATCAATATAAATTAAGGTAACAAACTACTTTTCTTTTTTTTCTCATTATTTCAATGTCCTGAATAATGCGTCATTACAGGTTCAGTCAACAAAGCATCTGGCTTGTGTTCTTGTATTAGAGTGTAATTCTGCTTTCCTTACGCAATTATAGTATTTCTATTTTTTAATTACTTCAGTATAAATGGTATTTAAAATTTCTTGTCTTGTTGAAGAAGAACCGTGCCAGATGTGTACGTTGAGTCACACTCCCACACACAGAACAATTACACTTGTGCTTTGGTTTAGTAGGTTTTATAGTTGCTGGGGACTTAATTAATTAACTGTGTTAACGAAAATTTTCTTTCATTGTTTGTAGTTATTCTATGCAGTCAGATTGCGTGCAAATACTAGTCAGGGCCAACCGTTTACGAGACTTGCGTAATCGGACATACAGCTACTAAAAATATTTGCATTTTATTTAATTAAGCCCCCATGCACCTAATCAAAACAGTCAGATTACGGAAAAAGATTTTTTGATTGTGAAAGTATTTTAGAAGTTTCAGCGTGTTGAATGGAACAGTGCGCCGACCGAAATACAGGCGGTTCTAGGCGCTCGATGAATTACTACAAAAAAAGATCCTTCCGGTATACGAATTTCTGTCCAATGAAGATTTGCTTAAAAGACGCACGCAATATACAAAGTGACAACGAGAGCTTAAACGTGTGCATTTGGAAACTTGTACCCAAACAGCTTTATTGTGGGACAAAAACTGCTGAAATTGTAGCAGATATAGCTGCAGGCATACTCAACGCAGGTTATGCTTCTATTCTGAAAACCTTGAACGTTTTACGAATCGTCATAGAGACAACAGCAAGACAGGAAACGTGTGATCGCCGTGGAGCAAGGAAAGTGTCAGTTTGTTAAAAGAGCCCAGACTGAAAAAGATACAGCAACACATTCAGAACTAGAACATGTTCTACAAAGAAGGAGGATGCCAGGGATCGCAGATTAACCGCAGGTTTTGAAACAAAGCTTTTTTTTACTCCAAATTTTCAAAGCGTTTTTCTCGAAACAACAGTTTTCAGAGCGCGAAGTGCTCTAAAGCCTCGACAGATTGACCGATTCATTATTCTTTTTTAACTGAAAGATAATTAAATTTAGGGGGCCTTAGTGAGAGCTCTTTTTATTCGCAGTTTAAATAATTTTTAAAAACATTTGAGCTTAGAAAAACATGTTAAGAAATTGACATGTTTTCGTACACGAATTTATGTATGTGGAACATTATGATACGATCCTCATTTTAATGAGAACAATCATCTTAAGGAAAAAAACTAAACTTACCCTTTTTCATGCCTCTCGATTAGAACGTCCTCTTAAGCATCGAAGTCTTCGGACAGCTAGCGCATTAGATACTGGAATTTCGACACTGTTTCTTTTATATCTTTAGTGTTATTAGAGCTCTGTTTATTCTTACCTCGTTCACGTTTGCTTATTCATTTTCAGCTTAAATGCGTTCCTTCCCTTCTCAGGCGCCTTTAAGAAACAGAACATATTCATTTCCAACTGACCTATTAACGAGTTTTAACGTTTACACAAAAGAAAGTTTAGTTTAATAATTCTAAACTATATCTTCGAAAAAAAAACTAATGAGAGAAAGTGTGTACTGTGAAGCTTTTTATTTCCATAGTCCACTTCTAAAATTTAGGGTTACGAAACACGCATTATTTATATCAATTGACTTCGGACTAGAGGGGCAAACTGTGCTCCAAATCGGAGAATTTTCTGTTAGCTTGCATTTAGTCCCAAGCAGCACTCAAGTGTCCGAGCAACAAGCGAGCGGCGCCGCAGTTGACATAAGGACTAAATGAGTGCCACGTGTGTGGCCGCCTGCCCATATCGAGACCAGCCGCCGCTGACATTCCGACTAGAGTGCACTATCGATCCTGATCATCGGCCACCGCCGCAGAGAACCATCAGCCTACCGGCTGCGGAGGGAACACGGAACTGACATTAGCAGTGGTGTACCCAAACGCGCTGAGCTATTCGCAGTCTCCTGGGCTTACATAATTCACTGTGGAACTGCTCCCAAGGCACTACGTCATCTGAGACGTTACCGACTCTTCCTCTTTGGTAGGCACGGTTCAGAGTCGTCCAGAGCCCGTACAACTACCGGCAAATCTTCAGCAACAAGTGCTCATATTTTAAAAAAATTATTTTACGTATGTGAAGGTAACGTCTAATAATATTTCATCTCACTAACCTACGCACTAAGTTTTCTTTTCCACCGTGTAATTGAAGCAAAATGTGTGAATTAATACTTAATCAAGTCCTGTTTACATTGAGACTTAACGAGGTGACCTGGATTTTGTTATTCTTCCTTATTCTTCTTTTCAGTAAATGGATGGGGCAAGATACAAACTGTTCCATCTTCCTAGCATCGCCCGAACTATCGGTGAGAGAGAAGAGGAACTGACAATTGCCAGCTGCTTGCACGGACTGTACCGGATCGAAATTAAAAAGTTAGATGTGTATTATTATAAAGTCATAAAGTTTAACCTGTCATAAAAGAAAATATCGCGAGACACTTCATAGAACGACGCGAGGGATTAGCGGGAATAAATCAGTTTTCCAGTCACTTTTCAATAACAGTGAAATATTACAAAGGCCAACTGCACGTATCATCTACTCTGCCATGTAATTAAGAATGCCACATGGGATTAGCCGAGTGGTCTAAGGCGCTGCAGTGCGGCTGGTCCCGGCGGAGGTTCGAGTCCTCCCTCGGGCATGGGTGTGTGTGTTTGTCCTTAGCATAAATTAGGTTAAGTAGTGTGTAAGCTTAGGGACTGATGACTTTAGCATTTAAGTCCTATAAGATCTCACACACATTTGAACATTTGAAAACTTCATAGAAAGTCCAAAACCACCAGTCCAGAGACGCTGATACATTACCTGATCAAAACCATCAGGACGCCCCTACGCAATGCGACATTGATCACTAGATGTAACGAGAGGCGGATCTGCAGTATAAAAGGAGTACAGTGTGGTCAGTAGAGAAGCTGCAATAGCAGAATGTGTGGGCCGGGCGAGCTCAGTGACTTCGAACGTGGACCAGTCATCCTGTGTTACCCGAGTAGCAAATCCACCACGTACATTTCAGCCCTTGCAAAGCCGCCCAAGTCGACTGTAGGAGCAACGCGCAGGGTGGTTCCAAAATACCGTAGGATATCATAAGTTCCAAAATGCAGTCTAGCTAACACAACGCTGGC
Organism: Schistocerca serialis cubense; assembly: GCF_023864345.2. Taxonomy (NCBI): domain Eukaryota; kingdom Metazoa; phylum Arthropoda; class Insecta; order Orthoptera; family Acrididae; genus Schistocerca; species Schistocerca serialis. Next base: position 813,623,433 of record NC_064639.1, read on the forward strand.
CGATGTGCCCGAGCGGTTCCAGGCGCTTCAGTCTCGAACCGCGCGACTGCTACGGTCGCAGGTTCGAACCCTGCCTCAAGAATGGATGTGTGTGATGTCCTTAGGTTAGTTAGGTTTAAGTAGTTCTAAGTTCTAGGGGACTGATGACCTCAGATGTTAAGTCCCATAGTGCTCAGAGCCATTTGAACCATTTTTAACACAATGCCACTACGTAGGGAAACTGGTACACATGCCTAATACCGTGTAGGGCCCACGCGAACACGCAGAAGTGCCGCAACATGAGGTGGCATGGACTCGACAATGTCTGAAGTAGTGCTCGAGGGAACTAACTCAATGAATCCTGCAGGGCTGTCCATAAATCAGTAAGAGTACGAGGAGGTGGAGATCTCTTCTGAACAGCACATTGCAAGACATCCCAGATATGATCAATAATGTTCATGTCTGGGGAGATGGTGGCCAATGGAAGTGTTTAAACTCAGAAGAGTGTTCCTGGAGACACCCTGTAGCAATTCTGGACGTGCAGGGTGTCGCATTGCCCTGCTGAAATTGTCCAAGTCTGTCGGAATGCACAATGGACATGAATGGATGCATATCAGAGAGGATGCCTACGTACGTTTCACTTGTCAGAGTCGTGTCTAGACGTATCAGGGGTCCCATGTCACTGCAACTGCACACACCCCACAACATTACAGCCTCCATCAGCTTGAACAGCCCCTTGCTGACGCGCAGGGTCCATGGATTCATGAGGTTGTCTCCATACCCGTACACGTCCATCCGCTGGATACAATTTGAAACGAGACTCGTCCGACCAGGCAACATGTTTCCAGTCATCAACAGTACAATGTCGGTGTTAAAGTACCCAGGCAACGCGTAAAGTTTTGTGTCGTGCAGTCATTAAGGATTCACGAGTCGACCTTCGGCTACGAATGCCCATATCGATGATGTTTCGTTCAATGCTTCCCACGCTGATACTTGCTGATGGCCCACCACTGAAATGTGCAGCAGTTAACGGAACGGTTGCATTTCTGTCACGTTGAACGATTCTCTTCAGCCGTCGTTGGTCCCGTTCTTGCAGGATCTTTTTCCGGCCGCAACGATTTCAAAGATTTATGTTTTACCCGATTCCAGATATTCACGGTACACTCGTGAAATGGTCGTATGGGAAAATACTCACTTCATCGCTACTTCGGAGATGTTGTGTCCCATCGCTCGTGCGGTGACTGTAACACCACGTTCAAACTCAGTTAAATCTTGATAACCTGCCATTGTAGCAGCAGTGACCGATCTAACAACTGCGCCAGATACTTGTTGTCTTATATAGGCGTCTCAGAACGCAGCGCCGTATTCTGCGTGTTTACATATATACGCGTGCCTGTACCTGTTTCTTTGGCGCTTCAGTGCTCGAGCAGTTTCTCATAAACATTTCTGTAGTCAACGCTAACCGAAGCTTGAGGTTGTGTGAAGAGCAACACCTAAGAACAGTGGATGACTGGACACAAGTGATACGCTGTGATGAATTATGGTATACCGTATGGAAATGCGATGGAAGAGTTTGAGCTTCGCGAATGCCTCGAAAACTTTACCTTCTATCTTACGAAGTGCTAACAGTGAATTACAGAGCAAGTGATGCTACGATATTTGGGTGTTCTTCGTGGTGCCCTCACTGCGCATAAGAAAACACTAAATGCCGAAGGATATGAAGGACTTGTAGAGCAATGAGTTGCTGCCTACAGTATAAGAACAGTTCGGGACGATGATTGCATCAGCGTACCAGTGCGCCATGTCATTAAGCAGCATATGTGAGGCAATGGTTTAAGGACAATAACACTCCTGAAGTGGACTGACCTGCCTAGACGCCGACTGAACCCAAGTTACATCTTTGGTAAGGGCTAAAACGTCGATTTCGCTGCAGACCTTAGTGTCCAACATTACTACCTTCCCTTGTTTTCTGAGGAAGAACGTGCTAGCAGTCCTGCATAGACCTTCCGACATGTAGTTGCAAGCACCCCGGGGCCTCATAAAAGAGAAAGGTGCACACAGCAAACATTAATGTCCACTAAATAGGTGTCTGGGTATTTTTCGTCAGATACTGAATGTTGTCTTTAACGATGGAAAACCCATAACTGCGACCTTCATCGAGAGACAGTGCGCACACTGACTTATCCGAATACGTTAAACATCGGCGTGTGCATGCAAGCTTTAGAGAAATGCACTGAAACAGGACAGACAAACTTACAGTAAAGGTGCACTGGGTGAAGTTAAAACTAGAGAGAGGAACTTAAAACAAAATCGCAAAAACATCATTAAGTGAACTGTATTATCGTTAACTGTCTGACTGTATCACATAGCCGTCCACGCCAGTTGGTACGACGGTATATCGACAAATGATTTTTGAACCAATTACGTTATTAATTAAAGGAATCAGTGTGTGTCGACAATATTCTGGAGTAACGGTTAATTTTTCCCGAGAAAGTGAAGAATACCGCTATGGAGCCCCCGACGCCGTAGTGCCAATTGCACGTGCTGCGCGTGCTATAGGGGTAAATGACACCTGCTCATGGTGCAAATGATGCTGTGAGCGGTGAGAAATTTTGATAAGTCATTTCATGTATGTGTAGATATACCGTGCAAAACGTACTTAACCAACATTATTCTCACACTGCACTTTACTATATCTAGTCATCGCATTACCTGCCAAATAGACGGGAATGTTCTTCTTCATTATAATTTTTATTCCTCTCTGAGTACACCAATTCAGTCAGTTCAAACTTACAAGTGTCTTTTCACAAAAATTGCTAAAGTGACCTCGTTTACTATTACGATCACATTTAAATAAGTACAGCGGTTAAAAAGTCTATGTGCAGCTTAGATTAATAAACTACTGCCTAAACAAGCAAAATAAAAACATACACACACACACACACGCACAAAGTGACCTATTTCACTTCAGTGCCGACTTCTGGTAAGACTTAAAAAATCAGTTTACCGTATAAATGGTCTGCACATATTTTTTAATCAAATTTTGATGTTCACGAATTGCAGCAACTTCTAAACTTTTCGCTATTTAAAGCCATAGAATCATTGTCTTTTTCGAATGTACTTCTGGCCAAAAAGTTATTATGGTAGCTGGAATCCAAGGATTTAGTTAATCATACTTCTTGCGTTTTTGTGCTGGTATTTCCATAGGCAGTATCATCCCTTAGATCATATTTCTTTATATTTAACCATCAAGTGAAATACTATGTTCATAGAAAACGCTTTAAAAAATTTCACTATAACAAAATATTTTCTTAAAGATTTTTACCCCCCAAGGAGTTGAACTTCGCAGAACAGTTGAACACGTCGTTTTTTATTTCTAACAGAGAAGCCAAATACAAATTTTTATACTTTTATAACGAAATACTTTCATAAAACTTTCCCCTATTTCACTCCCCTACAGTGTTGAATTTCCAAGATCACTGAAACTCTGATTGTTTTAAATAGATGTAGCTTTAAAACTACTTCATTTGTTCTTTAATATTTTTTTAGAAAAAACTTTCATCCAGTATTTAACCCCCATAGGGGTCAAATTTCCAAAAATGTTGAAACACGTATTTCTTTATTTGTGACAGAGAAATCCAATACCAATTTTTGTAGGTCTACCTTTAAAATTGCCTTAATAGCGACACATTTTCAAAAAATCTATCATCCCCTATTTCACCCGTTAGGAATGGAACATCGAAAAATCTTTTCTTAAAGGACGCCTACAGTATAAGATTAACATCCTCTACAAATTTCAAGTTTCTGTTCTTAGTGGTTTGGGCTGGACGATGATGAGTCAGTGAGTGAGACAGTCAGTTGGGACACAGAGATTAACGAAACTCGATGACCATATTCTTCTTCTTACATCAGTGTTGGTTGTAACATCTCACGCTTACTTTTAAAAAAATCCACTGTAGGAAAGGTAATTTTATTACGATACATTTTAATATGCTGCTCTCTGCGATTCGTAGCAAGGCAGCGATGTGGATTTCTTGTCTTCCATTCACGAACATTAGCAGATATTAGTGTTCGTGGCACATTGAAGCTTCTTGTAACAAGCTCAGCTATTATTTTGTAGAACCATAATATGATTCATTATTACTGCAGATTCTGACGTATGTATCACATAAAAGTAGCAAATATGTTGGAAATGGACAATCTACAGTGCTCGAAAGAAAATTACAGGAAGAGTAAATGAAGTTTTCTATTTATCGTTTAATAGTTACAACTAATCCCCTCAGAATTGCGTGTACACAGAACAGGCTGCCGGACAATGATGAGGTTGAAGAGAAGGCTAATCGTCCTCGTATTTACTAATTTTAGCAGCCACGATCATAATAACTTTAAATTTAACATAATATTCATTTATTAAATCTCAAACTTTACATCGAACGAGGTACGAGATGGTGCGCCTTTGGACCACAACACAGCAGCAATTGTGTGAGGTGTGGCATCGACAAGTCCTTCGTAGGTTTCCGAAAGCATGTGGCACCCAGATCACATAAATCCTGTAAATTACAGCCCGATTTGTGAGACGGAGACGGAAATCAGGCGAATTTGGAGGCCAAGACATCAAGGAGAGGTCACACTCGTGCTCCTTAATCCACTGTAGCAGGATTCTGTCTCTGTGACAAGTATAGTCATTATTCCGAAAGACACTATCGTCAACGGGCAAGACACCAAAGACGATGGAATGTGGCTGGTCCTCAATAATGTTCACGTAATTCAGAGCCGTTATTATGCCTTCGATTATTACATGAGGTCGTATGGAAGCTCAGACGAACATCGCCCGTAGTACAATACTACCCATCGACGTGCAGCCTCGTCTCAATGCATATTTCGAGCAGGCGTTCGCCTGGATGGCGGTATACTTGCACACTACCATCGACCTCATGTAACAAGAAACTTGATTCATCCAACCACGAGTCACGTTTCCATTGATTTACGGTCTAATCTCGATGATACTGCACCAACTGCAATCATAATTCAAGATCTCAATGGGCCGGCGTGGGAACAAATCTGCTATCTACATCTACATCTACATTTATACTCCGCAGGCCACCCAACGGTGTGTGGCGGAGGGCACTTTACGTGCCACTGTCATTACCTCCCTTTCCTGTTCCAGTCGCGTATGGTTCGCGGGAAGAACGACTGTCTGAAAGCCTCCGTGCGCGCTCTAATCTCTCTAATTTTATATTCGTGATCTCCACGGGAGGTATAAGTAGGGGGAAGCAATATATTCGATACCTCATCCAGAAACGCACCCTCTCGAAACCTGGACAGCAAGCTACACCGCGATGCAGAGCGCCTCTCTTGCAGAGTCTGCCACTTGAGTTTGTTAAACATCTCCGTAACGCTATCACGGTTACCAAATAACCCTGTGACGAAACGCGCCGCTCTTCTTTGGATCTTCTCTATCTCCTCCGTCAAACCGATCTGGTACGGATCCCACACTGATGAGCAATACTCAAGTATAGGTCGAACGAGTGTTTTGTAAGCCACCTCCTTTGTTGATGGACTACATTTTCTAAGCACTCTCCCAATGAATCTCAACCTGGTACCCGCCTTACCAACAATTAATTTTATATGATCATTCCACTTCAAATCGTTCCGCACGCATACTCCCAGATATTTTACAGAAGTAACTGCTACCTGTGTTTGTTCCGCTATCATATAATCATACAATAAAGGATCCTTCTTTCTATGTATTCGCAACACATTACATTTGTCTATGTTAAGGGTCAGTTGCCTGGGAGTGCCCTGCACCAAGTGTCTATCCGCTGCAGATCTTCCTGCATTTCGCTACAATTTTCTAATGCTGCAACTTCTCTGTATACTACAGCATCATCCGCGAAAAGCCGCATGGAACTTCCGACACTATCTACTAGGTCATTTATATATATTGTGAAAAGCAATGGTCCTATAACACTCCCCTGTGGCACGCCAGAGGTTACTTTAACGTCTGTAGACGTCTCTCCATTGATAACAACATGCTGTGTTCTGTTTGCTAAGAACTCTTCAATCAAGCCACACAGCTGGTCTGATATTCCGTAGGCTCTTACTTTGTTTATCAGGCGACAGTGCGGAACTGTATCGAACGCCTTCCGGAAGTCAAGGAAAATAGCATCTACCTGGGAGCCTGTATCTAATATTTTCTGGGTCTCATGAACAAATAAAGCGAGTTGGGTCTCACACGATCGCTGTTTCCGGAATCCATGTTGATTCCTACAGAGTAGATTCTGGGTTTCCTGAAACGACATGATACTCGAGCAAAAAACATGTTCTAAAATTCTACAACAGATCGACGTCAGAGATATAGGTCTATAGTTTTGCGCATCTGCTCGACGACCCTTCTTGAAGACTGGGACTACCTGTGCTCTTTTCCAATCATTTGGAACCTTCCGTTCCTCTAGAGACTTGCGGTACACGGCTGTTAGAAGGGGGGCAAGTTCTTTCGCGTACTCTGCGTAGAATCGAATTGGTATCCCGTCAGGTCCAGTGGACTTACCTCTGTTGAGTGATTCCAGTTGCTCTTTTATTCCTTGGACACTTATTTCGATGTCAGCCATTTTTTTCGTTTGTGCGAGGGTTTAGAGAAGGAACTGCAGTGCGGTCTTCCTCTGTGAAACAGCTTTGGAAAAAGGTGTTTAGTATTTCAGCTTTACGCGTGTCATCCTCTGTTTCAATGCCATCATCATCCCGGAGTGTCTGGATATGCTGTTTCGAGCCACTTACTGATTTAAGGTAAGACCAGAACTTCCTAGGATTTTCTGTCAAGTCGGTACATAGAATTTTGCTTTCGAATTCACTGAACGCTTCACGCATAGCCCTCCTTACGCTAACTTTGACACGTTTAGCTTCTGTTTGTCTGAGAGGTTTTGGCTGCGTTTAAACTTGGAGTGAAGCTCTCTTTGCTTTCGCAGTAGTTTCCTAACTTTGTTGTTGTACCACGGTGGGTTTTTCCCGTCCCTCACAGTTTTACTCGGCACGTACCTGTCTAAAACGCATTTTACGATTGCCTTGAACTTTTTCCATGAACACTCAACATTGTCAGTGTCGGAACAGAAATTTTCGTTTTGATCTGTTAGGTAGTCTGAAATCTGCCTTCGATTACTGTTGCTAAACAGATAAACCTTCCTCCCTTTTTTTATATTCCTATTAACTTCCATATTCGGGGATGCTGCAACGGCCTTATGATCACTGATTCCCTGTTCTGCACATACAGAGTCGAAAAGTTCGGGTCTGTTTGTTATCAGTAGGTCCGAGATGTTACCTCCACGAGTCTCTGTTTAATTGCTCGAGGTAATTTTCGGATAGTGCACTCAGTATAATGTCACTCGATGCTCTGTCCCTGCCACCCGTCCTAAACATCTGAGTGTTCCAGTCTATATCTGGTAAATTGAAATCTCCACCTAAGACTATAACATGCTGAGAAAATTTATGTGAAATGTATTCCAAATTTTCTCTCAGTTGTTCTGCCACTAATGCTGCTGAGTCGGGAGGTTGGTAAAAGGAGCCAATTATTAACCTAGCTCGGTTGTTGTGTGTAACCTCCACCCATAATAATTCACAGGAACTATCCACTTCTACTTCACTACAGGATAAACTACTACTAACAGCGACGACCACTCCACCACCGGTTGCATGCAATCTATCCTTTCTAAACACCGTCTGTACCTTTGTAAAAATTTCGGCAGAATTTATCTCTGGCTTCAGCCAGCTTTCTGTACCTATAACGATTTCAACTTCGGTGCTTTCTATCAGCGCTTGAAGTTCCGGTACTTTACCAACGCAGCTTCGACAGTTTACAGTTACTATACCGATTGCTGCTTGGTCCTCGCATGTCCTGACTTTGCCCCGCACACGTTGAGGCTGTTGCCCTTTCTGTACTTGCCCAAGGCCATCTAACCTAAAAAACCGCCCAGCCCACGCCACACAACCCCTGCTATCCGTGTAGCCGCTTGTTGCGTGTAGTGGACTCCTGACCTATCCAGCGGAACCCGAAACCCCACCACCCTATGGCCCAAGTCGAGGAATCTGCAGCCCACACGGTCGCAGAACCGTCTCAGTCTCTAATTCAGACCCTCCACTCGGCTCTGTACCAAAGGTCCGCAGTCAGTCCTGTCGACGATGCTGCAGGTGGTGAGCAGATGGTGAGCTCTGCTTTCATCCCGCTAGCGAAACTGGCAGTCTTCACCAAATCAGACAGCCGCCGGAATCCAGAGAGGATTTCCTCCGATCTATAGCGACACACATCATTGGTGCCGACATGAGCGACCACCTGCAAATGGGTGCACCCTGTACCCTTCATGGCATCCGGAAGGACCCTTTCCACATCTGGAATGACTCCCCCCGGTATGCACACGGAGTGCACATTGGTTTTCTTCCCCTCTCTTGCTGCCACATCCCTAAGGGGCCCCATTACGCGCCTGACGTTCTGACGTTGGAGCTCCCAACTACCAGTAAGCCCACCCTCTGCGACCGCCCGGATCTTGCAGACTGAAGGCAACCTCTGGAACAGGAGCCCCACGTTCAACACTGTGCACTCAACCCCTGCGCAGTAGTGTGCTCCGGCATGAAGCGAGGACGTGCAAAACCTTGTCGCCAAGTGATGGTTTCACTGTCGTTCAACCAACTTCCACACACGCTCCGACACTAGCAAGGAAACAGCCATCTAGCTTCGCCGTTTCCGACATGTTCGAGCCCGTGCGCCAGGCCATAACAATCTCTCCTTTGTTAAAGTCGCTTATGTCTGTGGATTTCCCAATTTGCAGCACTTATTGTAAGCACACTTTGACAATTCTCATATGAAGATTCTGATGCCCTAAAGCAAGGTTTATTTCTTAACCATTTTTCCCACATTTTGACGATAGTAATTTTTTTAACTTCATTTAGATTTTTGTATTACTAGTTATGATTCAGAATTGAAGAGGCCACTGAATGAAACAAGTTTTTCTTGTTCTTTACAATTTTATTAAATTTCAGTGCAAACAGTGTGTTCTATCAAAATACCAGGATTCTCAACGTGTTCCGTCAGAGGAAAAGTTTGAAATAACTGCCCCAGAGGGTTCGTTAGTATGAAATCAACAGGGATTAATTTAAGAGTAAACGTTGACAGCTGTGAGGCGCTGAATAGAAACTTCAGCCCAAGTTCCGTTTGGTGGACCTCTTATCACTAGTTTGCTTTCTCTCTCAAGTGTATCGAAGGTAGACGAGCTCATTCATCAGACACTTCTTGTCTTTACTGAAAAAGCAACAGCAGCGGTGATACTGTTGTCATTACAAACAGATGACACTTTTGATTATTACAGACTAAATGACAGTTTTGCTTAAGGATGAAATATTCTACACAACAGTAAAGTTTTAAACATGGCTGCTTGGTTCAGTGACCGCTTCTAAATTAGAATTGAAACAAATGAGCCCTCGGTCACAATTATTTTTAGTCGTACTGATCAGGTTTCAACACTTCTAAGATTGACTTCATCAGAATTAAAACAAAATGGCCTATAACATAATTACAAATTTATAGGAAAAGACATTTTTATATAAAAAATTTCATTACTGACTAAAAATAAAAGACAGAGTCAGTACTTACATGTCACATAATAAAATAATTAACAGGTCAGAAGGGCTTGCAACCTATGGCTGAACAGGTACGAGCAGCCCATAGTGACTCGTTTTCACGCATTCTTTTTTACGTATTTTGTGACTAAAGCCCTTCTGGTCTGTTAATTATTTTGTATGTGACATGTAAGTACTGCCTCTGTCTTTACTGTAAGTCAGTACTTACACTTTTTATATAAAAACATGTCTTTTCCTATAAATTTGTAGCTATGGTATATGCCATTTTGTTTTAATTCTGAGGAAGGCACTCTTAGAAGAAACCTGGTCAATAAGACTAAAATAATTGTGACCGAGGGCTCATTTGTTTCAATTCTGCACAATAGTGTCAGGATTTTCTGTTCCCTTTTATATGCTGTCATGCCAGCAGGGGCCGAAATCGAATTTGTACAGCAGACATTCGTTAGCTTCATTTCTTTACGGGTTTTTGAAGCCTACTACGTTGGTCAGTTCACTCTATTGACCAGCAACTTTATGGTATTTGCAGCTTTTTGTTACAATTCCAATGAAGGCATTCTCAATAAAATCTGTTTTCAAATTTATGATGATCAAAAGACGAAAATTGTTATCTACTCATAATGTTTGCAATGTAGCCACAAGAGATAGAGGAAAGTAGTAAAAGGGGGCGAATTACTAGAGATGAATGAACTTGTCAGTTTGCAGTGTGCTTAATATAGGAAAACACAAATAATTATGACAGCTACTGAAGTGGAAGGCCACTGCTGTTAATTTATAGTGCTCAAGTTGCAATCAGTGCACATGAATACTGCTTGTGCCTATGTTTTTTCTCTGGTCCCTAGTTACAGAAATGAGAATAGAACACATTGACCTAATCGTCATACATACATACATATATTAGTCCTTGTTCCATAGATCATGAATACGACATTGTGTAATGATGTGGAACGTGTATTTTGACCCTAGGCCCACTCACCAGCTACCTGTGCTCCATCATTGACTTGCAACCTGTGCATCTCGAGAAAATTTATACGTGGAAATGTATTCTCCCTGCAGCTAATGCAACAGGGAAGCAGCAGCCTCACAGAACACGTTTGACTGCCCTGCCAACGTGATTAACTTCCTGAAGAGGCTCACCATTATCTTGCTACATGCATTTGATATTTTCTTATCATTTCCATTAAATATTCTGTATTATTCTGTCTTAATATATGACATCAAATTAATTATTTTACATGTCTTAGCCTATGAAGGACATTCAACAACAGAACTACACCCATGTCACATTTAAACTGGAATTAGTCATCACTGGGGCGATGGAAGAGGCATGAACGCAGGAGTTGTTTTGTATCTCAGTGGTAAGATGGTCACACTGTAGCAAGGAAGCTGTGTAGCATCTTGATTCGAATCTTGCTGAAGATGAGATTTTTCAATCTTCTGTGACAGAGTTATAAGGAGCCAGATCGAAAACAGTAACGAATACTAAAAAAAAATTGTACATCAAAACAACCTCATTGCCTAGATTCAGTGCCCCACAGATTTAAAGGTGAAAAACTTGTTATATTGCAAAACTAGACACTAATTAACGTCGTTATTTTTCTGCTCAAGATGATTTTTAGTTTTTTGAGAATACACAATTTTATTGATGAAAATGTTGAACAAGTCTTTCTCAACTAGGTTTCGTAACATGTTCACTCCCACAGCCACATTTCCCAATTTCTGTGGAAGTTCTGTAATGTTACGTGAGTATGACACAAGACTGCATGCAGACAAAGGCCACTTTATGTCAAAATTGTTTAATACTGCATCTTACAAATATGCAACTGTTTGGGCATGCTCTTGCTAATAACACTATATATTTTATTAAAATATACTTTTATTGTGAGATTATCATAAGTTGTAATTGATTTGTATTATACAGCGCATATTTTATAGCGTTGGGTTATTACGTTGGGTTATTGGACACGACAGATAAATATAAGGAAGAAATTAATCACCAACAATATATTCTCTCACATTGCGTAAAACAGTATGACAATACTCAGATGGTTTTTCGATACCATGCTGCATAAACATGGTTCAAATGGTTCAAATGGCTCTGAGCACTATGGGACTTAATATCTGTGGTATCAGTCCCCTAGAACTTAGAACTACTTAAACCTAACTAACCTTAGGACATCACACACATCCATGCCCCAGGCAGGATTCGAACCTGCATAAACATGTTGATTCAAACTTAAATACGTTGTTGAACAGAGCTCAAGTGAATTTTCGCTCTAATACGGATTTCCTTTGTGGTTGTTCGGTAAAGATCATAGAAGGTAATCATTTAATGGCATATGATCGCAAGAGTATTTGTGGAGAGACTTCCCAAACAAGTTCATGGAAAGCTTGTTTTGCGAAATCGGCAGAGTGTTAGCGTGTGTTATCATGCAATAGCAACATCTGATACAGACTTCTTGTTCGTTTTTTACAGATAAAAATGCATCTCAGCTATTGACAACAAATACCAGCTACGATACACAACCCTTGGGAATCAGTTTGCAGTACACAGCACCTTCTTTGTGCCATAAGATGCGTAATATTATCTACTGAGATCATACACATGACTTTACATCAGATGTATTTTTGTTAAGGTTCAACCATCAATTAATTATTTAAGAAGTTGACATAAAGGCACCACATCTCGTCACCAACAAAGATATTCGATAGGTATCCTCGATGAAGCAAATTATGACTTTCAATCAAAATTCCATGTATGCAATAACCCTGCATTAGACTTTTCGTTCGGGTGTACTGTGGTTCAGATCCCCATCTGGCCATCCTGATTTAGTTTTATCGTGATTTCCCTATACAAATTTTGGCAAATAGTGTGCCGTCTGGTAGCTTGGTTCTAGTTTAATATGGCAAAGGAATCACATTCAATTCTCACCTCAGACGAAAATTTTAACTCGCGCCAGAAGACCATCTTTACCTCCGGCAATGCCAAGTGAAGTGCTCTTTGCTTCAGAATTGCTCACAATCAATGGTAAATCAATGTCCTGTCCAGCCGCTTTTGAGTATGGTTAAGTCCGTTTATATTAGACCATAACAACGCAAAGTTCACGGCAAATGAAAATTATACATCTTGCTTACATACTTACTTTTTTTGTCATTATGGAAAAATAAGAAATTACAAAGATTGTTATGTGTTGGTTAACGGTGCGTTCGAGAATTTTATTTGGTCTTACACTGTTTCAAGTTCCCCAGAGGTTTCTTTTCTTGTCATCCAAATTTTTTACTTAGTCACGGACCAAGGCTGTGACTGAACCCATTAATTTCGGCGTTATATTTGGTATCCTACGGTATTATTAACTTCTCGTGGTCGGGGTTCATAGTCAAGAGATTTTTTTAAAGGGCGTCATATTTTCCGTTGACTAGTATTTATTTCACTATTGCAGTTTCGGCCTTTTTGCCTTTATCAAGCAGTACCGGTACAGCAAAAGATTTTGTTTCAGCACATGTCAGAATTATGATTGGCATACTTACTTTTGACGGAGGTTTTAAAGTCCGAATTGTGATGAAGCAAAATATTTTGCAATACCACTCCAGAATGGCCCAACAGCAGTTGTGAAACAAATAATTTCTGCATTCAAGGCCGAATACGATGGCCTTTAAAAGTAGACGCATTCTTTTTTCTTTGTTACGACAAAAACACAATGGGAAAAATATAGAAATGCAATAATGGAGTGTACACGAGCTTCTGATATGTGTTTGCTGACTAACTGTATGTCAGTTGATCACAATTTCCTTATATTACAATCGAATGTGTAAGCATTAGGCACCTATATGCTATCGCATGATTCTCATCAATTGTTTCACCAAATATACTGAATCTGGATCAGTTAGATGCTGCTATAAGGATTGACAACCGATTTGTCATCATTTGTACTTGTGGATATTGATACATAACAATTGTATATAAAAAGAGTGAGTTTAAGTATGAACTGTCATTTAAGGAATCAAAAAATTCGTTTCTCTCTCTGTTGTGCGGACACTCACTATTAATAAAATGAATAAACACTGCACTTTGTAACTGAAAGATAGTTTTGTTCATTTGGTAGAATTAGAACTACTGTATCGACACTGCTCTTCGGTGGTCGTTGGTTATTATATCAATTTTGTATCTTTAAAGGAAATTTTCATTAAAGATGTCACCTGTGACTTTTATTTCTCTTACACATAAATTAATATTTTAGTTGCTACGTTAATGGTAAGTGTTAAAATTAGCGGCGACAACAAATAAAATAAGTTAACAACTTTCGTGAAAACCACTGGTTGCCATCTCAAACTGTTCTCATTGTCGCGTCCCCTCTTCACCACCGTCCTCTCCTCCTCCCCCCCACCCCCCCCCCCCCCCGGCTCTCCGAAGATGGAAAAAATATAGTGTAGTCAGATGTTTTTCTTCCAAGAAAATGATTTAAAGGTTAGTATCACGCAGGTTTTTAACAGAGTCGGAACTGGAACTTCTTATGACTACTCACAAGTCTACCTTCGTCTTCCAAAATACTAAAAATACTCATACAACCAGGTCTACTCCCCGCCCTACAAACTCTTGTATGGGCGCTTTTGGTAACAGAGGAAATAGAAGCTCTCATGTCTATTCGCTAACGAATAAATGGTTCTAGGACGGGTCTAGCAAGTGTACCGGTGCAGCCCGTTTTAGTTAAGTGGCTCTTTCGTGGGAAGTGGGATCGATGCTCAAGTTTTCTCCAGAGGACGCCATATGTTGCAACACTTAGAAATTCGAGAGTGGTGGGATAGTTTAACGCGCTAGTCTGCCAGACTAGATAGGCGGAAGCGTTCCGGATGTGCCCTAGGCCGTTCGATTCGATGATGCCATCCGTTGCTATTATGGAATTTAGGAGTGTCCTTATCTTCACCTAAGCGAACTTTGGGATAGTGGCTTTAGTTAAACATTTGACGATTAGGAACAACAGGAAAAATATATCTCGATCTTGGTACAATTATGTGTACGACTGTTCGACATTACTTGGTTCGCAATTGACACAGAATCATGTAAATTTCGATAAATCAATATGATCACAGGGTTTCAAGTCAGTCTTCTCTGACTATATAGTTAATTGGTAGCTTAGCGACACACTGAACGTCAGTATCATCATTCTTGTGTGCGCAAGGCGACAGAAACTTGCAGCACTGCCAACTGTCAATAATTATCGCCCCGTCATCTACTTCACGGGATTCCAAATGAGGTAAGCACAATGTCATTGCAGTATGTCGTAAATGTGTGCCTAATGTCTCTCAACTGCAGTATCTCAAGTCTTATTTCCGTCTTCGTTCACTGAGTCTACGATGCTAGGGATGAAGAAAATAAGCGTCAGTTGTGAGAAACTTACAAGTTTGTAGGGAAAATAAAATTCCAAAGCAAGTGGATACATGTATACAACGCCCATTACGTGACATTAAGAAACAGCGCAATGCAATGGCTGTGATACTTGCAAGTGACTATTTTCCTTCCACGTGCTATGGTAGGAAAAATGGACTTTTGGTTATGCTTCTTTTGTTTAGAATTCATTTTTGTTAAGTCCTACCACTGGTCCAGTTGACATATCACCATTTGTTTCATGTAAGGTAAACTTGATAGCACTGTGTAGCTATTATTTCACATAATCAGTTACGAATCGTTAGAGGCTACGGGGCCCCACCATTTCTAGCCCACAATTTTCAGATTTTTTACCAGCTCTGTAAGGCCCTAACACAGCGAAAACTTTTTGACATGGTGAGTACCTGATCTGTTATGCTATGTAACGAACTGTAATGCTTTACAGGCGATGGGTCTCCAGAATTCCGTTAACACTGCATGTGGAGAGGCTTTCCATTGAAACCATACCAGCTGGTGCCACGGGGTGGCTTGAAACTATAAAGCATGGCCCACACCTGAGCACATTTGTTAACAGAAAAAAGTTCAGGCAATACATAGTCCCCATCGTAACTAATTTCAAAGGAGTATCATTTCTGTGTTACCTTCTTCGTTCTGACAGGTAATGCCAAGAGAAATTAAACTGACCAAATATCGAACTACATTAAAGAATAAAAATACTAACAATATTATTTAGCGTAAGACATTAAAAGGTTAGAGATCAGAGAAGAAAAAACTATTTTCCTGTCTGTTTAAATTGATTAATCCATTTGATGTTTTATTATTGTCTAAGCACTATTTAAACACTGCAGTGGTGGCGAAAACAAAGTTTAAAATAGGTGCGGCAGTGAAACGGACGATATTGAAATCATCAGTGATACAAATGTATCCACAGCGACGTAAGAGAAATGTAACATGAATTTGCCCTCACAGTTAGGCGTGCGGTCTAGCGCACGGCTTTCCGGATTGGGAATGAGAGCCTGGTGGTCCCCGCCACGAATCCGCCTGGCGGATGTGTCGAGGTCCGGTGAGCCACCCAGTCTGTGGATGGTTTTTAGGTGGTCTTCCATCTGCCTCGGCGAATGTGGGCTGGTTCCCCTTACTCCGCCTCAGCTACACTATGTCGTCGATTGTTGCGCAAACAAGTTCTCCACGTACGCGTACACCACCATCACTCTACCACGCAAACATACACTCGTCTGGTGTGAAGCACAATAACCCCGAAAGAGTGGTTCGGTGTGGGGCGGCGGAGGGGTGAAGTGGACTGCGATAATCGTAGTGGGGCTGTGGACCACTGCGGCTGCGGCGGGGACGGAGCCTCTCCGTCGTCTCTAGGCCCACAGTTAACATACAATACAATACAACATGAATTTACAATGCCCGTGCTTTAAAATACCCATCACTTAAAAATGACATCACGTAGGTCGCAACCAGTTTTCTTCAAATACATTTCAAGTCTTTTGTGGAAGTCAGATATCACATATTGCACCACTGACCTTGAAACTCGATTAACTTCCTCACGAATTTGATCCTTCATTTCCTGATTAGTGTGTGGTGGGTCAGACCGGAAGACTGGAGGTTTCAAATGACCCCAAAGAAAGAAATCACGCGCTGAAAGGTCAGGGGATCTTGGAGGCCAGGAAATGTCACCGTTCTTGGAGATGAGATGACCAGGAAAGAAGGTCTGTAGGAGATTAATGGAATGCCGCGAAGTACGGCATGTGCCCCCGTCTTATAAAAATGTATTTTCTGTTACAGGAAGATCAGCAAGCTGTCGCATTAGGAAATGAGTCAACATGTGAACATAACGTTCTGTGTTCACAGGAACAGCACTTCAGCGATCATCTTCGAAGAAATAAGACCCTATGATTCCAAACGAAGATACCACTTTCTGATTGTGAAGTAGCGTTTCATGAAACATTTCAGGTTTTTAATGTTATAAGTAACTAAAGTTTTGCTTGTTAACAAAGCCTGACACACAAAAATTAGCCTCATCGCTATTGATCAGATTGCCGTACAGACCTGGGGTGTCGTTCATGAGTTCCCGCAGTTCCTGACAAAAGTGTAGTCTCTTTGGGAGGTCGTCCACATTCAGTTTTTACACTATCTGAATTCTATATGGACAGTATTTTTGTTCCTTACGCAATGATTCAAATGGCTCTGAGCACTATGGGACTTAACATCTGAGGTCATCAGTCCCCTAGAACTTAGTACTACTTAAACCTAACTAACCTAAGGACATCACACACATCCATGCCTGAGGCAGGATTCGAACCTGCGACCGTAGCGGCCGCGCGGTTCCGGACCGAAGCGCCTAGAACCGCTTGGCCATCGAGGCCGGCCCTTACGCAATATTCGACTTAAAGTAATTGTATCTAGTAGACACTGGCTCGGCTAAAGAATTAACTTTTAGTTATACCATCAGTACCCCCATGGATCAAATACATGTGATGCTCACTTTTATGAGTTCAGCAGAGTGACTTCTCCACCGTGTTTAAATTAGCTCTAGAACCTCTCCCAGTCATCAACGGCGAACATACGAGGGTCGTTCAATAAGTAATGCCCCACATTTTTTTCTCAGAACACATGTATTGTTAAAAGTCAGAATTTGGTGACAATATACATCAACATGTCTTGTCCATGTCCTATTTTTCTACTTAATCCCCATTACGTTCTATGGCCGTACGCCAACGTTGTGGAAGAGCATGTATTCCCTGCTGGTAAAAGCTCTTGTCCCGTAGGCGTAGCCGTGTTTTCACTGCATAACTCTCTTATTCATCTTCAAAACGTGTTCCCCGTAGAGAATCTTTAAGTGGCCCAAAGAGATGGAAGTCCGAGGGTGCCAGGTCTGGACTGTAGGGTGGATGAGGCAATGATGTTCAAATCAATATGGCGATGTGTTCCCGGATTCTCAGACTTGTGTATGGGCATGCATTATCGTGTTGGAGCAAGATTTCTGCTGGATTATTGTCCGATCGAACACGTCGGAAACGGTTCTTGAGTTTATTCAGAGTCTTCAAGTATGCCTCTGAATTGATGTTGACCTACTCGGCGTTACATCCACGAGAACAACGCCGTTACAATCCCAGAAGACTGTCACCATGACTTTTCTGGCAGAGGGGGTTGTCTCGAATTTCTTCTTTTGTGGTGAATGAGGATGATGCCACTCCATGTACCGCCATTTTGTTTCTGGTGCAAAATGGTGCACGCAGCTTTCGTCCCCCGCAACGATCCGTGACAGAAAGGCCTCTCAGTCGGTCTCAAAACGCTCCAACAATTCAGATGAAAAGGCCTTTCTTCGAATCTTGTGGTCCACTGTGAGCATCCGTAGAACCCATCGTGAACACGTCTTTCAATATCCGAGAGTCTCGATCATTGCAGACGCACTTCCAATGCTGACCGACAACTGTAGAGCCAATTGTCGAGTTGTGATACTCCGGACGGCACGAATAATGGCATCCGCACGATTCTGCATGTCTGGAGCAGTGGTTGTGACAGGATGTTCCGAGCGTAGCTGATCATAGAGCTCTGCATTTCCTGAGACTGTAACTTTTGTCACCCATCGCCCAAGTGTATCCCTGTCAACAGCAACATCGTCATACTCCACAGTTTCTTTTTCTGCACACACGAATTCAATAACAGCACGCTGCTTGTAACGTGAGTCGTATGTAGACGACATGTTGACGCTGTACTACGGCTCCACCATCTGCCAGAACGGCTCGAAACCTCATAGGCTCACAGAACAGACATCAAATGTGAAGCACTGAAACGTCCCCTTAGAAAAATTACAAATGACTGTGCTTAAACTGACACACAATATTTTGTTAGCGCAACGCAATCTGACTTTCAATAATCCCTACAAAAGAATGGCCCTGACTAACATTAAACTATACCTTTCACAAATCACTTACCTCACAAAAATCTTCGCTACTCAAGCTACTGCAGTACAGCGAGCGCCACTACTGCCAGTTAAATAAAAGATTCAAACTACGGAAGGCACTAACTACTGATAGGGATAGTTAGCAAATGAAAGATATTAATAGAGAACAAACAACGTATTTACCTTGATAGTCGTAATATATATAGCAGTTCATGACAAATTGCAAAACTCCGCCATCTCTCTCCCCACATCCACCACTGCTGGCGGCTCACCTCCAACTGCGCAACGCTACGCGCTGTTCACGTCCAGCTGCCCAACACTACAATGGCAGACAACAATGCAAACCAGCCACAGACTGCACACAGCACAGCCAGTGATTCTCACACAGAGGTGGCGTTACCAATAAAAAAACCTAAACAGCCTACTTACATAGCCCCCATGCTCCCCACAACAAATTTTACAAATTGTTTTGGACAGTGGCCAATAATGATTTGATAAAATTTTTCATAATTACAATAACAAAGATATCAAATGCACACACTTATTGATCAATGTTGGTCAAAAGCTAAACTTTCTCACAGTCCATAAAGACAGTCCTCATCATTCGTCACAGTAAAATTGCAGTGTTTTTCTCAAAGTCTGAGCAGTAAAAGAAAATGCACACAGAAGTAGTGGATTTCCATGCAGTCTTGAAGAAGTAGTGTTCACCTTCCAACGGAAAGACAGTGCTGACTCTCGAAATGCAGACAGGTAATGCGCCACAACAGAGCAAACCCACAGCAGAGTCAGTCGAAGTTTTGAAGAATATTGGTAGGTAGGTCATCACAGAGTAGACCCACTGTAGTCCTGGTAGAGAGTATGGTATTGGTGGGCCACCAGAGGTGCAGACCCACTGTAGTCCTTGTAGAAATAGTGGTACTGGTGAGTCAGCAAAGGTGTAGACCCACTGTAGTCCTTGTAGAAATAATGGTATTGGTGGATCACCAAAGGTGTAGACCCACTGTAGTCCTTGTAGAGATGGCCAGCAGCCATCTGTTGTGACTGTGCAGGTACACAATCACCATTGAAGAGCCTTGGAGATAATATAGCAAGTCCATAACCACCACTTGTGCACTCACAAAGTTTTTGAAATTGTCCTTAGAACCAGCAATGCTGTTAACCAGTCCCTTGCTGAATTATTAACACACGTGCAAACACTAACAGTTCCTACTTCTCAGATATTGTCCATATACTATGACCAACAGAAATGTGTGCAGTGTAATGAATGTTTACAAGTTACTTAATTTGCTGATCTGGTGTCAATTACAATATTATAACATGAGAATACAATAAATAAGATACAAAATATATCATTAAAGAACATAACAATACAGATAACATTTGTAGTAAAACAGGCTTTACAGAAGAATAGAAATAAACATGTACACAAGTGTTACAGGAATTATGACATTAGTACATACATGAAAGATCAGAATAACTATTGAAACATCAACTTCACACATGAGCATTAAAACAAAACAGAATAAATAATGTCTAAACATCGCTACAAAGTAAATAACATAGTATTAGAAAAATTCTACAACATAACTCTGATTAGATAAACACATAAAGACAGGAAGAACACAAATACCCAAGGGTAGACAAACACATAGGGGGATAACACAAAAGGAAGGGACAGGGTTCGTTTTCAATGGAACATTTCGTACTGCAGTATTTTGCAAACAAAACTGGAGATCTTGGAGATCTCCCTTCATTCATCATTATTCCCAAAAAGTCCTATCTATACCTCCTTTCTGTATTCTATTCATATTTCTTTCAAAATAATTATTTCTCATTGTACAATACTCATTTTGACCCAAATCTCTTACATATAACTTCTCAATGCATTTCTTCCAGTTCATCGCAACTCATTCTCTTTTGTATTGCGTATTAATTTGATTCTGATTTTGTTTGAATTTCTTAATTTGTTCATACTCTTCTGTGTCAGTGATGGCTACAGGTCTTGTGTCATTCAGGTCATCATCTACCTTTGCAGATAAGTTAGTGAACTGATCCGAAAGTTCGGCTACTTTCTCCGATAGTGTACTTATTTCCTCAGTGTTTTTTTCTGAACCAAGTTTCAGAGTGTCCATTTGTGTTGAAATCGTATCTACTGTGTCCTTTAAGTTTTCTTGAGTTTTAGCAAGTTGCGTAACCGAATCGGTAGATGCAACTGAGTCAATTTTAGCTTGCAAGGTGTTGTGATTTTCATGAACAATAGTTTGCAGTTCTTTTATGGCTGCTTCATGATTTTGTAATGCATTTTCATGACGCGAAAAAATAGGTTGGAAATGCTCACAAATTTGTGTTTTTACGTCATTACAGACTTTTTGACATTTCGATTCGATGTTATGTAACTCAGTAGTTAAATCTCCACGTGTTTGTTCAAGCGTGGTGTGAAGATTTTATTCCATTGCGTCTAACTGTTGCTGTGTTTGTCTCTGGTGTTGTTCCATTGTGTCTAACTTTTGAAGCTTTTGCTGTGTTTGTCTCTGATTTTGTTCCATTGTGTCTAACTTTTGAAGCTTTTGCTGTGTTTGTCCCATTTGTTGTATTAATTGTAATAACAATGCATTGGTGTCTGAAACATGTTCCTCAGTGCTTCTCGGCAGTGAATTAGCACCGGCAACATTCACATTTTGACAAGCGGAAAATGTGTCTTGACTCATTTGAGAAAACGGTGAGAACCCAAAACCTGAGTCTACAGTATTTGCAATATTGTGTTCTGTCATTCCCGATTCCTGAGGCGAGCTGTTGCCGACCGATCGATCGATAATGCTTCCCTGTTCACTACCTGTTTCACTGTCTACACCATTATTTGACGCCCGCTCCATTTCCCTATGCACAGTTACCAAATTACTACTTTGAACATTAGTAAATTCATTACTCGGCGGCGCTGATAAGCTACGCTCGTCGTCACTATTATTTCTCAGTTTACTTTGGAGCCTAGTGTTACGTTTTTCACACGCCATTATTGCCACAATATTTCACACGATAACACAGAAAAGCACAATTTGAAGAGCAAAAATAAGAGAACACATTAACATAGCACTGAAAAAATATCTAGTTAATTGCACGCGCTGCTGAGAAATACTTGGTGTAAAACTGCATGCATGCTACAACTGTTTTACTGTACCACAATGAAAGACTGCAACTACAAAGGAGATTCTCTCTACAATTACGCGCTAGCAATAAACAAAAGCTGCACTAATTACACAAACTACAAGAAAAAATCAGAAGATTCCAGTGAGATATCCTCGGCTAAGGGTCGACATATGAAACGTCCCCTTAGAAAAATTACAAATGACTGTGCTTAAACTGACACACAATATTTTGTTAGCGCAACGCAATCTGACTTTCAATAATCCCTACAAAAGAATGGCCCTGACTAACATTAAACTATACCTTTCACAAATCACTTACCTCACAAAAATCTTCGCTACTCAAGCTACTGCAGTACAGCGAGCGCCACTACTGCCAGTTAAATAAAAGATTCAAACTACGGAAGGCACTAACTACTGATAGGGATAGTTAGCAAATGAAAGATATTAATAGAGAACAAACAATGTATTTACCTTAATAGTCGTAATATATATAGCAGTTCATGACAAATTACAAAACTCCGCCATCTCTCTCCCCACATCCACCACTGCTGGCGGCTCACCTCCAACTGCGCAACGCTACGCGCTGTTCACGTCCAGCTGCCCAATACTACAATGGCAGACAACAATGCAAACCAGCCACAGACTGCACACAGCACAGCCAGTGATTCTCACACAGAGGTGGCGTTACCAATAAAAAAACCTAAACAGCCTACTTACAGCACCAACAAGCACGTTTGTCTGTGTATAGTAATGGCTTTCTAAAAAAAATGTTTGGCATTACTTATTGAACCACCCTCGTACTTCCAATTGTAAAAGGCGTCAAATTGCTGCCAACAGAGCAGTGTACATTCTATAGTGACAAGAACTTGCTTCGCCCACTAGATCTCAGACGTATCACATAAATCGTAAAATGATGCCGTATACCCGGGTCTACACGGAAGTTATATCAGATTAACCCTCTGAAAGTAGTAATCTACAGAACTGACAACCAAATCTGACTAGCTTGTGGGGACTCTAGTCAGAATAGTTAATGCGCAGCTTGCAGATATGTGATTTAACTGTGTCACCGCTAAGACCACGCTGACACTCTGAATATCAGTCTTAAGTCACAGTGGCTTAAGTATATGACTGATTGCCGGCCGAGACTACGAGCGAGCCCCTAACCGCCGATGACATGGAATGATAATGACCTCGTAGCGCCACTACCACGCCATGAAGGCGGGCGCTGCAGTGCAGGTCAGCACACGATTATGAGCAAAGAAGAGACATTACCTAACTTGCACATCCTCCCTGCTTAAGCCACCACTTGGGAGGGGCCATTTTCTTGACATGAAGCTCGGGACTTCTCCCTCTTGCGGCCTTAACTTGGCTCACATGAACACGACTTTACTTGCCCATAGCAAAATTCTCAGCTTTTAATGTAACTGGGGTGGACAGCCCAGCAATGCAAAAGGTTCCGACAAATCTCGGAAGTGCCTTACCAGTAATCTGTTCGACAGCTCTATTACAATTTTGTTTCATTTCGAGGCTGCAGCAGGCCGTTGCAGCCGCGGTACTAGGACTTGCACGCCTCGTGTCATCTGAGCCCCAGAGTGTAGTGCCAAGATCGTAGTGTGCGGACCACTTCTTTGCAAGCTGAGATCCATTTTAAGCAAAATCCAGTTTCTGGCACTTTTTCGTGCTGTCACACTTTACACTAAAGTCCAATGCCGATGGGATAAGGATGGTGGAGGCAGAATTTCGGGTGAAACTGGAAGCCTCTAGTACGGACCTACGTGTAGGCAGCAGATGTGTAATGGTCGTCATTTTGAAAACACTAAATCCATCGCTGTCAGCTTGTTTGAAGGAGAGCACCGCAGACACAAAGACGCCAAGTGACAAGCAAGAAAGCTCCTCCAGTTACAAACCCCGCCCTCCTCCAACCATTCAGTGCGATTTTTGTGGACGCATATTTTATGCTAGGATTGCTCTATTCAGTCGCAGGAAATACATCCATAAGTCGAGCGGAAATGCTCAGTCTATACAGGAAGAAGCTGTGCATACTCCAAATCGAGTTGCAGCTGGCGACGACGATAAAAACTTTTTTTTAATTTTAATGAGAATCAAATAACCAGTTTTAAAAAAGGTAGGACGCCTTCTACGGTTCTACTGTTCGGCTTGTCAGCGGCGAAGTGTCGTATTCCAGCTACCTCTAATGGTGCAGGATCCAACTTCTCAGGGAGGAGATCATCTATTTCCCAAAAATTTGAAGTGGGAGAATTAACTGGATAGGCTAAAAATCAGTATTGCTGAAGTAGCTTTGTACACTTGATGTGCAGCAGTATTGAAAGCAAAATTTCACCATTTAAATGATACATCCCATTCTTTTTGAGTTATTCTATAATAACTAATAAGAGCGGCCTTAAGATTGCGACTGACTCACTCCGCAAATGAAGGCCGCGTTTAGTAGGAAACCGTGATTACACGATTAACCACGTTTTTCAAACAGAATTTCCTAAATGCCCTAGGAGTAAAGGCACCCCCGTTATCACTAAATAGAACGTTCCAAAATTCTCTCCAAGTGGTGAATCGTGATGCCTGGAGTCGTACCCTTAGCGGGAACAAGCCGTCAGTTGCGCCGAACGCATCAACGATCACAAATAAATATTTATTGCCATTTCTGGTACATGTCAACGGCACGAAATAATCCCCAAAGAACTAGTCCATTGGCTTCTCGTCACAGTAAGATTGCAACAACCTCTGCTGGATATTAGGATTCGGCCTAGCACATCTTTGCATTAACTTACGGGTATCAGTATGAAGAGGGGGGCCAAAAAAATACTCCTTAACTTTACACGTCGTCTTAAAAAGAACCAAATGCCCCCTGCAGATTGATGAAAATATCGAAAAACGCCATCTACCGGATTTGCTGGAAGACATATCTTAAAATTATTATCACCTCTAGTGCTATAACAAAACAACCGTTTACTGAAACTGTAACCTGATAATTCTCTATCCTTAGTAAACTGTTCGAAAATGCTACGAATTTTGGGATCCTTAGCTTGTTGTTCCGCCACATCTTGAAATAATTCATTAAGGATTACACTCACCACGATCCTGCGCTAGTTGGGCGTCCTTCTCACTATCGTTAAACATTCTGCTGAGGGTATCAGCCAGCTGATTATCAGCACCCTGAATGTGCCTAACCGCGAAATGGAACGCTGATATCTGAATAGTTCACCCCAGTATACAACCAGTCTTACACACCTAGCTAACGTCCAACTAAGGACCTGATCACTCGTCTCAAGTAAGAAACGTCGATGTTCTAAACAGAAGCAAATTTTTTCATAATGTATAGCACTGCCAGAGGCTCTAGCCTATCGACAGAACAATTAACTTCTAGACTTGATAAGGCCTTGGGTGCACGTGCCACACGACGGCACTCACCATCACATTCCTGCTGTAACACAGCTCCCACCCCAGAGTTGGTGGCGTACGTCTAGAGTATAAAACCTTTATTCAAATTGCGGACGGCTAACTCAGGTGCCACATTAATGGCAAATTTTAAGGCATCAAATGCTTCTTGTTGACTGTCTGTCCGTTGAAAGGATAACGCCTTTATGACACAGTATATTCAGTGCACCTGCTAATTGCGTGAATCCTGAAATAACTTCCGGAAAAAATTAATCATTCTGGCTAATCAGGCCATCTTTCTGTGATTCTTAGGCTGAGAAAAATCTTGCTGAAACTAAATGTCCCAAAAATGATATCTCTAGATGAGCTGAACTCAGCCGGCCGCGGTGGCCGAGCGGTTCTAGGCGCTTCAGTCCGGAACCGCGCGACTGCTACGGTCGCAGGTTCGAATCCTGCCTCGGGCGTGAATGTGTGTGATGTCCTTAGGTTAGTTAGGTTTAAGTAGTTCTAAGTTCTAGGGGACTGATGACCTCAGATGTTAATTCCCATAGTGCTGAGAGCCATTTGAGCTGAATTCAAGGTACTAGGTTTGATCGCAAGGCCAGCTTCCCTAAACCTGCCCAAAACCTCACGTAAAACCTCAAAATGGTCCTCTAATGTTTGACGTCGTCCAAATACTTATAAACAAAGAGAAACTTAAACTCATTCAGCACAGAATCCAAAAGTCTGGAGGGATCAGCTGCACCAGTGGACACACCGAATGAAACTCAGTTAAATTCAAATCAGTTATAGTCGGTACAAAATGCGTTCTGCGATCTTCAGTAATGAGGATATGATGGTATGCTTGATTTAGGTATAACACGATGGAAAAACGTGCCCCAGAAAACTATGTAAAGCACTCGTACAGATTGAGAAAAGACACCGACTCCAGAACTACCTTGCAGTTTAGCGCCCTATAGTCGACAACGAGTCTGTAACTTTCACCCCTAAGTTTGGGAACAAGAAACATAGATGACAAGTACGGAGACATTGACGGTCTGATGACCCCTTCTTACAAAAGTTTATTGATAATGTTTCTCATCTCTTCCATCTAAGGTGGGTAAAATCTATAATGTGGATAGCGAACAGGAATTTTATCAGGTAACTGAATCTTGTGTTGAAGACGGTTACTAACACCTAGATGCTTGCTAAGAACATCAGGAAATTTCCACAATAACAGCAACAAGCATTTAGCTTCATTTTTTAAAATGAGAATCAACATCCGTTTTAGTAGCTGTAGCCCCAAAATTAGAATGATAACAGAACCTATACCACTGGTTTGGCGTGAACTCAAACCAAAATGTCCTATTTGAAAAATCCAGTACAGAATTTGTCTTATCAAGAAAATAACAGCCCAAAATTACATCCATGGACAAACCTTTTACCGCCCAAAACTTAATGATCCACGAAAAAATCATTAATTTTAATGAGCACTTAATACACCAGGAACAGGAACAGACTCAGTATTGACTGAATGACACTTTTACCTAACTGAGTTGAATGCCGAAAAATTACAAATGCTTTTATGTTTCAAACACCACTGTAAAATCATTAAACATAAGTTACTGCATGAAACCCACTGTGCGCAAACAGCGTCTTGCTTATTTACGGTGTACACACATGCTAAAGAACCTTGGATCACAGCACTAATGTTACTACAACTTTGTGACACACCACACGCAGCACCAAGGCGAATTCGTTTGTTAGAGAATACAGGGGAAAAGATGAACTTTTAACTTAGGCAACGCTTCCCGTTGCTAAAACTAATTCCCTCAATAGTACTAGGAATGTGGTCGAGATCGCTGGAACTAAGAGGTTCCTCACAAAGGTCCTCTAGAACCATGCATCACCCGCATGCCTTCCTTTATTTACGTCATGTTCTTCACTGAACTGAAGGCCTAAAGCAACTTTAGCTATTCTAACACTCTCGTTATAACTGCAAAAGGCTACGTCAATGACTTAACACGAAAATATTTGTTAGTCAGCTCATTTCTCAGTCGCTGAGAAATTACCTCTTTTATAGTGTAAATGTGGCAATGACTCCGCTTCATGAATAACACTACTAATCATTCGAGCTAGCCACCCTTCAGCCAAGGGATAAATCACTTTTAAAAAAAAAACACGAGCAACCTGAAAAACATTAACATGAATCATTAATCTAGCACGCAACCACAATTTTTTTCCTATATTGACCGATGTCTCAGTTCTAAGCTGACCAGCCCCTTGTAAAATAGATGATATTGGATTCGACTTCTTACTAAATGATTTCCAGACCTCAGCCAGTTTACTGTTCAACAAGATGTGACCCTGGCTACCAGCACCCGACAACCTTGTTTCTTCATTTGTACTCTTTCCCACTTGAGCACATTTATCCTCTGTTGCTGGGAAATAATTATTTTCTGATAACTGGTCAGTTATTAACATTTTATCATGACTAGAATTAACATTTCGTATACACCCAAACCTATTATAGAGGTGACTAAGATGAGACTGAACCCAGTACAATTGAGAGCGCGAAAGTACATTACACCGAAGGAACTCACCATTACTCTGTATTCTAGCAAACAGTTTGGTACACACGCAGACAGTGTCACTTACCGCGCCAGACTTCTCGAAGGCGATTCGAAGTGGACAGGCAGCTGCAACAGGAGTCTCTGTGTCAGTTCCGTGACACTCCCTTCCACCGATTGCTCATGAACATTAAGTCAATACATGAAATGATGCTTCTTGAGATGTCCTACACCCAAAATCGCCCATGTAGCCATCTTAAACAGCTGAGCCCGAAACCCAAAACTTAAACAGCACATAAGTGCAATGAAAGGTCCTCAGTTTTAAGACAAGTATAATCAACAAAACAGCATATTCTTTAAGTCCTCCCTGGTATGACAATTATCGCTTAATTCACATAACCACATTCTGCAGCTACCAACTGAAACTGCTTACAATGATTTGCGTGAATGGAAGGTACGCTCCCATAGAAAACGCAAAATTTAAAAAAAAATCACAAACCTTTATCTCAATTTTTAATTCAGCAGGCTTTACAAGTAGGAGCAAAGATCGTTAAGCTTTAATTATTTATAGGAGTTGAACGAACTTGACCAAGCTGTCTTGAAAACCTGAAATGAATACGTATAACAGGAATCACGTTAATTTGAATTCTTGCACAACTTTGAATTTAACACTTATAGAAGACTCATCATAGTAGTTCGGAAGCCAGTTCAGTCTTCGTCTCCACTCATGGGCACAACTGTTCCAATTGTTGGATACGGTTCGACAATACAACTAGAACAGAGAAAAGTTTACACTGTAAAATAGTCACAAGATACAACTTGTTAATGCAAGCGAACCTACAGAAAAAAATCAACTCTAACACTAAATTAATCAGTTTTAAATGGAGTGATTACCCAACCAGAGAATGATTTCCTTTTAACGTATGTGTTCTAATCAGCATGCAACTAATCTAGCTTAAAACATTAATATTTTACTGTCTGTAGCAGAAATCTTAAATATATTTATAATAGGACTGCTAAAACTTTAACTGAACAGCTAATGGACATAGTTTACCATACAGAACTATTTTATAACTCTTTTCTTCTTTCATTAGCACAACAGGAAGCTCAATAGGCAGCGTAAAGGCAGTGTACTTCACTGTTTACATAAAACTATAGTTCCTTGTGATCACTTGCAAGAGAAATCATGATAATATGACCAGTTATTTAAAAAACGGAACGCTTTTTTTAACTTAGAACAATTGTGTCTAATAGAATCTGGTTTGGCTAAAGACATAAACTTTAGTTATATCATTAATAACCGAATGCATCGAACACATGTGAAGCTCATCTTATTGAATGCAGCCAAATGTTTAAATTAGTTGTAACACCGGTCCCAGTCATCAGTGGCCAAGATGCTTTCGACTGCAAATGGTGTCAAATCGCAGCACACAGAGCTGTGTGCACCGTGCACTGACCGTAACTTGTTTCGCCCCACTAGACCTCAGTCACATCACACAAATCATCAAATGATGGCTGATACACAGTTCTATACTACAGTTAGATCAGATTAACCCTCTGAAGGTAGTCGTTCATAGAACATGACCACCACATCTTTCAGGCTTGTGACGACCCTAATCAGAATCGTCACTGTGTAATTTGCAGACAAGTGATTTACTTGCACCACCACTAAGCACACGCTGGCACCGACAATACTGAGTATTTTCAGTACAGCTCCACCCCAGCATTGTTCCAGCATCACCAACATTGTTCAGTAATTAGTATTCATCGACTGACAGTTCCACTGCATATGGTAGCTTGTGTACCAAGGTCTGACTTTATAGAATCCTTTTACACGTCCTTCACACCACCAAATTCATTTCATTATGTTCATGACTCTACGTCCCATGTCACACTCAAGATCGTTAAGTTCACTCCACAGTCTCACAAGAATCAGGCAAGTGAACAATAATGATTCTTAGTTGAGCAGATAGACTTAACACAGTTCTGTTCCTTCATTCTGAAGCACATGCATCACTGTTTCATATTACAACACTATGAATGTGAATGTGATTACTTTTGTGCACAGCAGTATAGCCCATTGACTTAGTGTCCACACATACAGTCAGACTGACCTAAATTGCCCACAGATTAAACTCACAGATGTAAAACTTAGTATTAGGGACGTCTAATACCAACATATTAATAAAATGTTGTAGGCAAAATGAAACCTCTGCTCCTAGGACAGTACTGTCACATCAGTGCCTGAAGCTCATGTTTCAGCACGTTAGCTCTTCAGTAGTCAGAGGGGAAATCGTATACTTCTACTCGCCCTCACAGATTCCATTAATATTTGTACCAAGTCCTGACTATGTCGAATAAAAAGGCACAAAATACTAGCTTAGACATTTTCATCAATCTCATATAGACTCACACATTAAAAAATCTGAATTACTTGAAACACCATGATTCACAGTTCAGTATTCACCTGTTAACTGATGAGACTATTTTTCTATTGAACTCACATCTTACATCTAATCTTAACTTTCCCTGTGCAGGCATACAGCATATCAGTTAAATCATCTATGCAATATATAAAATACTCTAACACCGAGCACAGGATCATATCTCCTAGAGACTGAGAAACTGTAAAACTCATTATGATCACATAAGATACAAGTTCATGACTTTCTGCGTGTGTCTCACAAAATATGTGTCACCAATCGCCTATAAAACAAACACATAAATGTTATTACACAGCCACGTAATTGACTTAATAACAACTTAATTATGCCTATATATTATATTGTATATGTGGACCATTCTGGCATTATTCTATTCAGAAACTAAGAACTGCTGTCTTCTCATTTAGTAACACTCATGATAATATGAATTATTTCAATTGTTTATTAACATACAAAAAATTGAGTTCTAGAAATACCTCTTATGACCTTCATAAGGACGTAATGGCTTTCTATTGAGGCTATCAGAATAACCAAGGAAACAAGCTCCTTCACGAGGAATTCTCAACATAACTAAAGGATGTACATATAATAATTGCCATTTTTTTCCTCTTATTCGAGAGAGAGGATTTGGGGTGATTTCTAAGTAAAACTTCTACTCACTCATTTTTCTCCACACTCAACAACATTAACTCTGTAATGTATAATTGGTGTATTTATATTGCCTGTTGTTAACAATCTCTTAAATGGCTTTATACAGTCCATATAAGTCATCTGCTGGTTGTACCAGTACATTTGGACAAATCTGTTGAATTCCATGAATATGCACTTAATCTGGTTAGCTCCAGGGTGGTATATGGAAGTAAGGATTTGATTCATCTATTGGCATCCCAGAAAATTCCTCCATCAATAACTGGTGTAATTCTTGCTGTTGCCTGGCAGTGGGATGACAGGCTTCCCTATTTTTAGAATATAGTCGTATCCAAACTTTCTAATTATTGATATCCTCACTGCACTTTTTGTGGGATAGTAAATTAGTCATAAAATGCAACACTCTACTTAAGCCCTGAACTTGCCCTTCTTAGGAGACAACACATGTCTGTGGACAATCTATAATGGTTTTGTAGCCATAATTCCTTACAGCTACAGTTAGACAGCTTAGATTTTTGACAGATCATGCACGATTTAAGTAATTGTTGCACCTTTCCGCACAAGTTAGGAAAGTGGCAGTATATCCAAACTTCTTTATAACCGTGACGTGCCTCCACACGTAGCGATTACGCTAGGTAAATTTCTTTTCACAATCTGCCAGTATGTACACATACCACTGGTAAAATTATGGATTACAACGATAAAACAGAACATTCGTAAACATGATATAATGTTCTTTGAGCTTTGGACTGGAGTCCTGTAACTGTTATTTCACATTACCCCACATATAGTGTGCTGTGTGCAACTGTGACAGTTTCTTGCACAGGTCCAGGTTAGCAGTACGATTATATCTGAAGATCGTTCAGTTATTCAGGCAACCTCAATAAAGTTTCATCCACCACATTATCCTTCCCCTTCGTGTGAACGTCAAAATCGTACTCCTGAATAGCTAACACCCACCATACTAAATGTACATGTAGCAGTTTGCAAGACATTTGGAAACTAAGCGCCTGATGGTTGTAATATATTCTGGTATGGGTGCTAGGCAGGTGGTAGAGAAATTTGCAGACTGCCCGGACAACTGCAAGAACCTCCAACTAACTGATTGAATGTGCTAGTTTGCGGTTGAAAATGTTCTTCTAAAATAATTATACTTAATCTTATTACACTAATATAGTTGTGTCAATTTAGCAGAATTAAGCTTCATACTATAATAGGAAAATCCAATAGCACCTCATATTGAAACTTAAATGATATGCAACTACTATGAAAGATATTCTATTTCTACAGTGTTATAGGAAATGCCGAGAATTATGCAATCACTTCTGAACATGTTCTTTATAAATTTGGTTCCATTACAGTGGCACTTACATTATTTCTGGCTTTATTTTGGATCCATTAACCCAGTCCTCACCCATAGCAGCACTCCTTCTTACATCATTTCACCTCTTCAGTGCACATAGAAAGGTACATGCAACCAAAATGTACAAAATTTGTAAAACAAGTATATGGAATGATACAACAAAATGGTCTTTTATTACATTTATCAGAGACATATAAGTCTGGGAAAAATGTTCACCATTCTAATACTACATCTACAGCTGAAAACTAATTTTCTTGTCTTTCATTTAACTATTTTGACCATAGAATTATTGCAAAATATTAGAAACAATTTAAGTACTGTAATGTACACGGATATGGTCAATAACAATTGAATTGTGATCTTATCTCTTTTTTCCTTTGATATGTTTTAGATTACCTGTAAACTTTCCTTGATCTAAATGTCTGATAAAGTATCACATGTTTGTACCATGGATGCTAATGTTGCACAGTTACTAGATAGTACCTGTTATGTAAGTTTGGAAAAGCAACAGAAAATTGAGTCAGGTTCTCAAGACACATGCTCTCAGTGCTTCACCATGAGCCAACAACAGTTCTGTACCAGTCAATAGTACAGTAACATAGGAAAAAAACAGAGTACATTAGGCATAAATAATTCAATACACCACATAAGCCTCACTAATTAATGTATATGCAAATTTCAGTGTCCACATGATATTCCATAAAGCAGCAATCCATTACAGTTGTGCAATTACATCTGACAGCAAACATCAAACACATTCCTTATGCTCAACAGACGCTGGCAGAAAAGACATCTATTCATACATTTTCCTATGAAGTTTTCGAACAAAAGAATGGCGTTAGTGATAATGATACACACACAAGTGCAGCTTACCACAACTACCAATTCACCAGGTAGTTTGATTATCAAATACTGCATTATTATTCTGATATATTACAGTCTGTCATATATGTAGAAAGCAGGAATCAAATTAATTAATATAAATTAATCATTTTATGTAAGGGAAAGTACAGAGGGAAATCTATTTGACATGATCCTACTTAACTGCATACTCCCGATAATTGCTACAGACTATTTTTTAGAAAATTCTGAAAAGATTTGAAATACTGTGTAAATTTCTTTCAAACTGTTAAAAATTGTTTCTCTGTGAAAACTTGAAATGTACCCCAAAAAGCATGAAACAACCATGGACAGCAGAAGCAATTAAAATATTAGAATGGAAATAATTACCTCTCTTAAATGCAAATTTGTATTGGTTCCACTTCAAGCAAAATATTAAAACTTTGTGTTGGGAAAAAGCTGCAGAATAGAACAGAAGTTTATGGTCCTGTAACATCCAATTTCAAGTCGTTGACTTTAAGTACAGGAGACTCAAAAACACAAAAACTGGTTTACAATTTTCCTCATAATACCAGTAATATAATACATGGCCCTGAATAATTACTTACTCAAGCAATTAATTTTTCTTCAAAAGTAACAAACTTTTAAAAATTAACAGTCCTAAGTCCTTGCTCTCTCCTGATCAAATTTTGAGGTTGTCATTTATGAATTCTTCCACTGAATAGTAACATTTCTGTACTAGTTTCTCATACAAGGATTTTTTCAGTGTTTCTAAATTGATGCTGAGCAGTTCTCTTCCTTCACTTTGTTACAAGTTTTCATTCCCATCTAATGTAGAGTTTGAGCATAAAGTTTTAAACGGTGTGTGGGTGTCATAAAATCAGTTTGATTTCTGGTGTTGTAGACATGTTGAAAATGGGGCTGAGGTAAAATTGTGACAGCCCTTTAATAATGAAAACAGTAGCTTTCTTTTTCCCAGGTCATCCCAGCAAACGTACGAATATATTTCAAATTTTCCTCATCTACAGAACAAAGCTGCAGATTCCTGATTCCTCTAGTTCTAATTTCTATGCTCTTTCGGTTCCAAAACTGCTCTCCGAGAAACACAGAACTGCTTGGATGATTATTTTTCTGGGCGAGCTCTTGGAATACTCGCCACGAAGCCCAGACTTGGTTAAAAGTGGTTTCGGTTCGCAGTTCTTCGAGTCAGACGAAAAACTTCAGGGCGCTGTTACTGGCGGACTGCAACCTCAGGCGGCAGAATGTTATGTAGGGAGAATTTACTAAGCCGTTAAATGCTTAAATAAGAACACTGATTAGATGGAGAAGCAATAAAAGGTCTTTGTTTTAATTATTCTTAATATTTTATTTATTTTATTATTCTTAATATTTTATTTATAGCCTAACCGAGACTACATTCTGTACAACCCTGTATCATTTCGTAATGGAACATAAAAGCACAAGATTTGATACGTACGATATACACAACTGAGAGGCATG
The DNA here is from genome assembly GCF_023864345.2 of Schistocerca serialis cubense. Lineage (NCBI taxonomy): Eukaryota > Metazoa > Arthropoda > Insecta > Orthoptera > Acrididae > Schistocerca > Schistocerca serialis. The sequence goes on from NC_064639.1 coordinate 813,658,212, forward strand.
ATAATTAATTTAGAGACACCCGCTTCAGTTGTACTAATATTTATTTCAATAACGACAACTTTCGAGATTTTAAAATCCCATCGTCAGGTGAATGGAATTATAGTATTTGGTAATACATAACATGTGGTGGGGCCAGTCAGTGCAAGAGCTCCAATAATCGTATATTTGTGAAAACTGTCAGCCACCGGGCAGCCTACGGTAGGAACGCCAACCGCTGACTGGCCCTGTCACATATTATGTATTACCAAACACTAAAATTTCATACACCTGAAGATGGGATTTTAAAATCTCGAAGCCGGTCGTGGTTTAGATAAACATTGGAACATAAAAGGATATAAAGCCTATTCTATTTAAATACCATCCATCACAACTGATGAACAGCGTTTTGAACATGACACAGAAAATAAATTTGAACCACAGTCGTTTATAGTAAGTTAAAACACTTTATTGCTGCTATACAAGCGATTCTCCCGTCAGCAACATAAAAAACTAGTCTAGAAGCTAATTTCGGCAGCTGAGCAGATAGTGTTAGTATCATAAATGTTTTTATTTCATCCATGCTAACCTTACCTTATAGATATTACTCCGGTGACAGCCCACTGATACTGTTATCATCAGTACTATACCCGTAGTTAACACTGTTTACAACCACAGAATTCGCGTCGTGGTTTGCTTTAGAGACAGACTTCCATTCAATGGCACGTGTTGCACTTGCGGCACGCATCCTGCCTGCTCAGCTTATGTAAAGTACTTGTAGTTATGCTAAGCAAATCTGGCGTAGCACGACTGCATAAAGTGTTTTTGAACGCAAAGGGGGCGGGGGTGGGGGTGGGGGGAGCATTGTTTCACTCTGAGTATTGTTCCACTCAGATTACTGGATTTCCATTTACGTACCTCAACGCCTGTATCTAACCATTCACGCTAATTTTGTATCGTTGGATACGGATGTCTAGCATTATTCCACACCTCATACATCACTTTCAGAATTTAATTTATGAACCGTGTAGCCAATAAACGTACACAGAATTCTAGCTCCAGTTCAGTATTGCGAGAGGCTATAAGTATTACTCTTTGCGCATTACTCATATTGTTGCTCGAACTGTGGAAGCGAATTAAATCTTCCGTTTAAAACGACCCCTTTGTCGATATTGTCTGTTGCTGACATACAGAACTGCACAGTTGTTATGACAACGTGATTTCTCTTCTTCTGTCATCTGTCTGTCGACTGTTATGAAAATATTTATCATTTTCTTTCAATATTGCATCATCTTCACATGCATGTTATATACAATGTTCCATAACATGTAATAGATGTCTCAATGGCTGTGTTCGCCCGCAATATTTTCATTCTAGTATTTCCTCCATTTCCAGACTTGTTTAAGTCCCACTAGAATGTAATAGAGGAAGTGTGAATGGAGGCTGGTAGTATCTCTCAGAGATTCGTCTAATGTCACTAAAATCCAGTGCAAATATTTTAAGGAATTGTTTACAGGACAGAATTTACGAATATTCTCAGCCACTAAGAATTGCAAAAGTGATCACCGTGAAAATGAAATTAGACTGATAGCGAATCTGCGCAGGGTGGTTATGTTGTCAGTACCGCTGAGAGAAAAACGGCGGAAAAGGTGAACCCAGATCAAAACATAGTCTACCTCTCTCCAATAGTTCAAAGAGGTCTGCTGGACTTACTTCTACCATCTGTATGTTTGCCATAACGTTAGTATCCAAATCGGGACAAAATCAGCAGAAATCCAATCATAAGATGAGGGCGAGGAGAGACATCAAACGCCAGGAAAAATTAACATTTGCATCACTGTTGAGCTTAACACTTTTGTAAATATATTGGAAGAACGCATTTCATAACGTAAGTTACTTGCATATACAATTCTTGAGCAGGTTATTTAATGGGCGACTCATGCTTCTCAGAGTGTTTGACAGCTTTTAGAAGATCAGTTTATTTATTGTTGTATTCACGAAACGCTGCACAGATCATTTGAAAGTTATAAGTACACTGTCAGATGCTCTGGATTGTTGATACTTGCAAACGATTCCGTTCCTCAGACCATTGAGCTCCCATTATTGAAACAATTCTCTCAACATTAGAATGATGTGCTACAACTCAATTCTGACTACTGAACGCTGAACTAAATCCAGCCACTTATTCTCTGCGGGGACTACTGACTTCCAACTATCCCCTGAAACTCTGAAACCAGAAAATAGCCCATACTGATCAAACATTACTGACTCACAAGTATCTACTTCTTTTTCTTTTAAGTAAACCAATGTCCTTTCTATGTCTTCCTATACCACTAATTTAGTCAAAGATATCCACTCAAAAATGTCAAAAACTGATAGCTGATGAGACCATTATGTAAGATAAATAAGGGCAGTTTCATAAAACTCTTTTACGTCACCCAGAAATTTTTGTTTCGTTAGTTCAGAGCAATGATCTTCTGCATTTTTTAAAAATTTCTTTAGGTTTATTACCCAAATAACAACAGTTTTGTCTGTCTTGTAGTGAAATTATTGTATTCGTAATAATGAAATGATGCTACTCACAATTTTTTTTATGCACTGAAGAACCAAAGATACGTACACGTGCCTAATATCGCGTAGGACCCCCGCGAGCACGCGCAAGTGCCGCAATGCAAGATAACATAGACTCGACTAATATGAAGCAGTGCTGGAGGGAATTGAGACCACGAATCCTGCAGGGCTGTCCATAAATCCGTAAGAGATCGAAGGGGTGGAGATCTCTTCTGAACAGCACATTACAACGCATCCCAGATATGCTCAATAATGTTCATGTCTCGGAGGTTTGGTGACCAGTGAAAGTTTTGAACCTGGAGGAGTGTTCCTGGAGCCACTCTGTAGCAATTCTGGACGTGTGGAGCGTCGCATTTTACTGCTGGAACTGCCCAAGTCCGTCGGAATGCACAGTGGACATGAATGGATGCGGGTGATCAGACAAGATGCTTATGCACGTGTCACCTGTCAGAGACGTATCAGGGGTCCCATGTCACTCCAACTGCACGCGCCCCACAACATTACAGAGCCTCCATCAGCTTGGAAATTCCTCTGCTGACATCCAGGGTCCATGGATTCATGAGGTTTTTACCACAGCTGTGCACGTCCATCTGTTCAACACAATATGAAACGAGACTCTTCCGACCAGGTAACATATTGAAACTTCCCCTTTGAACAATTTATACATGACTGTGCTCAAACTGACACACAATGTTTTGTTAGCGCAACGCAATCTGACTTTCAAAATTCCCTACAAAAGAATGGCCCTGACTAACATTAAACTATACCTTTCACAAATCACTTACCTCACAAAAATCTTCGCTGCTCAAGCTACTGCAATACAGCGAGCGCCACTACTGCCAGCTAAATAAAAGATTCAAACTATGGAAGGCACTAACTACTGATAGGGATAGTTAGCAAATGAAAGATATTAATAGAGAACAAACAATGTATTTACCTTGATATCATCATATATAAATATAGCAGTTCATGACAAATTTCAAAACTCCGCCATCTCTCTCCCCACATCCACCACTGCTGGCGGCTCACCTCCAACTGCACAACGGTACGCGCTGTTCACATCCAGCTACCGCTGCCCAACACTACAATGGCAGACAACAATGCAAACTAGACACAGACTGCACACAGCACAGCCAGTGATTTTTATACAGAGGTGGCGTTACCAATAAAAAAACCTAAACAGCCTACTTACATAGCCCCCATGCTCCCCACAAAAAATTTTACAAATTGGTTTGGGCAGTGGCCAATAATGATTTGATAAACTTTTTCATAATTACAATAACAATGATATCAAATGCACACACTTGTTGATACAATGTTTGTCAAAAGCTAAAATTTTCTCACAGTCTATAAAGACAGTCCTCATCATTCGTCACAGTTTTCTCAAAGTCTGAGCAGTAAAAGACAATGCACACGGAAATAGTGGATTTCCATGCAGTCTTGAAGAAGTAGTGTTGTCCTTCCAACGGAAAGACAGCGCTGACGCTCGACATGCACACAGGTAATGCGCCACAACAGAACAAACCCACAGCAGAGTCAGTCGAAGTTTTGAAGAATATTGGTGGGTAGGTCATCACAGAGCAGACCCACTGTAGTCCTGGTAGAGATGGCCAACAGCCATCTGTTGTGACTGTGCGGGTGCACAATCACCACTGAAGAGTCTTGCGGATAATGTAGCAAGTCCATAAACCACCACTTGTGCACTCACAAAGTTTTTGGAATTGTCCTTAGAACCAGCAATGCTGTTATCCAGTCCCTTGCTTGATATCATCATATATAAATATAGCAGTTCATGACAAATTTCAAAACTCCGCCATCTCTCTCCCCACATCCACCACTGCTGGCGGCTCACCTCCAACTGCACAACGCTACGCGCTGTTCACATCCAGCTACCGCTGCCCAACGCTACAATGGCAGACAACAATGCAAACTAGACACAGACTGCACACAGCACAGCCAGTGATTTTTATACAGAGGTGGCGTTACCAATAAAAAAACCTAAACAGCCTACTTACAATATTACCAGTCATCAACAGTCCAATGTCGCTGTTGAAGGGCCCAGGCGAGGCGTAAATTTGTATCGTGCAGTCATCAAGAGTACACGAGTGGAAATGCGGCTCTGAAAGCCTATATCGATGATGTATCGTTGAATGGTTCGTACGCTGTTACTTGTTGATGGCCCACCATTGATATCTGCAGCAATTTGCGGATGGGTTGCGCTTCTGTGACGCAGAACGATTCTCTTCAGCCGTCGTTCGTCCCATTCTTGCAGGATCTTTTTACGGCGGCAGCGATGTCTGAGATTTGATGTTTTACCGGGTTCCTGATATTCACGGTACTCTCGTGAAATGGTCTTACTGGGTATTCCCACTTAATCACTACCTCGCTGTGCTGTGTCCCATCACTCGTGCGCCGACTATTATAACACCACGTTCTAACTCACTTAAATCTTGATAACCTGTCATTGTTGCAGCAGTAACCGATCTTACAACTGCGCCAGACACTTGTTGTCTTACATAGGCGTTGCCGACCGCAGTGCCGTATTCGCCTGCTTGCATACATCTGTATTTGAATACGCATTCCTTTATCAGTTTCTTTGGTGCTTCAGTGTATTTGCTTACTAAACAAACTCAATTGATGGTCCGCCCCTGACGACGTAGATGTCGACGGGATGTTAAACCCTATCTTCCTTCATTCAACTGATGGTGAATAAACCAAAAGTAATACTCGCTTAAAGGAGTAGAGAAAAATTATGCCAAGATCTTTGGCAGCTTTTCTTAGGACTACCGGCATTCAAGAGAGACCCCTAGTTTTAGGGTGTGACCAAAGTTCTCTATAGCAGGCATCCACACATTCACAAAACTCAACAAATTTTGAGGTTCTGATTGTGTAGACGGATGAGTACCAACAAGTAAAATGTCTGCAGCAGCTGAAACAGTGTTATGTAGAACGTGTGCTGATAACCCACTCCTTCCTCATTCTTCCCAGTTTCGTTATAAAGCGACCCAATATGTTGTTTTCAAATTTACAGTTCAAGCCCCACCACCGAAAGTGATGTTTCAGCTGTCAATTCAAAAAGAAACATTTTTTTTTAAATTGATTTTAAGACCTGTGGGTGCTAAAATGCATACGTTGGATATCGTCTCTGATGTTTCACCTTATACAAAATCCAGCTTAATTTGTTTAGTTTTGATCCCTTCACCTGATACTGAACAACTACAGTAAGTTTAATCAGGGCACTTAACTGAAGCAACGTGGGATTAGCCGAACGGTCTCAGGCGCTGCAGTCATGGACTGTGTAGCTGGTCCGGCAAAGGTTCGAGTCCTCCCTCGGGCATGGGTGTGTGTGTTTGTCCTTAGGATAATTTAGGTTAAGTAGTGTGTAAGCTTAGGGACTGATGACCTTAGCAGTTAAGCCCATAAGATTACACACACATTTGAACATTTTGAACTTAACTGAAAAACAGCGGGACCATAGTTTGCAAAATCCAACTTAACTTGTTTAGTTTTGATCTCTTCACCTGATACTGAACAACTACAGTAAGTTTAATCAGGGCACTTAACTGAAGCAACGTGGGATTAGCCGAACGGTCTCAGGCGCTGCAGTCATGGACTGTGTAGTTGGTCCGGCAAAGGTTCGAGTCCTCCCTCGGGCATGGGTGTGTGTGTTTGTCCTTAGGATAATTTAGGTTTAAGTAGTGTGTAAGCTTAGGGACTGATGACCTTAGCAGTTAAGCCCATAAGATTACACACACATTTGAACATTTTGAACTTAACTGAAAAACAGCGGGACCATAGTTTGCAGAATCCAACTTAACTTGTTTAGTTTTGATCCCTTCACCTGATACTGAACAACTACAGTAAGTTCAATCAGGACACTTAACTGAAAAACAGCGGGAACATAGTTTGCAGAATGGTTCCCCATCTGTGTTGACCCTTTTTATGAAGAAGCCAAATTTCTATGTATCCATACTGAAAGAACACTTACTTTCGATTTTGACATCACAAAATAATGAGAACTCACACTGGAATAACACACACTCTGACATTCCACTCCTTTTCACGTTCGTCAGACATCAGCAAAAACACCCTGTGAGTGCGCTAGCGTCACTAGAATAGGAGTGGATCATTATTCTATGACAGAGCACATTGGTGTTTAGTTGTAAAATTTCTTCATTCCTATATTGTTGTTAAAGAAGCACGCGGGTTTACATAGATTGTGACATGACAATTTAAGGACAGTTGTCAAGATAACGCAATACGTCCTATTTAGCAGAAATAACACTGAACACAACAACATCAGATTTAAATAGAAGGTTCTTTAAAAGGTTTTTCTTACTTCTAGACAGTGAAGTTGGCCAATATTACGACAAATCAACCGATTCCGGTTCTAAGTTCGTTACTATTGAGGAGGACAATCAAATCTACTGAGGATGGTTAGTTTTTGTGACAAGACGAGCAAAAAATTACTCAAGGTTGCTGGAGTTCACAGTGGACGTTAGTGAACCAACAATTACGCCTCTGCCAACGGCATTTATCTTTAGCTGCAACGTGCTGTAGACTGCATGGCTGCACTCACTCTCTGAAAATTCTATAAAAATCTAATCAAAATCTTTACTGATTTTATCAGCTGAAACTGTCCTTTGTTTCTCGTTAGGCGAGAAAACATTCACTCATGCCTAGTCTGGAAAATATGGCGATATACATGCGCATAGATGGAGCAGTGTGTATACTTCAATCCCCTCTCACTTCTCGCAAGAATAATTAACTACTCGGCTGTTTCGTTTCTCCGCTATTAGATCTCAACGACTCTTCAGCTAATTTCTAGCTGAATTTCAGCCAATGTGAATGTAGTGTTCACACAAAAATTTCTCTTTTGGCGTCGTACTGAGTGTGATGCGCCCTGTGCTACACTTGACACTAGTTCAGAGGAGAGTTCCCGAAGTTTTCGGTATTGTGTCTTTCGTAGCAAACTGTCACCCACCTATGTTCTTTCCTGCTTCACGTCACGGCTTTTACAAACCAATGGGAGCATTCATTTCTTCTTGTGGAAACTACCACTGCCAATCGCAAAGGGCCTACCTTTGAACTGCGTCTAAATATCTTGCGTCTTGCCTAGTTTATTTCAGCCAATCGGACATTTTGTGCCCACTCCTGACGCCTAAAATTTACACAAGTACATAACGAGCTCACTATGGGCATTTCACGTGATCAGCTGCGTCGCTGGTCTGTTTGTATCCATCTGGAAATTCCACAACGCTGTTTGCTAAAGAATTTCTCCGTCGCAAGCAGAGGTGGGCCGCTACCTGCTCCCTCGATGTATGGCCCTCGCGTTCGTTGCCCCTCTCGCAGCAGGTCACCAACTCCTTTTTAGAAGCCTTTCTTTGTATGCGTGGCGTGACGGTGCAACTCACATCTGCCCCCAAACTAAAACGTTTCTTCCAGAAGTTTCTTTCATCTTTTGCTCATTAACTTGCAGGTTTTGGGTTTGGTGTTTTAATACTGTCGAATCGAGTGTCATCCCTTTGCATTACATACTGTACATTTTGATAGGCAAATCTGCTCACTGTCGCCAAAGTATGCAGGTGATATATAAAATCTCATGTAAGGTGCGAAATTGAGGTTTTTACTACATCCTAACGATTTCAGAAATGGAATATCCCATGCGTCTAGTTCCACATATCATTCCACGCTCAAAGTCTGTTAATTCGTGTCGTGCAGCCATAATCACGTTGCACACCTGTTCACATGACTCACCCGACTACAAGTGACAGCTCCACAATGCACTGCCTTTTTATACTATGTGTACGCGATATTACCGCCATCTGTATAATGTGCACACCGCTATCCTGTGACTTTTGCCACCTCATTGTACAGGTATATAAGGAATGACGATGTGAGGGCGTAGTGCGGCTAATTCCTCGTGTTTTTAATCTATATAATATTGTCTATTTGCTTAAGCACGAACTGACAAGAGCAAACCTCTTATATGAATGAACAAGTCTGAACATCTCACTGTAAACATTACTACATATATCTGATTTCCATAATCTGCTATTTTACAGCGATGAATCAGTCATTTACCTCCATCCACGATTTCAACAAAGAATTACGTAATATTGGAGAAAGGGGAATCACCATACAGGCTACAGCTTCATACATCATAGCATCACTAACAGTTGTCCAACCTAATTGCGTGCATTTTTGATTACAGAAAACTTAGACAGTAGAATCTAACCAAAAATAAACTGATTCAAGTGAGCATTCATAGTGTAACAAGCAATCACATCTGAACAGAGTTTATATTAGTGGTCCTGTAAGTGTTACAAGACGCAAATCACCTACAAAGGCTTGGAAAAATTAAGCAGCCTGATACAGAAAGAAAAACTTAACGATAGAAATTAATTCAGTCAACTCTTATAGAACGAGGTGATATTGTGTACACCGACCAGACCATCAAGCTCTACATCCTCCACATCAAGAAAATTCCAAATTACAACGCAACATTATCAAGATCACTGATATAACATGGAGATATACAAGTCAAACAGACAGGCATCCAATCCCAGCAGGATTCTTTTTCGACCGAGAGGCTTTTCCCTCAGCCGTAAGGGAAATGTCGGGATTGGAAATGAACGAAATTAAACGAACAACTTCTTCCTCTCAGCTATCAATGTATATGCAATTAAAAATCCTGCAAAATTAAATAGGCACCCTTTTGTCCTAAATAAATGGCGTCCCAACAGAACAAACTACAATTATTGACTGAAAAGGGCTATATTCTCCAACCTCCTACAGAGGTGGATAAAAAAATAAATTAATAGAAAGTGCTCTTGTGATAATGCACGAACTACAAAAAACTATTATTATTCTAATGGCTGATTGTACGTTAATGATGCACCCTTTTACTCGTTTACGTCAAGTGGCATTACAAATCTGCTGGGAGTAAATGTATGAATTTACGTGAATTTTGTAGGTGAATTTTGTCGTGCATTTGAAGTACGCTGTGAATACAGTATTGAGACAGAACTGCAGTAGAATATTACTAAGAATGTAAAATGAAAGAATACCGATACAGTTACGTCGTCATAATAGCTGTTCTGTATAAGTGACTATGACGAGTGCTGGTACAGGCTTTGTATAATGTTTATGATTGTATTATACAAATAATCTGAGCTTAGCGTTTCCATCTGACTGATGCACTGCTATCTGCACATATACTCTTCAAGGCATCTTTCTTTGTGGTGGAGGGTACTTTGTACAACAATGTGCATTTCCCACTTTCGTGTTCCAGTGGGGAAAGGCGTTTAGGAAGAACGACAGCTGGTAAGCGTCCGTGCGAATTCGAATCTCCATATGGTCTTTCTGGGAGACACGTGTAGGAGGAAACAATTACATTGGTTGTCCCTTTCAGAAACGAACGCTTTTGGAAATTTATCAATAAGCCACAACGTGATGGACAACGCTTCTTTCCTGTCGTCTGTCGCTCGTGGTAGAAGACCGTCAGCATTACGCTTTTGCGCTAACTAAAAGGATCTGTGACAAAACGCGCTGCTCTTCTTTGGATCTTCTGTATTGTTCTATTAGTCCTGTATTAGTCCTGCCTGGTATGGGATTCAGATTGGGGTAGAATATTTAAGTGTCGGCGAACAAAAATTTTGTAAGCTACGTCCTTCGTTGATGGACTAACTTCCTGAGACCCCTCCCCGTGGGTCTGCCTCTGTCGCCTGCCTTTCCTACTATTAATTTTATGTCATCGTTTCACTTAATATTACACCGTACTCCCAGATATTTAATGGATGTTGTAATCTCACCCACTTCTCTCTTTCTTCAAACATTTCATAATGTATATGCCTCGGGTCTACAAAACTTATTTAACCTCGCTCTGTAACGGTACACGATACTACAGTTACTGCCAGTTGCATGCATCTGGCCACGTGATCTCGCTTTGTGAACTTTACTTCAGAGTGTATCGTAAATTTACACTCGCAACGAACTGTTAATTTAGAGTTTACACTATTTCTAATATCCTCAGGGCTTACAAACTGTTACGTCACTAGGTAATTGCGTTACTGGTACCAGTACTGTCAATTTATAGCCGCGTGTAATTCCAAAGCGTAGGCTGGATATACGGTTCGGTGATTTACCTACCATACGTATGTAGGTACATTTTACTTGCTACCTGCACTCTCGTTTCAATACTTAGACAATATCGACCAAACCAACAGCGATTAATCAGCATCTGGTTGAGAGCAGAAACTACCTTACCATAAGAATAACCTTTCGGAATAAATAAGATAGACGCCAGTCTACATCTACATCTACATTTATACTCCGCAAGCCACCCAACGGTGTGTGGCGGAGGGCACTTTACGTGCCACTGTCATTGCCTCCGTTTCCTGTTCCAGTCGCGTATGGTTCGCGGGAAGAACGACTGCCTGAAAGCCTCCATGCGCGCTCTAATCTCTCTAATTTTACATTCGTGATCTCCTCGGGAGGTATAAGTAGGGGGAAGCAATATATTCGATACCTCATCCAGAAACGCACCCTCTCTAAACCTGGCGAGCAAGCTACACCGCGATGCAGAGCGCCTCTCTTGCAGAGTCTGCCGCTTGAGTTTATTAAACATCTCCGTAACGCTATCACGGTTACCAAATAACCCTGTGACGAAACGCGCCGCTCTTCTTTGGATCTTCTCTATCTCCTCCGTCAGACCGATCTGGTACGGATCCCACACTGATGAGCAATACTCAAGTATAGGTCGAAAGAGTGTTTTGTAAGCCACCTCCTTTGTTGATGGACTACATTTTCTAAGCGCTCTCCCAATGAATCTCAACCTGGTACCCGCCTTACCAACAATTAATTTTATATGATCATTCCACTTCAAATCGTTCCGCACGCATACTCCCAGATATTTTACAGAAGTAACTGCTACCAGTGTTTGTTCCGCTATCATATAATCATACAATAAAGGATCCTTCTTTCTATGTATTCGCAATACATTACATTTGTCTATGTTAAGGGTCAGTTGCCACTCCCTGCACCAAGTGCCTATCCGCTGCAGATCTTCCTGCATTTCGCTACAATTTTCTAATGCTGCAACTTCTCTGTATACTACAGCATCATCCGCGAAAAGCCGCATGGAACTTCCGACACTATCTACTAGGTCATTTATATATATTGTGAAAAGCAATGGTCCCATAACACTCCCCTGTGGCACGCCAGAGGTTACTTTAACGTCTGTAGACGTCTCTCCATTGATAACAACATGCTGTGTTCTGTTTGCTAAAAACTCTTCAATCCAGCCACACAGCTGGTCTGATATTCCGTAGGCTCTTACTTTGTTTATCAGGCGACAGTGCGGAACTGTATCGAACGCCTTCCGGAAGTCAAGAAAAATAGCATCTACCTGGGAGCCTGTATCTAATATTTTCTGAGTCTCATGAACAAATAAAGCGAGTTGGGTCTCACACGATCGCTGTTTCCGGAATCCATGTTGATTCCTACATAGTAGATTCTGGGTTTTCAAAAACGACATGATACTCGAGCAAAAAACATGTTCTAAAATTCGACGTCAGAAATATAGGTCTATAGTTTTGCGCATCTGCTCGACGACCCTTCTTGAAGACTGGGACTATCTGTGCTCTTTTCCAATCATTTGGAACCCTCCGTTCCTCTAGAGACTTGCGGTACACGGCTGTTAGAAGGGGGGCAAGTTCTTTCGCGTACTCTGTGTAGAATCGAATTGGTATCCCGTCAGGTCCAGTGGACTTTCCTCTATTGAGTGATTCCAGTTGCTTTTCTATTCCTTGGACACTTATTTCGATGTCAGCCATTTTTTCGTTTGTGCGAGGATTTAGAGAAGGAACTGCAGTGCGGTCTTCCTCTGTGAAACAGCTTTGGAAAAAGGTGTTTAGTATTTCAGCTTTACGCGTGTCATCCTCTGTTTCAATGCCATCATCATCCCGGAGTGTCTGGATATGCTGTTTCCAGCCACTTACTGATTTAACGTAAGACCAGAACTTCCTAGGATTTTCTGTCAAGTCGGTACATAGAATTTTACTTTCGAATTCACTGAACGCTTCACGCATAGCCCTCCTTACGCTAACTTTGACATCGTTTAGCTTCTGTTTGTCTGAGAGGTTTTGGCTGCGTTTAAACTTGGAGTGGAGCTCTCTTTGCTTTCGCAGTAGTTTCCTAACTTTGTTGTTGTACCACGGTGGGTTTTTCCCGTCCCTCACAGTTTTACTCGGCACGTACCTGTCTAAAACGCATTTTACGATTGCCTTGAACTTTTTCCATGAACACTCAACATTGTCAGTGTCGGAACAGAAATTTTCGTTTTGATCTGTTAGGTAGTCTGAAATCTGCCTTCTATTACTCTTCCTAAACAGATAAACCTTCCTCCCTTTTTTTATATTCCTATTAACTTCCATATTCAGGGATGCCGCAACGGCCTTATGATCACTGATTCCCTGTTCTGTACATACAGAGTCGAAAAGTTCGGGTCTGTTTGTTATCAGTAGGTCCAAGATGTTATCTCCAAGAGTCGGTTCTCTGTTTAATTGCTCGAGGTAATTTTCGGATAGTGCACTCAGTATAATGTCACTTGATGCTCTGTCCCTACCACCCGTCCTAAACATCTGACTGTCCCAGTCTATATCTGGTAAATTGAAATCTCCACCTAAGACTATAACATGCTGAGAAAACTTATGTGAAATGTATTCCAAATTTTCTCTCAGTTGTTCTGCCACTAATGCTGCTGAGTCGGGAGGTCGGTAAAAGGAGCCAATTATTAACCTAGCTCGGTTGTTGAGTGTAACCTCCACCCATAATAATTCACAGGAACTATCCACTTCTACTTCACTACAGGATAAACTACTACGAACAGCGACGAACACTCCACCACCGGTTGCATGCAATCTATCCTTTCTAAACACCGTCTGTACCTTTGTAAAAATTTCGGCAGAATTTATCTCTGGCTTAAGCCAGCTTTCTGTACCTATAACGATTTCTGCTTCGGTGCTTTCTATCAGCGCTTGAAGTTCTGGTACTTTACCAACGCAGCTTCGACAGTTGACAATTACAATACCGATTGCTGCTTGGTCCCCGCATGTCCCGACTTTGCCCCGCACCCGTTGAGGCTGTTGCCCTTTCTGTACTTGCCCAAGGCCATCTAACCTAAAAAACCGCCCAGCCCACGCCACACAACCCCTGCTACCCGTATAGCCGCTTGTTGTGTGTAGTGGACTCCTGACCTATCCAGCGGAACCCGAAACCCCACCACCCTATGGCGCAAGTCGAGGAATCTGCAGCCCACACGGTCGCAGAACCGTCTCAGCCTCTGATTCAGACCCTCCACTCGGCTCTGTACCAAAGGTCCGCAGTCAGTCCTGTCGACGATGCTGCAGATGGTGAGCTCTGCTTTCATCCCGCTAGCGAGACTGGCAGTCTTCACCAAATCAGATAGCCGCCGGAAGCCAGAGAGGATTTCCTCCGATCCATAGCGACACACATCATTGGTGCCAACATGAGCAACCACCTGCAGATGGGTGTACCCTGTACCCTTCATGGCATCCGGAAGGACCCTTTCCACATCTGGAATGACTCCCCCCGGTATGCACACGGAGTGCACATTGGTTTTCTTCCCCTCTCTTGCTGCCATTTCCCTAAGGGGCCCCATTACGCGCCTGACGTTGGAGCTCCCAACTACCAGTAAGCCCACCCTCTGCGACTGCCCGGATCTTGCAGACTGAGGGGCAACCTCTGGAACAGGACAAGCAGCCATGTCAGGCCGAAGATCAGTATCAGCCTGAGACAGAGCCTGAAACTGGTTCGTCAGACAAACTGGAGAGGCTTTCCGTTCAGCCCTCCGGAATGTCTTTCGCCCCCTGCCACACCTTGAGACGACCTCCCACTCTACCACAGGTGAGGGATCAGCCTCAATGCGGGCAGTATCCCGGGAACCACAGTCGTAGTCCGATCAGGGGATGCGTGGGACGAGCTGGCCATCCCCGACAAACCCCCATCCGGACCCCCACAGTGATGCCCATTGGCAACAGCCTCAAGCTGTGTGACCGAAGCCAACACTGCCTGAAGCTGGGAGCGAAGGGATGCCAACTCAGCCTGCATCCGAACACAGCAGTTGCAGTCCCTATCCATGCTAAAAACTGTTTTGCAAAGAACGTCTGAACTAATCTACAGAGAGCGCAAACAAATCAACAAAATTTAAACGGTTATTAAAATACAAGATTGCCTAGTAAATGCAGTAATGCTGCTACTTGCGCACTGCTGACACTGCTCGGCGGCGGAAGGAGACTACGCGAAATTACACTATTCAGGTACTACAACGCGATGCTACACTCTCAAATACTATAATACGCCCGAAATTTATGAATTAAACAATGCAAGTACCAAAAACACGCAAAGAAATTAAGAATTAAACTATGTAACAAATGAGTGAGCTAGGAGTATACGACTTGCTGCTCAGCTGCTTATCCAACGGCGGCAGGGAGCACACTCACGGGACAATTTCTGAATATACTTCTGTAATAATGAAATGACTTATTGTTAAAGAGTTGTGTGAAAACAAGATGGAAGTAAGCAGATACCGTGAATACATAGTTTTCTGGCTACCATTCTGAAATCTAATCAGACGTATTGATTGAAAAGAGTTACGTTACGTATTCATTTGACCATAAGTGAATTTAACTCAAGCAAAATGAAAAAGGCGACAAATTCTACTTATATGGTTTGATAAATGATATTCGGTTCCACTCAGTACTTCGTTACATGGGACGACATTTGACATTGTCGATTGAGATTTCTACTTGTTTTGAAAAAGTAGTTCAGTTTAACACCATATATCTTCATTTTGAAAGGACAAAGGAGAAGGATTATGAATGATCAGAAATAACATTGAAACACATAACTACGGAAATTACATTAATTATATCTTTCAAAATTTAAGGTATAGAACATAAGTGTTACTTCCTATACACAGTTAGTTATTAAATAACATAAAAGTCCTTGTTTTGTAGCAATTGTGTAGTCGAATGTTCTTGGTGATGCATATGTTACATAATTTCTTCACGCCTCAAATATTGTGAATTGATAATGGCTCAAATGGCTCTGAGCACTACGGGACTTAACTTCTGAGGTCATCAGTCCCCTAGAACTTAGAACTACTTAAGCCTAACTAACCTAAGGACATCACACTCATCCATGCCTGAGGCAGGATTCGAACCTGCGACCGTAGCGGTCGCGCGGTTCCAGACTGTAGCGCTTGGAACCGCTCGGCCACTCCGGCCGGCGAATTAATAATGGTTAGCCATGTTGCCAACCAGATCTATTGATCATGAAGTGCTTGTGGTGTAATTATTTAAGCACAATATACGTCCTGAAATTCTTGCATATGCGAAGAATAACTCCTACCGGGAGAGTTAATTTGGAGCTGGTACGGCTGCTTGTGTCGGGTGTGGGATCCCAATTCTGTGGTTCCTGATGACTGTCAGCATGTGGGACTACACTACGAATGACCCACGCCTCAATAGGAAAAGCAAGGATATACTAGCTGTGCTAATAGCAGAAAATTTAAGGGGGACAGGCACTGCCATGAGTAGTAAAATACCAGTGGTTACAAGTGTTGGTGCAGCTCCTTGTTTAGGATACGTAGAACAGAAAAAAGTCAAGTTCTAAGAGACGTTAGGATTGAAACGATCCTTCAGTTTCAGACAGAAACTAAATAGCATAATACTGGCACATTGGATCAGCAAACACAGCTGTTGGTTAAAAATTTGCACTAATCAGCACGAATTTTATTTCCACCCAGATTATTTCAGTCAAAGTGAAATGCCATATTTCTTTAGATGCATCAAAACACTCGAGGACAAAGAAGTAAAGTTAATAGCAAAAAATTTAAGGGGGACAGGCACTGCCATGAGTAGTAAAATACCAGTGGTTACAAGTGTTGGTGCAGCTCCTTGTTTAGGATACGTAGAACAGATGAATTAGCCATCCAACCCAGTCGACATAATCTGCCTGTCTGAACATCATGTAACCACTTTTATAGATGTATTAATTGTTGCAGGATTTAAGTTAGCTTCTCGCTTTTGTAGGTCAGAAATGGAGGATGGAGGAGTTACCACATTAATCAGAAATTGCCATAAATTTAATAACATACACATTCATAAATTTTGCCATATGGAAGGATGTGCAACGAAAATAGAATTTCGTCATAAATCGTTCATAATAGTAAGTGGATACTGAGTACTTGTTCATAAATCACTTTGATAACATACAAGAAAGAATTAGTGGTTGCTGGTGATTTTAATGTAGATTTTCTTGAAAACTCTTCCCGTAAGTCATGGATAGACAGTAGCATTGTTATTCAATTTAATTCATAGTGTTAACTTTTCGACTAGAATATCTAAGGGCTCAAAGGTGGCCAATTGATAATATCGTTATAGAGACATCTAGTGAACAAAATTATATTATAAAATCAATAATAAATAGCCTCGCAGACCATGAAATGAAGTTCCTTTCGCTAAATGTTAATACTGATCAGAATCTAAAATCTACTAAATCTAAGTCCAAGAAGGCAAAAATCGATTGTTTTCGGAAACTCCCCAGGGACATGATTTGGACCTGATGTGTACGATGTTCATAGTAACCCAAAACTAACCCAGATTAGACCGAAGTCTATAAAAAAGTCATGGATGGACCAAAATTCATCAAAAAAAGTTTCCTTGAATTAGCTATATGTCATGTTTCTTAAGTATGAATTCCAGCCTCATTATTTTGCGTTGCCTGCTAAAGCGTAAACCACTACGTTGCTTTTCTCCTTAACGCTCATCTCCAGCAAGACTGTTGCAGTTGTTTAAGATAGCTAATGAGTGCCAAATCCTTTGCTTCTCTTGAGGATCGAACTTTTCTTCTGTACTTAAAAGTTAGATTTTGTGTAACCTAATGATAGACAAATCATTTTATTTTGTAATTGGTATTGCAACATTCCTAGTTTAATACTATTTTCTGAAACCTTATTTCATCTACATCTACCTCTATATACCCCAAGCTCCCATGCGGTGTGTGGCGGAGGGTACTTTGCGAACAACTGTCACTTTCCCTCTTTCCTGTTCAAGTCCTTGACAGTTTGCAGGAAGAAAGGTTGCCGGAAAGCCTGCATATGGACTCGAATTTGTCTAATTTTATCTTCATGGTCTTTTAGCGAGATACACGTAGAAGAATCAGTGCCGGCCGGAGTGGCCTTGCGGTTCTAGACGCTTCAGTCTGGAACCGCGCGACCGCTACGATCGCAGGTTCGAATCCTGCCTCGGGAATGGATGTGTGTGATGTCCTTAGCTTAGTTAGGTTTAATTAGTTCTAAGTTCTAGGTGACTGATGACCTCAGAAGTTAAGTCGCATAGTGCTCAGAGCCATTTTTGAACCAAGAATCAGTATATTTGTTGACTCTTCTAGGAACGTACGCTCTCGGAACTTTGAGGTAATCTATATCGTGATGCAGAACGCCTCTCCCTTGCAGCATCTGCCACTGAAGTTCGTTCATCGTCTCTGCGATGTTTTCGTGCTTGGTAAATCAGCCTGTAACGAAACGAGCCGCTCTATTTTGCATCTTCTCTATTTCCTCCATAAGTGGTATCTGGTACGGATCCCATGCTGACGAGCAATGTTCAAGTTCTGGTCGAACGAGCTGCGTAAGCTACTTCCTTTGTAGAAGAACTACATTTCTCGAGGTTTCTACCAATCAATTTCAGTCTGGCACCTGCCTTACCTGTAATTAATTTTATTTGATCATTCTACTACAGACCAGTCCATTTCAAGAATGGTACGTCCCCACAAACCATTGCCTCACAGATGCTGCATCTTGACAGGGTGCATTGTTATGCTGATACAACAATTGTCTCCAAATTGTGCTTCTGCTGTAGGCCTGGAGGACAGTGTTATACCTTCAAACACTTTTCCGAGTTTTGCATCTAGGCAGTTCTGTAACAGAAAATATACTATATTGTTCCATTTTTAAATGATGGCATACATGTTTTGGTTCGCCTGTCTTTTTCTGAAATTACAAAATTTACTCCCCATATACAAAATCTTTCCAAGGTTAGTAAACCGTTCCAAAGTACTGCTTGGTTACATTCTCACAAAAAACATTTGAAGATATTACTCACATGTTCAAACATGGCCAAGCAAATAATTTATATGAGTCAAAGACTCAATACGACTGCGAGAGGCAGATTATCTCTGACTCCTAATATAAAAACTCTGTGGATATAATGTGGAACATTTCTTGTACAATGGACTTACTTCGGGTTGAGAATTGCGGGGAGTAGGATCGCAGTGGAACTGCAATTAGTGGCATTGTTGGAAGTTATCATTTTGAATACTGAATGTAATTTGATGAACTATGACAACATTCCATCTCATACAAGAGGATGTCGTGTACTGAAATGTAGCTGTGAAAATCATTTGTGGAAAAATATAATTTCATGAATGGAAAGGGTACGTTTAGTTATTTGGTTATTTTAACTTCTCCCTTGTCTGTGGCTCGAAACATTATTTGGTGTGTCGTAGTTCGTAAGAAACTTCGTATTCTTGGAAATCAGTAGCTTTTGGGTCATTTATACTCTGTTTTAAGAGAGTAAAATCTCGACTTTATGGAAACTGAACACAACTTGGACACTGATTCCCCTGCTGTAGAGTCAGTACGTCATAGCACCGAAGACGGCTTCCCCACGGCCTACGATTATACTTCTGATTATTTTAAGAATTTTCAGAGTCGATAATCGCCAGTCTTCTGCAGAGCCACAGAGACTTTATTCCAGGTGGAGAAATTAATTTTGTACCTGAAAGTGTGGAGGATAGTTGTGTAAATATATTGGGGAAGCGACTTCTTTCACCCAAAAAGTTCCATCCAAGTAACTACATATTATTCAGTCATACTAATTTAACTTCAACTTTCACAGGGATAGAGAAGTTAAACTGGCGATCGTTTAAACCAGAACTGTGTATAATACGAGGGTAATCCCAAAAGTAAGGTCTATTTTTTTATAAGACCTGTTTATTTCTACAATGGTTTACATCAGTTCACAGCTTGAACATTTAGCTATTTTTCGACATAATCAGCATTTCTGTCGTTACATTTTTGTAGACGCTGTGGCAGTTTTTGTATGCCCATTTCATACCAGCTCGCCGCTATGCTGTTCAGAAACATGAACCTCAACTTTCACCTCGTCGTCGGAGCTGAATCGCTTTTCGACAAATGTTCTTTTAACCTAGGGAACAGTTGATAGTCACTGAGCGCCAAGCCAGGACTATAGGGTGGGTGGGTGAACACTGAAACTGTTGCAGCAGAGCAACGGTTTGCCGAGCGATGTGTGGGCGAGCGTTGCTCAACATTCCTCTTCTCCGGTTCTGAATTGCCCGTTTGAGTTTTTTGAGAGTCTCACAGTACCAGTCAGCGTTAATTGGGATCCCAGTGGGCATAAAATCGACCAACAATACCCCTTTCTGATCCCAAAAACGGTTGTCATGACTTTACCGGTAGACTGTGTTTGTTTGAATTTCCGCGGCTTTGGCGAAGAAAGATGCCGCCACTGGCGCGATTGTCGCTTGGTCTCAGATGTAAAGTGGTATGTCCAGGTTTCGTCACCCGTGACAACTGAGTCCAGAAAGTTGTCCTGTTCGGCTGCAAGGCGGTGAAGAAATGCGCGGGAAGCATCAACTCGTTGCCGCAAGTGGTCCTCAGTCAGCATGCGTGGCACCCATCTTCCGGTAGTTCGAAGTTTCCGTTAAAATTCTGTGAGCGGTGCTTCAGGAAACCTCAGCAACCAACTTGCAGAGATCATCCAGGGTGATACGCCGATCTTCACGTATCCTTTGCTCAACCTTCAACACTGACTGTCTCCTCAGAAACTGACGGTCTCCCGCTCCTTGGTTCGTCGTGAATTTCGGTCCGACCAGCTGCAAACTCTCTACACCACTTACGAACATTTTTGACATCTATGCACGACTCACCATACACTTCTGTCAATTGGCGATGGATTTCAATCGGCGCAGTGTCCTTTGCTTTCAAAAACCGAATAACTGCGCAATTCACACTTGGCGGTAACATCCAACGGGAGCTCCATTCTCAACGGCTGCCAAGCCAAGACTAAGCGCCTCAGCGCGGCGTGCAAATGTTTACACACAGCGCGTGAAGCAATCCTCATAACAGTGTGACCAACTGCCACACAAACAGAGTTCTGTACTTCTAAAAAAAAATAGGAGACCTTACTTTTCGGATTACCCTCGTATTTGTGTGTATT
The DNA here is from genome assembly GCF_023864345.2 of Schistocerca serialis cubense. Classification (NCBI taxonomy): domain Eukaryota; kingdom Metazoa; phylum Arthropoda; class Insecta; order Orthoptera; family Acrididae; genus Schistocerca; species Schistocerca serialis. Next base: position 813,679,082 of record NC_064639.1, read on the forward strand.
TGTTTTCATGCCATAACGGAACGAGTACTGCTGCTACGACATTGGGTGCAGACTACGCAGGTCCGTCACATGCGAATTTCAGACCAGAAACTCGACGGAAGGCAACATACAAAGGCAGGACCTCTAACCAATTATTTTTCTGCATCTTTTATGCGATCAACGTGGTTCTTGTAGTGAGTAGAAGTGGCAAGTACTCTGTTACTGTCACATGTAAAGGATAGTTTTCCATTTTCGCTATCATTCTGTAGACAAACTTCTGTAGCGAAGTGCTAAGAGATTTTAATTACGTGTGACATAGTGACTCATTTTATTGTGTGTGTTGGTCAGGAGAGTAGAGTTTGCGGAACTGTTGGCAGCATTTCATGGTTTTAACTCGCGCGCAGTTTAAAATACAAGAGGAACACGAAAGCGAAATGCAGTTAGCTAACATTACGAACGCTACAGATGACCCCACAGTTGCGGCGCAGGATCTGGCTAAATCCTCAACACCCGCGATTGATTCCCTCACGGTAATTATGCAAAATCTTAGTTTGCTATCTGATAATATGTCTCATACAGTGCAAGCGCAGCCAACCATGGCACAAGTGCAAAAAGATATGAAAGTTCAAGTCGTTCAGATGGCACAAGGGCAGCCTGAAATCCAAACACAGGATGACTTAATTCCGCTGATCGTGCAAAATCAAGACGAAATGCAAGAGACGATAGCTGATCTTATCAGAAATCCAGAAGCCATTCGAATGAGTTACAAGAATTGCGACAGGCTCAAGACAAATGTCCGATAGAGATCGAAAAGATAGCCGAATGTCAATGTAATTATGAATCGACAGAATCAGGTAGAAGAAACGGTTGCTAGCCTGAGCAAAACAGTGCAAGATATTTCCGCAGGACAGGAAGACAAAGCCAAGGAAAATTTTGAGGTATGTAAGCGTTTTAGGAAGAGACTGATGACTGGGCAAATGCGAATGAACAGCAGCTTAATCAAGCGATAACACATTGTGCAAATTCTGCTGTCTCATCCTCGTCCCCGGATGAACTGCCAGAAGAGGACTTCTTTAAGAAAGGATTAGAAGAGGTTAAGACTCAGCTAGATTCCGATTTTCTGAAATGGAAGGAGCAAGTTGAGGAATGTATTAAGATAACAAAGGAAAGCTTTCTTTGGGGGGGGGGAGGGGGGGGGGGGGAGGGGGGGGGACAGTGGTAGCAAGATATATCAAGCTTCAAACCAACAACCTTCGGGCGACGCATCCAGTTTCAGAAATGTAGATGCGTGTTCGCCATATCATAGTCCCACATTTTTTCAGTCCACAAAAAGCCGCTACAGGCCAGTACGTGTATTCTGTACCAAGTGTCGAAGAGACAATGCCTAAATTTCGGCAATTTCAGGTATTTAATCACGATAAGAGTAAAGCAAATCTTCAGGGGAGCCTTGCCAAGGAACTGGACTGACGTACCGAAGATCAGGTTTGTTATCAGGTTACATTCAAGGAGAAGGTGCACTATGGGCACCAGACTCATGTGAATCTTGTCGGACTTAAGATGAATCTGAACAGGCATTCTTATCAAAAAACTGGTCGCGAGGAATCGAACAAAGGTTGCACCAAGAAGTATTTTATCCCCTTCGAGTAAGGGACGTTAAGAAAGTATTTCGAAAAATATCTCAGTAAATGTTGCTACTGGGACGATCCGTTACTACAGAAGGATATACTGAGAATATTAAAAGCTAGGTTACCGGTCAGTATCAGAAATCAGCTAGTTAATGCGTCAGACGAAAATTTGGAGGATTTTAATCTGTTAGATTCGATCGACCTGATTCAACAATACCTGACGTTGACGTCAGGATCGAATAATGGGTATAATAATGTGAACACTGGCGTCTATCACTCACCAAGTGGGCGCGGAAATGGTAGTAATGCACAAAGAACCAACCAAATGCATAAAGCAAATCACAGCAATGCACCAAATGGTAATCCAAATAATAACTGGAAGAACAACAGTGGAAATGGAAATGATAGTGGTTTTCGACCGGCCAGAAACAAATTTCATAGAGGCGATCGGAGGTGCAATCCAGTCCAATCTAATAAACAGGAACCGTCAACTAGGCAGTTCTGGAATAATGACTTTCCGCAACAGCAACACAATCAGCCACTGTACATGAGAGGAGATTGGCACATGCAGACACCAATAATTACGGAGGTAACAGACGGCGCAAATAGTAGCAGTGGCACCCGTCCAACAAACTAATCGCGACCACCTCGAGCCCCAGAGACGCGGTCAGGGATTCGAACATTGGCTACGACCACCAATTGCAGATGCTACGGTATTACAATGGAAAGGAATAATCGGGGGAAATATGTGAGGATACTTATCAGCGTGACAAGATTTATCCTTTCGTGCTAGTGTCGGAAATCCTTGCTACAATCGAAGGAATTCCAGTCACTGTAACATCAGACACGGGAGCTTCGGCTAATGTGATATCAAGCGCTTTGTTCCAAAAGCTATCGCAAGAAGCAAAACTACCAGTTTCGCCGGTGGAGAACTGTAGAATTATAGGAATACTTAGCACAGCATCTACAAGTGTCAGGATGTAGATACAATTGAAACTGAATTTGGGAAACGCATCAATAACATGCGCGTTCCTGATTGTTGAAAAACTGATAGCGGATTGTATCCTGGACATTAGGATCATACGAGAGAAGAACGGAAGCATCGACTTCTCAGAGGGGTAAACGAAATTTTGGATCGACGGTGCTTTAGTGGAGGTTGACTTAATACGGAAAGAAGGAGTAGATGAGGGGTACTGCCGTTCGGCCCGCATAAGTTTGGTCATCACTATAATAAACGGCGAACAATGTTTTCCATGAACACAATGAAAGCATCTACATTTTCAGATTAAATAATTGAGAAATTAAAGGAATCTATGCACATCACTGATGAACAGAAGTATCAGTTACCAAGCTTCCTATTACCTCATTCGGTTGTTTTTTAGAAAAAAAACCTGGTAATTAAAGGATATGTGTGTCAGTCGTATCTGGTACGGATCCCATACTGACGAGCAATGTTCAAGTACTGGTCGAACGAGCTGCGTAAGCTACTTCCTTTGTAGAAGAACTACATTTCTCGAGGTTTCTACCAATCAGTTTCAGTCTGGCACCTGCCTTACCTGTAATTAATTTTATTTGATCATTCTCCTACAGACCAGTCCATTTCAAGAATGGTACGTCCCCACAAACCATTGTCTCACAGATGATGCATTATGACAGGGTGCATTGTCATGCTGATACAATAACTGTCTCCAAATCGTTCCTCCGCTGTAGGCCTGGAGGACAGTGTTGTACCTTCAAACACTTTTCAGACTTTTGCATCTAGCCAGTTCTGTAACAGAAGCAACAGCTTAATGTTATGCCACATAGGACATTCGGTCATAGCTTCTATTCGGTTCCCCGGTGTATTACGAAACCCATAGGGAAGGAAATTTTGAATAACTTGCTTCACGCGTCAACCAAATTCACGTCTGCTGAACAGATGTTTAGAAGAAAGGAAAGAAATGAAGGAGTAGATAAAATTCCGAAAGTAGTAGATGCTGACATACTCTGGGAAGAGAAAATTGGACAAGCTCTGGTTAATCTCACCGAGAACGCCAGGATTAGAAAAAGGGATTATGACAGCAAACTCATTCAGATGCAGATTTTTAGGATCTGCAAAAAGGCATTGCTGCGAACACATCCGCTATCGTCATTACTTTCGAAGAAGAATACGAAGCGGCAATTATTACACACTGGACCATTCGAAATTGTGAAGATTCTAAACCCTGGTGCGTATTTATAGGTGAATCAATGAAGGATCTGACGGAGAAATGTGCTGGTAACCCGTTCTCTTGCAGTGTGTAAAGCAAAGATCTCCGACTGATTCAATGTTTGAAATTCTCCTCCATCATCCTTCGTCACATCCGTCTATTGAAGTCAACATATTGTCATTGTTGTTCATTGAAATGTTTTAACACACAAACTGTATTTATTCCCTATCAGTAATCTGAACATTCAGACACTTAACCATACAAAACTGGTTAACGTTTTAAAACATCCAACATGATTTGTACATGCTCTTTTAGTTTTCTCTTTTCTATGTGTAGTATTTAAAATTGTAATATCCATCTTGTCTATATATCACGAACAGATCAAGGTTGCGGGTCTATATCCGAAGTTTTCCGTGGTTTTCCTTTGGAATACAGCTACCTAATGGGTAAACCTTGCGAGCTAACATCCCAAAGATGTTCGGGCTCACATGCGGTTCCTCTATGTCGAAATGTCTTGGCTCAAACTCGTCCAGGGTTTGAACCGCATGTCTCGCATTACACGTCCTAAATTAGGCACTTTGTGTAATTGTATGAAACATACAATGTTAGTATAACATATGATAACAGTAATAATAACATCGGGAGCTAAATTAACGACCCATAAATGATGTACCCCACCAAGACTCATGGACCATGCCGTTGGTGGGGAGGCTTGCGTGCCTCAGTGATACAGATAGCCGTACCGTAGGTGCAACCACAACGGAGGGGTATCTGTTGAGAGGCCAGACAAACGTGTGGTTCCTGAAGAGGGCAGCAGCCTTTTCAGTAGTTGCAGGGGCAACAGCCTGGATGATTGACTGATCTGGCCTTGTAACACTAACCAAAACGGCCTTGTTGTGCTGGTACTGCGAACGGCTGAAAGCAAGGGGAAACTGCAGCCGTAACTTTTTCATGAGGGCATGCAGGTTTACTGTATGGTTAAATGATGATGGCGTCCTCTTGGGTAAAATATTCCGGAGGTAGCCGGCCGCGGTGGTCTCGCGGTTCTAGGCGTTCAGTCCGGAGCCGCGCGACTGCTACGGTCGCAGGTTCGAATACTGCCTCGGGCATGGATGTGTGTGATGTCCGTAGGTTAGTTAGGTTTAAGTAGTTCTAAGTTCTAGGGGACTGATGACCACAGATGTTAAGTCCCATAGTGCTCAGAGCCATTTGAACCATTTTATTCCGGAGGTAAAATAGTCCCCCATTCGGATCTCCGGGTGGGGACTACTCAGGAGGACGTTGTTATCAGGAGAAATAAAACTGGCGTTCTACGGGTCGGAGCGTGGAATGTCAGATCCCTTAATCGGACAGGTAGGTTGGAAAATTTAAAAAGGGAAATGGATAGGTTAAATTTAGATATAGTGGGAATTATTGAAGTTCAGTTGCAGGAGGAACAACAGTTCTGGTCAAGTGAATACAGGGTTATAAATACAAAATCAAATAGGGGTAATGCAGTAATAGGTTTAATAATGAATAAAAAATAGGAATGCGTGTAATTTACTACAAACAGCATAGTGAACGCATTATTGTGGCCAAGATAGATCGAAGCCCACGCCTACCACAGTAGTAGAAGTTTATATGCCAACCAGCTAAGTAGATGACGAAGAGATTGATGAAATGTATGATGAGATAAAAGAAATTATTCAGATAGTGAAGGGAGACGAAAATTTAATAGTCATGGGTGACTGGAATTCGATAGTGGGAAAAGGCAGAGAAAGAAACGTAATAGGTGAATATGGAATGGGGATAAGGAATGAAAGAGGAAGCCGCCTCGTAGAATTTTGCACAGAGCATAACTTAATCATAGCTAACACATGGTTCAAGAATCATAAAAGAAGGTTATATACGTGAAAAAGCCTGGAGATGCTGACAGGTTTCAGATAGATTATATAATGGTAAGACAGAGATTTAGGAACCAGGTTTTAAATTGTAAGTCATTTCCAGGGGCAGATGTCTTTTTTCTTACCCCAATCTATTGGCTATGAACTGTAGATTAAAAGTGAAGAAACTGCAAAAAGGTCGGAATTTAAGCAGATGGAATCTGGATAAACTGACAGAACCAGAAGTTGTAGAGAGTTTCATGCAGAGCATGAGGGAACGATTGACAAGAATGGGGGAAAGAAATACAGTACAAGAAGAATGTGTAGCTTTGAGAGATGAAATAGTGAAGGCAGCAGAGGATCAAGTAGGTAAAAAGACGAGGGCTAATAGAAATCCTTGGGTAACAGAAGAGATACTGAATTTAACTGATGAAAGGAGAAAATACAAAAATGCAGTAAATGAAGCAGGCAAAAAGGAATACAAACGTCTCAAAAATGAGATAGACAGGAAGTGCAAAATGGCTAAGCAGGGATGGCTAGAGGACAAATGTAAGGATGTAGAGGCATATATCACTAGGGATAAGATAGATACTGCCTACAGGAAAACTAAAGAGACCTTTGGAGTAAAGAGAATCACTTGCATGAATATCAAGAGCTCAGATGGAAACCCAGTTCCAAGCAAAGAAGGGAAAGCTTAAAGGTGCAAGGAGTATATAGAGAGTCTATACAAGGGCAATATTCTTGAGGTCAATATTATGGAAATGGAAGAGTCTGACAGAACACAGAAAGACCTAAGTCGAAACAAGGCCCCGGTAGTAGACAACATGCCATTAAAACTACTGACATCCTTGGCAGAGTCAGCCCTCACAAAACTCTACCAACTGGTGACCAAGATGTATGAGATAGGCGAAATACCCTCAGACTTCAAGAAGAATATAGTAATTCCAATCTCAAAGAAAGCAGATGTATGAGACAGGCGAAATACCTTCAGACTTCAAGAATAATATAATAATTCCAGCTCCAAAGAAAGCAGATGTATGAGACAGGCGAAATACCCTCAGACTTGAAGAAGAATATAATAATTCCAATCCCAAATAAAGAAGGTGTTGACACATGTGAAAATTACCGAACTATCGGTTTAATACGCCACGCTGCAAAATATTAACACGAATTCTTTACAGACGAATGGAAAAACTGGTAGAAGCCGACCTCGGAGAAGATCAGTTTGGATTCCGTAGAAATGATGGAACGCATGAGGCAATACTGACCCTATGACTTATTTTAGAAGATAGATTAAGGAAAGGCAAACCTGCGTTTCTAGCATTTGTAGACCTAGAGAAAGCTTTTGACAATTTTGACTGGAATACTCTCTTTCAAATTCTACAGTTGGCAGGGGTAAAATACAGGCAGCGAAAGGCTATTTACAATTTGTACAGAAACCAAATCGCAGTTATAAGAGTCGAGGGGCATGAAAAGGAAGCAGTGGTTGGGAAGGGAGTGAGACAGTGTTGTAGCCTCTCCCCGATGTTATTCAATCTGTATATTGAGCAAGCAGTAAAGGAAACAAAAGAAGAAGTAAAAACTTTGAGGTTCGCCGATGACATTGTAATTCTGTCAGAGACAGCAAAGGACTTGGAAGAGCAATTGAACGGAATGGACAGTGTCTTGAAAGGAGGATATAAGATGAACATCAACAAAAGCAAAACGAGGATAATGGAATGTAGTCAAATTAAATCGGGTGATGCTGAGGGGATTAGATTAGGAAATGAGACACTTAAAGCAGTAAAGGAGTTTTGCTATTTAGGGAGTAAAATAACTGATGATGGTCGAAGTAGAGAGGATATAAAATGTAGACTGGCAATGGCAGGGAAATCGTTTCTGAAGAAGAGAAATTTGTTAACATCGAGTATAGATTTAAGTGTCAGGAAGTCGTTCCTGAAAGTATTTGTATGGAGTGTAGTCATGTATGGAAGTGAAACATGGACGATAACCAGTTTGGACAAGAAGAGAATAGAAGCTTTCGAAATGTGGTGCTACAGAAGAATGCTGAAGATTAGATGAGTAGATCACATAACAAATGAGGAGGTATTCACTAAAATTGGGCCGGCCTAAGTGGCCGCGCGGTTCTAGGCGCTGCAGTCTGGAACCGCGAGACCGCTACGGTCGCAGGTTCGAATCCTGCCTCGGGCATGGATGTGTGTGATGTCCTTAGGTTAGTTAGGTTTAACTAGTTCTAAGTTCTAGGGGACTAATGACCTCAGCAGTTGAGTCCCATAGTGCTCAGAGCCATTTGAACCATTTGAACTAAAACTGGGAAGAAGAGAAATTTGTTACACAACTTGACTAGAAGAAGTGATCGGTTGGTAGGACATATTCTGAGGCATCAAGGGATCACCAATTTAGTATTGGAGGGCAGCGAGGAGGGTAAAAATCGTAGAGGGAGACCAAGAGATGAATGCAAACTTTAATATTGCAAAGTCGAGATAATAAAGAAGAAAATGGCCAGTTGCGTTAGTAAAAATTTCTTCAATCACCAATATTTGCAATTGTACAGCAGATATTATAGTAACAACAATTGTCAGCTGTTCCATAGCCATACAAAGCCGTTATCCATCGTACTGTATAAAATCCTTACAAAATGTGTTGAAAAATGTGATTAAAACAAAAGTGCCACAAGCCTAACCAGCGTGGCAAGACACGTCCAAACTATCTCCGTTTATACTGCTGGGGTCCGCCTCTCATAATATCTTCTAGTCAATCCACATTACATAGGGAATCTGGATGCTTTTGATCCTATGTCGTAACTTACAGTGAAACTACACTCCTGGAAATGGAAAAAAGAACACATTGACACCGGTGTGTCAGACCCACCATACTTGCTCCGGACACTGCGAGAGGGCTGTACAAGCAATGATCACACGCACGGCACAGCGGACACACCAGGAACCGCGGTGTTGGCCGTCGAATGGCGCTAGCTGCGCAGCATTTGTGCACCGCCGCCGTCAGTGTCAGCCAGTTTGCCGTGGCTTACGGAGCTCCATCGCAGTCTTTAACACTGGTAGCATGCCGCGACAGCGTGGACGTGAACCGTATGTGCAGTTGACGGACTTTGAGCGAGGGCGTATAGTGGGCATGCGGGAGGCCGGGTGGACGTACCGCCGAATTGCTCAACACGTGGGGCGTGAGGTCTCCACAGTACATCGATGTTGTCGCCAGTGGTCGGCGGAAGGTGCACCTGCCCGTCGACCTGGGACTGGACCGCAGCGACGCACGGATGCACGCCAAGACCGTAGGATCCTACGCAGTGCCGTAGGGGACCGCACCGCCACTTCCCAGCAAATTAGGGACACTGTTGCTCCTGGGGTATCGGCGAGGACCATTCGCAACCGTCTGCATGAAGCTGGGCTACGGTCCCGCACACCGTTAGGCCGTCTTCCGCTCACGCCCCAACACCGTGCAGCCCGCCTCCAGTGGTGTCGCGACAGGCGTGAATGGAGGGACGAATGGAGACGTGTCGTCTTCAGCGATGAGAGTCGCTTCTGCCTTGGTGCCAATGATGGTCGTATGCGTGTTTGGCGCCGTGCAGGTGAGCGCCACAATCAGGACTGCATACGACCGAGGCACACAGGGCCAACACCCGGCATCATGGTGTGGGGAACGATCTCCTACACTGGCCGTACACCACTGTTGATCGTCGAGGGGACACTGAATAGTGCACGGTACATCCAAACCGTCATCGAACCCATCGTTCTACCATTCCTAGACCGGAAAGGGAACTTGCTGTTCCAACAGGACAATGCACGTCCGCATGTATCCCGTGCCACCCAACGTGCTCTAGAAGGTGTAAGTCAACTACCCTGGCCAGCAAGATCTCCGGATCTGTCCCCCATTGAGCATGTTTGGGACTGGATGAAGCGTCGTCTCACGCGGTCTGCACGTCCAGCACGAACGCTGGTCCAACTGAGGCGCCAGGTGGAAATGGCATGGCAAGCCGTTCCACAGGACTACATCCAGCATCTCTACGATCGTCTCCATGGGAGAATAGCAGCCTGCATTGCTGCGAAAGGTGGATATACACTGTACTAGTGCCGACATTGTGCATGCTCTGTTGCCTGTGTCTATGTGCCTGTGGTTCTGTCATTGTGATCATGTGATGTATCTGACCCCAGGAATGTGTCAATAAAGTTTCCCCTTCCTGGGACAATGAATTCACGATGTTCTTATTTCAATTTCCAGGAGTGTATAACAAACTACCTCCACATTCCCTCCATGTAACATATGGGCCTATGTTACAACAAGAAAGTAACAGATTGTGGTCCCATAGTGCAGCAAACCTTTAGCGAACTGTCTCCTCTATGTTATAGCAAAACCGCAACAAATTGCCCACTTTGCAACAAAAACTGCAACAAATTGCCAGCCATGTTTCAGAAAAACTGTAACAAATGTCTGCACTCTGCAATGCGCACACCTGTGAACTGATGTGCAACTAACGTAAAGCTTATCAGCATACCCCTCAGCACTCAAAGAGAACGGCATATACGTTTCTGGGAGGAAAAGGAAGCATTCCATCTTAACCCCATCAAGTCACTTAAATTTATTGTCAGATGAAGAGTTTGATGGGCTGTGTGATGATAGACTTTTGGGCGAACAGTAGATGAAAACAGGGTGGGGAAAGACCGAGAAATTATGCGCTTTTATAAGTTGTGCATATTCTCAAACGACCCTGCATCTCGACTATGATATTTGTAGGACTTTACGTCTGTTCCAATATCTTGGGATACTACTCAGTACTCAGTGAAAGGAATGAGACAGACCAGTTGAAAAAGGAAAGAATTCAAGCAGGAACCAGTTCAAGATGTGCACTCGGAAAATTGTTAAAGTCCCGGCTTCTGTTGACATCCACAAAGATCATGATCCATAGGACGGTAATACAACCTGTCGTTCAATACACAGCAAAGACCTCGACTCTGTAAAATCTCCTTCTGTGAGACTTGTGTTTACTGACGGGGATAGAAATAGTGTTGGCTGCTTAGTAAGAGAAAAAATAATTTAATAATTTTGAAAACCACATACACCCGTAATTTGAGGATGATTCTCGGTGGAATCATTAGTCGCAGCACAAAAAGGAATTTACGTTAGCGAGGGAGGTACGAACGGTTATTTCTTAGTCCCATATTTCATGATTATGGCTCGTATTATTATCCACACTCATGCTCATAAATTAAGGATAATTGCAGAATGTGGTGTCACACAACGTGGCACTACACAAAACTGGTGCTAATAGCATAGGCACATAGGGAACACACACGACACAGATCTGTACGTCCACGGTACTGGTGATAAGTTAAGAAACCCGTCCCGAAACACATGTGCTACAAAACGCCACTGTTTCCTGCGCATGTACCCTGACGTCAATATGGGATATGATCACCATGCACAACGAGTTGGCATACTCTGGATCAGGTGGTCGAGCCGCTGCTGGGGTATAGCCTCCCAATCTTGCACCAGTGCCTGTCAGAGCTCTTGAAGTGTCGTAGGGGTTTGAAGACGTGCAGCGATACGTCGACCGAGAGCATCCGAGACGTGCTCGATGGGGTTTAGGTCTGGAGAACAGGCAGGCTACTGCATTCGCCTGATATCCTCTGTTTCAAGGTACTCCTCTACGATGACAGCTCGGTGGGGCCGTGCGTTATCACGCATCAGGAGGAAGATGGGACCCACTACACCCCTGAAAAGGCAGACATACTGGTGCAAAATGACGTCCCGATACACCAGACCTGTTGCAGTTCCTCTGTCAAAGACATGCAGAGGTGTACGTGCACCAAGCATAATCCCACCCCACACCATCAAACGACGACCTCCATACAGGTGCCTTTCAATGACATTAAGGGGATGGTATCTGTTTCCTAGTTCACGCCAGATTAAAACCCGGCGACAATCACTGTTCAGACTATACCTGGAATCATACGTGAACATAACCTGCTACCACTGTTCCAATGACCATGTACTGTGTTCTTGACACCAGGCTCCTGTGAACAGGGGTCCATGGAATACACCTTGCAGGTCTCCTGGTGAATAAACCGTGTCTGTTCAGAAATCTGTAGACTGTGTGTCCGGAGACAACTGTTCCAGTGGCTGCGGTAAGGTCCCGAGCAAGGCTACCTGCACTACTCCGTGGCCGTGTGCGGGAACCGATGGTGGGATATCGGTCTTCTTGTGGTGTTGTACACTGTGGGCGTCCCGTACTGTAGCACCTGGACTCGTTTCCTGTCTGCTGGAATCGTTGCCATAATCTTGACATCACACTTTGTGGCACCCTCCAGTCGCCCTAGTATTCTACCCCTCATAACGTCATCAATATGTGTTCTTTGAGCCATTTTCAACACACAGTCACCATTAGCACGTCTGAAAACGTCTGCACACTTAGTCGCTCCACCGTACTCTGATATGCACCAACACACCTCTGCGTATCTGGACTGCTGCCAGCGCCACCGTGCGACGACCGCAGGTCAAATACACCGCATGGTCATACCCCGAGGTGATTTAAACCCGCAGACCGCCCACCAGAGCGTTGTATGACTATGTATCAGCATTATACTTAATTTATGAGCATGCGTGTAGAAAAAAATATACCTATCTCGCTTTAGACCGGTATGCCATAGGCAGAGGGCTTCTTTGAGGAGCTGATCCGGAGAAAACTATTATTGTTTTTATGTTTCGAACGGGAAATCGGAAAGTTAAAGACTGCAAGCTCTTGAAAATGGTGAGATTTATACTCTCTTAAATTATATGTTCGTGCAAGGGCCATTTTGACACAGTCCAAGCCATCCAGAAGTTAATCCGTTTTCACTTACTTTACAGCCTCGAAGGACAGCTACACTCCCTCGACTTCTCTACATTGAAAGGTTCCACAGGACAATAAAAAGTGTATACACCGATTGCTTCACTTGAATGATTATTATTAAATAAAGGATGGACATACTCCCATCTGGCCAAACTCTGTTCAAGCTGAAAAAGTAAAGATACCAGAATGTGACAAAACAAGATCTACATCTACGTCTACATCCATACTCCGCAAGCCAACTGACGGTGTGTGGCGGAGGGTACCCTGAGTACCTCTATCGGTTCTCCCTTCTATTCCAGTCTCGTATTGTTCGTGGAAAGAAGGATTGTCGGTATGCTTCTGTGTGGACTCTAATCTCTCTGATTTTATCCTCATGGTCTCTTCGCGAGATATACATAGGAGGGAGCAATATACCGCTTGACTCTTCGGTGAAGGTATGTTCTCGAAACTTTAACAAAAGCCCGTACCGAGCTACTGAGCGTCTCTCCTGCAGAGCCTTCCACTGGAGTTTATCTATCATCTCCGTAACGCTTTCGCGATTACTAAATGATCCTGTAACGAAGCGCGCTGCTCTCCGTTGGATCTTCTCTATCTCTTCTATCAACCCTATCTGGTACGGATGCCACACTGCTGAGCAGTACTCAAGCAGTGGGCGAACAAGCGTACTGTACCCTACTTCCTTTGTTTTCGGATTGCATTTCCTTAGGATTCTTCCAATGAATCTCAGTCTGGCATCTGCTTTACCGACGATCAACTTTATATGATCATTCCATTTTAAATCACTTCTAATGCGTACTCTCAGATAATTTATGGAATTAACTGCTTCCAGTTGCTGACCTTCTATTTTGTAGCTAAATGATGAGGGATATATCTTTCTATGTATTCGCAGCACATTACACTTGTCTACATTGAGATTCAATTGCCATTCCCTGCACCATGCGTCAATTCGCTGCAGATCCTCCTGCATTTCAGTACAATTTTCCATTGTTACAACCTCTCGATACACCACAGCATCATCTGCAAAAAGCCTCAGTGAACTTCCGATGTCATCCACCAGGTCATTTATGCATATTGTGAATAGCAATGGTCCTATGACACTCCCCTGCGGCACACCTGAAATCACTCTTACTTCGGAAGACTTCTTTCCATTGAGAATGACATGCTGCGTTCTGTTATCTAGGAACTCCTCAATCCAGTCACACAATTGGTCTGATAGTCCATATGCTCTTACTTTGTTCATTAAACGACTGTGAGGAACTGTATCGAACGCCTTGCGGAAGTCAATAAACACGGCATCTACTTGGGAACCCGTGTCTATGGCCCTCTGAGTGTCGTGGACGAATAGCGCGAGCTGGTTTCACACGATCGTCTTTTTCGAAACCCATGCTGATTCCTACAGAGTAGATTTCTAGTCTCCAGAAAAGTCTGAACCCTAACATGTCTACAGTTTCTCCACAAAGGTAATATTCCGTTTGGCATCAAAATTATTTATTGTAACTTTTCATTCCCACCTTGAAGGAAGTCTGTGCAGATCACACTCACATGGCTGAGACCAATGATTCACTTCACAAAATGTTTGTTGCATATCACTTGTGCCAGAATGTTCTCGGGTATTTTAAAATCTTAGTATTTATTCATATCCATGTTGCTTAGAAGTTCGATGACCTTCATAAGCGGTTCTTTCACATATCAAGTTTTACAGTAATAACACACACAATATCGTCTTTACACACAAAAAGTCATTCTAACTTATTTGACTACATCACACAGCTTTTCTTATATCACATTAGCTTCATACAATGTGATTTCTCTCTTTATACATATTTCCACAATACAATAAAACGAGTGTTTTTTTTCAGTACAACAGTTACACTCCCTCGCACCTGAAACTGACACAAGAAAAAAATAAAGGATTCCCACAGAGGCATATGTTCTCTCTGGGTGACATGTTGTTATTGTGGTCTTCAGTCCTGAGACTGGTTTGATGCAGCTCTCCATGCTACTCTGTCCTGTGCAAGCTTCTTCATCTCCCAGTACCTACTGCAACCTACATCCTTCTGAATCTGCTTAGTGTATTGATCTCTTGGTCTCCCTCTACGATTTTTACCCTCCACGCTGCCCTCCAATGCTAAATTTGTGATCCCTTGATGCCTCAGAACATGTCCTACCAACCGATCCCTTCTTCTAGTCAAGTTGTGCCACAAACTTCTCTTCTCCCCAATCCTATTCAATACCTCCTCATTAGTTACGTGATCTACCCACCTTATCTTCAGCATTCTTCTGTAGCACCACATTTCGAAAGCTTCTATTCTCTTCTTGTCCAACTGGTTATCGTCCATGTTTCACTTCCATACAGCATGGCTGGGTGACATACCGCATGTTAAAGTCGTAGGATGGACCAGGAATGGGTTGGAAAATTGGACTGCCCTTTGATCCACCCCTGAGAAGGCCTTCATAGCGTCGTTTTTTGGTAGTCGACACTCCCTATAACCCGTTGCTTTTCAGGAACGTCCACTCAGATGATAGTTCACTTCAAAAAAATATTTTAACAGAAATTAGTTGGAATGTTGTACTACATACATACATATGCATAACAATACTCCGTTCTCCTCCGTAATATTGTCATTTCATTCTCGGTAATCTGGAGTGTCTCGAGATTTCTCCTTTTGTGTTAACTCGTGAGCTTTTAAAAATATGCACTTGCATAAGTGTCTTTGTGAAGTTCGCTTCCAATTTTAAATTCAAATTGCCCGTAAGTCCATTGGGCAGCAAGAATGGTGAGGCGTACATGAGTGCATACGTAATAACCAGTACGTTAACAAAGCGCGGCAACTGGTCTTCTTATCCACCACAGTTGGGCGGCCCTTTATAAACGCACGTGTGTTGCGAGCTAGTGTTGCCTAGTGCTTTCTTTCATCGTGGTTTTACGTGCAATAGGCTCCACGACACCCAGAGAAGAGTAGCAAGGTTCTTGAAGAAATCGAGTCTCCCTACTAGATCCCGGTAAGTAACATTGCTTAACGTTTATTTGCATGTGCGATGCTGCTTTAGCTACTTTTACTGTCCACCGTTGCAAGGTAGGAACAACTTTTCCTCCACAACGGGAACAAAACTTCCTTAAAACACAGTTTTCACTTCACTGTATTGCACTATTCCAATTAGTCATTCAGTTTATAGTTTATGAGCACAATCCTTACTTGTTTGACAATATCACCAGCCGCTTACGCATTTATATACAATTTATTATTTAAAAGACGATAATTTAAATATTGCTTCCTCTCATCATTACGCAGGGCACAAGCTAAGACGGATTAAATGAGACTGTCTTGTGCTTCCAGCATACCGAAACGCGAATCGTGTGTATACGCGGGTCGTCTGGAAAGTACGCCTTTCAAAGTTTCAGTACTTATTTTCCTCATCGTAAATGTGCGTAGCCAAATTGTTTGCCTACTTTCGCATCAAATGTTCGGATCACCGTCAAGTGCTCGGGTCAGTCTCAAATTTTATATTTGCATCACTATTTTAACTGGAAGTTTGCTGTGTGTGCGGCGGGGGGGATTTCATTTCCGTAAGATCCAGAGCGCAACTTAAAGCGTAATTGTCAACTAGATGTTTCAAATCTTAAACAAACACTCATAATATTAAAAATACTGGCAATTGACAAATCTAGAATAGAGAAGATTATTTAACTTTTCTTTCCTCATTCCTTCTTAGATCATCTTCAGATCTTTACATTTAAATGTGTACCGCTTGTTATTCTGCCACTAGGTTCACCGTATCCAGTGGTTTGGTTGTATAAGTTACGTTTGCGTTTCATGTTCATTTCATTGTGGTTCAAATGGCTCTGAGCACTATGGGACTTGACTTCTGTGGTCATCAGTCCCCTAGAACTTAGAACTACTTAAACCTAACTAGCCTAAGGACATCACATACATCCATGCCCGAGGCAGGATTCGAACCTGCGACCGTAGCAGTCGCACGGTTCCGGACTGAGCGCCTTAACCGCGAGACCACCGCGGCTGGCTCATTTCATTGTGTCTTGTACGCTTCTGTCAGAGCACTAGTGTGTGCCAAAAATGTATAAGCGTTTGGGTCCGGCCCTTCACAACAAAACAAAGTTCTTTTGCTGGTTCTTCTCAAGCAGTTTGTACTTCTCCTCTTCCGTAGGTTGGAAGTGGTTTTCCCTTCCACTTCCAAATTTTAGACATGCGCAAAAACAAAGGTAAAATTAAATTACTGTGCTTAATAATATTTGTACTGTCCTATATGCTGTGAACACTTATTGTCATCAAGAATAACATTAGTGAAGTGTCGGCAGAAGTGCCAACACCGTGTTGTTTGAGGAAGCCGAAATGCACGCTATAAACTCACGCAGGATGGCGTGAGGTCTGAAACAGGATAGGTAATGAATGCTATAAAGAAAAGTACGTAGCTGCTGGAATACTTAACTTTAATCCATCATTTGTATATCGCTCTTGACGATACAAGTTAGACTCTTTAGATACATGCAATATAATGCTAATGGCGCCTTGCTAGGTTGTAGCCATTGACTTAGCTGAAGGCTATTCTAACTATCTTCTCTGCAAATAAGCGAGGCTTCGTCAGTGTTGCATCGCTAGCTAAGTCGTCCGTACAACTGGGGCGAGTGCTAGTAAGTCTCTCGAGACCTGCCGTGTGGTGGCGCTCGGTCTGCGATCACTGACAGTGGCGACACGCGGGTCCGACATGTACTAATGGGCTGCGGCCGATTTAAAGCTACCACCTAGCAAGTGTGGTGTCTGGCGGTGACACCACAATTAGCACTAGATATATTTATGCAAAGACATAGAAAAATCTGCTTTTATCCATTCCTCTATTCCAGTCCCTTGAGGTGGTTAATTTTATGCCCCATTCTTTGTCCGCTCATTGTGATCAACATTGTAAGTAGCCTGAATAGAAGGTCGCTATGTGTAAGAAGCGTGAAGCGCACTTTGAATGTATCCCAGTGGCTAGAAGAGCCACGAGCACTTTGAATAGGAAAATGCTATCTGCCTCTTATTCTCTTCTGCTTGCCTTTTGTTCTGTTCTGCTTGCCTCTTATTACCCTCAACTAACTGTTGTAAGATAGCCTGTAACGAATTTACATTTACCGACTGGTCCGAATTTACCACAACGGGCTCAAGACGGACAACGCATGCACTTACGTTTTCTGTGTTTTTCTCCTGGGCGGACTCTTACGTTCTGAATTCGTCCTTGTTCAGCATTATTGTCTGATCGGTTCTCCCAATTGCGGCTCCCTAAACGGCTACGCGTCCCCATCGCATAGTTAGTTACTCCGTTACGAAAAGGCTCCTAATCGACTCACATTCCCCACAAAGCACTCAAAAAATTACTACAGTATACTGACACACGTCACTGATCAAGAATCACTAATTACCACACTTGCAATGCAATAATAAATTACCATGCCTATAAAGCTATACATAAAAAGATAAAACATAGAAACAATGTCATCTACACCTATAGTTTAAATCAATGTAAAAGTTATTCTGCGTTGTAGAAGGGTAATATACAAGTTAGAACATCCAAAATAAATTAAACTAAACCTAACTGCGCGTAAGAAGTTCTATGGTTTATCGAAATCCTAGAGCTGGGCAAGCCATGTGTAAGTAGCGTGAATGAAAGGTCTTTATGTGTAAGAAAAGGTCGTTATGTGTAAGAAGCGCACTTTGAATGTATCCCGATGGCTAAATGAGCGACGCGCACTTTTGAATAGGAAAATGCTGTCTGACATTCAAATCAACGTAAAAGATTGGGTCGCCACCAACTCTAGCCACACGATAAATAAGAGGTTGCGCTGAGTCGGAAAATTACTTAATTTATTCATAAGAAAAACTCACAAAAGAACATTCATTGTAAAGTCACTGATAAAGAATGGGATGTAATTGTTGATATGATCCAGGCATTGTTCACGTGAATCAAATAATGAATAAAGTAAAGAGTGCGTGAACACTGTGCATAAGTGCAGCTTGCAGCAACCTTCCTGAAAACAAGATCTATTCTAAAGCATTTCTTTTAAATAAGAAGGGACACTAATTATTAGACCTGTGCGCATGGAAACGCTATGGATGGGCTAACATGGAAAACTACAGTGTAAATGGCGTAGGTAATGGAGACGTGACATCGGTGCGCTGGATAAGATTGGAGGCAAAATTATTTATTCCTTAAAACATTGATGTAATGCATCTATAGAACTGCTGTTGCCTGGTATCTAAGTACAATTGTTTGTGAAACGCTATACGTTTCGCAGTAGACTCGTGTGACCACGTGGTTTACAGAAACACAATTTCTACATACCGTGGCCTAATTTTAGTAACACCAAACGACGCAGTCGCGAACAATTAACGTTTTTCAGATGACACATTTGAATAGACAAATGATAATAGCATAGGGGCAACAAACTGTAATACTAACCCATGTGGATGGTTTCCACCGGACATAAAGCAATGAGACAAAGACAATTCACAAAGAAGCAAAAATAACCAAGATTCGGAATAGAATGCACATAAACGCAGTTGCAGGCACACAAACATTCACACTGAACCGAGGGCGATTTAACATATACAACACCTTTGTGCTACGTACTTCTTACGGATCAAAGTCAAGTCTGCATTAGAAATCAAACTGAATGTCTGCAAAATCCTTGCATTCCTTGCTGCGATCCAGCAAATCAATCTTTGTAAGATGAAACGCGAGACCAAAAGCTAAAAGCTCCCCCTCTTGCAATCGGACAACGCGCCATGCGGTTAAGTCAACTCACCCTTTTCCGAAGAGACTTCGGCTGCAGACCCTCGGCCTGACCGTCTCACACACTCCGTCACCCACGCGACCCCGTGGCCAGGAAAACCCAGAGATGAGGCTTCTGCCACCAACCCAACACCGGTAACTTTCGCAAAGGGAGAGCAAACCTCTTTGCCTACCTGAAAACTACAAGGATTGGCCATTCTGTACGACCACCGCTGATCCTCTGCAGCAGACTAAACCACTGTATAGCAAAATGAAACACAAACACATTCATTCACTCACGCATGCCTTGGAGTTCCGTATCATTGGGCAGCAAATAAAATGATAATGAAAGGGGACTACAGGACCCTTTCAACCCACTTTGTGAGGTCCGTGCCTATACACTCCGCATTCATTACTTAACCTAATTGACAGTAATCAATATACTGTTTTGCCTGACGATTGAAAGTACATACCTAGCTTCTTTTCTGCCAATCGTAGAAGAATCCTAACTCAATTTCCTTTTTAAAATCCAGCGTCATTACTAATTTTTTATTTTACTTATATTCTGTGTAAACGATATAATTTCACCAGTATGTTTGTGCTGTTGTGATTTTGTTCTTTAATCTTGTGCTCCGATCCATAGGTAACCTTACTTTCTTCTTACTGTTTTTTTTGGTCTTAGTATTACCTGGACAAGCATTGTCTCTGCTGCTAGTCTTCTTTATGTTTTCCTACTGGAAGTACTTCTTCAGGTCGCGAAGTGCATACAAATCTTTTATGTTTCCGCTCTGTAGGTAAGTGAGGAAGTAGTTTCCATCGTACGGTATTCGCAAAATGCGAAAAGGACCGGAGTACATCAATTGCCGTTCCTCATTTTTCTCTTGTAACAATGATGATTTACAGCGGGTCTTTAGCAGTACACTTTCCCCAGCAGAAAGTTGATTAACCCTACGCAGCTACTTGTCTTATGAAATCCGTCGCACCTTGGCACTTCCTGTTGAAAATATTAATACTTACCATATCTTTTCTTCAACGGGTACTTCTTTCCTAGTTATATGTACTATCAGTGTAACCTACTCGTTCTTTTCCTTTTTTATGTATTAGATCTGATGGAGTATATGGTTTATTATGCAATTGAGTTTTGTTAACCATTTGCTCGCCTTAACAGGTTGCTCTTCACATGTGAAGAGCCCACGCTCCCTTCCGTCGCCAGCATCGGAGGGCGTAATGTGACCAACTCTAGTTCGAAGTATTCGTAGTCAATGTGTATTATTGGTGACCTCGATTTTCGATTTTATTGACCGCTGGATTTGGATTTGCCCATTGTGGTTCACCATTCGGATTCGGGGCCGGATTCGATTGCTGATAAGTATTTCTTCTCTGATTAAATTGTGTCTGGTTTCCCTGGCAATACTGCCACTGTGGATTCTGGAAATTCCTATTCGTACTGAACAGTGACTTCTATTGTTCTGATCATTCCAGTTGCCATTACTGTAGTTCGAATAATCAGGGTGACATATCATCATTCCTACGTCTCCTTTAATGATTCGTAGAGCTGCCGCTGGCCGGACGAGGCACTGGCATCGGCGCAGCCTGCTGTGTGTCAACAAGCGCGTGACTCGCGTCGGGTGCTCCCCCGTAATTGTTGCCGTTATACTGCGTCCGGGTGGGTTTAGCCTGTCCTCCGCCCATACCACTACAATACCAACTATGTTTATTATTGTTATTAGCAGGCTCAGTATCTTCGTTTATAAGGTCAATAGAATCGAGAACCGACAAAATTATTCTAGATGAGTTTCTGAGACCTGTACCAATTTTTCTCTAATGTGAAATGGAAGCTTTTTCAAAATGTCTAGAGCATCACTAAGAAACACGAGTTCATCCCAGAAACGAGTCTTATTTACGTACTTCTCGAATTATTTTCATAACGTTCCCTGCCTCGTGTTGTATGGCTCTCGACTAAATACTTGTTTTCCTCCACACAGTGCGACTGATATTTAACAAGAAATGCGTTTTAAAATTGTGCTAATGTGTGACAGCCCAAAGCGCTGCCTCACTTTATACATGATGAGGCAAATAAAAGTGGTCCAAAGAACAGAGTTCCTGGGTACAAAGATACGCAGCAAATAAAGGAAACACAGAACTAACCTGACTATAGCAGATGTTGAAAGCGACCACCATTCATCTCTTGGCACTTTTGGGCCCTGGTCAACAAGGCACTTAAGGCGGATCGAAAAATTGCTGGAATTGCTTCAGTCTCATGGGAAATGTTCTGCTACAGTTCTTGTGATACACCTTATACTTGAAGGCTCCCCACTCAAACCAATCGCACAGTGACAGATCAGGCGACCTGGATGGCCAGCTAGAGCCGTGCCCAGACAGCAGGTCAAGGTGGAGTAACAGTCCGCATGATCGATGTGATATGCCAGTGTCTTGCGACAGGCGTCGTGTTGATTTAGTAAAAACCTGAAGCATTTTCTGGCGAACTGCAGCCACATTTTCTGGCGTGCAGACACGTTTCGGAATGTTTATTGACTTGGTCAAAACAGCTCCGGTTTGACGCCATTTTCGGACAAGGAGTTGCATGGCACTCTGGGGACGGGGCTGGGCTGTTTAGGGAAGGAGACCAGACAGCGAGGTCATCGGTCTCATCGGATTAGGGAAGGATGGGGAAGGAAGTCGGCCGTGCCCTTTCAAAGGAACCATCCTGGCATTTGCCTGGAGCGATTTAGGGAAATCACGGAAAACCTAAATCAGGATGGCCGGACACGGGATTGAACCATCGTCCTCCCGAATGCGAGTCCAGTGTCTAACCACTGCGCCACCTCGCTCGGTGCATGGCACTCTTTTCTGGCACTTTGACACCATTGAACTTCTCAGCAAACAACTGACCACACCATTTCCAAGGACATTTGTCACGTAACTTTCCACAACGAACACCAGCTGCTCCACTGTGGGTGCCATCGTCCCCTTTGCACTGCTCCACTCACAGTGATACAGCTCGTACTGCGCTCTGAACCATTGTGGATCACGATGTCGTACACATGGTGTGCGTGTCACTGGGTGTGGTTATATGAAGACATTGACGTCCAGTCGTATCCACTCGTCGGGGCCACTTTTATTTGCCTCGCCCTGTACAAAACCTAACACATACTGGATCTTCTGTTGCACAGACCAAGCTTTAGGCAACACACTTCTAAAAGCTTTAACGAAAATAACTGGATGGACAGATTTCTTCTCTGGGATGAGCACCTGGAATTGGCAGGTTTTTTTTAGAAGACTTTCTTCTAGTACAGCTCATGAAAGTGTGGTCTTTGCCCCCACATCTCGTGTAACTGCGTTTTGTGGTACTATGTTTGTGCTAGCTACTGCTCCTTGTGTACACACATTTGCATGAGAAACTGGACTATAACAGTCATAATTACTCTTACCTTTATAGTTACTATAGTTCCTTGTTTGCTTCTTAATGTTATTCCATTCTTCTAATTTCTCTGTTTGTGTTCCTATTAGTGTTATGCACATGATCCTTCCTCTTAGGTAGATCCTATCTAAGCAGTGGCGTAACTTGCCTTAGACGGATCCTGTATCAAAATTTGTCAAGGGGCCCCTTTACCCGACTGTGGTAAAGCTCAAATGAAGGGTAACCATTTTTGACGAAATAAACAGAAACTCTCATTTTGAATAAAATAAATATGTATTAATTAGGTATAGGTTACATAGGAAATAATTATTTACAGTTAATGCTCCTAGGATGCAAGTTAGCCAAACAATTAAAATATATACTTTTCTCGCCCCTTTGTTTTAAATAATCCATAGCTGAAGAGATATTCTGCCTCTGTAGACAGCACTGACAAGTCTGAAAGTCCTAAGATAGTTTTAAATCAGTTTTAATTTCGAAAAACTTCTTTCAGCTGTTGCAGTTGCTACAGGAAGGGTCAAAATTAGAAACGTGCTGTTATTACCGCCGGAAAACTGGATGCAAGGCGACTATTGAATTTAATCCGTAATAGTTCCGTGAGTTCCTTAATGGAATGGATTTTTCTGAATTTCAGCTTTTAAGCACATTTTCGAAGAAATTAATTGTTCATACAGAGCAAATGACATGCCGTTATTGCATTTAGCAGTCAATTTTCCGGCTTTCTTTTTTATTATTTCATTTGAAAATGATGAGAGTTTCTCCGGTGGTAACACTTCATTAGTATTCCTAAGGTCACAGAGGCTACGAAATCTTTGTTTAGTTTGAGAAATTGATATATCCAAACAATTAGTACGATCCTGGGTCAGAAATTCTCTCATCTTCTGATAACTTATCAAAATTTCGCTTCGTCATCTTCCGTCTTTCATTCCTGAAGACTTGTGACGGTAACGCATTCTTAGCACATGACCCATATTCTATAACCAATGTATAGTATGGTAACTGCCTGGACTGCAGAAAGAGAACAAACATTTCAATCACCGGACGGACAGTTCACAATGCTGCGGAAAAAAAAATGAAATTAAGTGTCCCGAGAGAGTTTTGAATACGGCTCGCCCGTCTAAAGGCCAATCACCGTGAACACTTAACCACAACGCCGCGGCTGTTTACTTTCGCTCAATACTGCACTTGCTAACCTAGGACAGTTCACTGTTTCTATTTTGCTTTTTTTTCACAGTTCAGAACAATTTCTTCCTGTTTTCATATTCGATCTGTGTTCGGTTTTTGACAGGCTATGCACTGGACCATCTTACCACTAAACCTGAGAAGGGAAGCGATGGGGAATTTCCCTTGTGAGAATCATAGGGATCTAAATAACATCATCGTCGATAGTGAGATTGCAGCATTTATTCATGCTTTTGAACTCTGTTGATCTTATGGTGAGTCAGGTTTATCTGTGCTGTAGGCCCATATTACATATGTGAAAATCCACGAAACGCTGTTAAGGCTGGTTTCTCCGATGTTCTCTTAAACGTGGGATCGACTGTGGTGTGCTTTAGGCACTTATGGATCTCGGCGCCTCATTTGTATTCTAGTCAAGTGACCACGTTGGTAGACATTACTACTTAAGTTTAATCATTTCCACAAATTGCTCTTCGTGTTTCGAGTTCGTTGTTTACTGTGCGGGAATCGGTTTTCGTGTGCAGTATAAACATAAAGTATGTTGAATCGATTTTAAATGCTAACAGTAAAGTAAAGCTGTGAGAACAGGTCGTGACTCGTGCTTGGGTAGCTCAGTCGGTAGAGCACATTCCGAGTTCAAGTCTCGGTTCGGCACACAGCTTTAATCTGCCAGGAAGTTTCATATGAACCCACATTCCGCTGCAGAATGAAAATCTCATTCTGGGAAGAGAGAAGTAAATTACCAGGAGCAGTTAGCCGCAAAGGAACTAGAGCCTCCGAGAACAGATCCTATGACTGAGAGAGTGACGAAATCAAATGAGCGTGACTACAAGCGAACAAGGAAAGTCTACAGTTAGTACAAGTTGTTGTGTGGGTGCACCACAAGAATATTCGATTTTCAGCGTGGAAGTAAATTCGTAAGCGAATACATCCCTTAGCGACATTTGTCCGAAAAAAAATGGAAAAGCACGAAAACTCTCACTTACACAAAAATGCGAAATGGAGAGTTGCGAAAGCTTATACATTGTCTCGTTATTGCCCTGAACTGTACGTACTTACGTAAAAAAACAACAAAATTTCACAAAAACAATTCTTTCTTTTGTCAGGTAAGTTATGCATCATCATCACCATCATTATTATTGTTATTATTATTGGCAGTGGTTGTAAATGTATAAATTTGTTGATAAGCATAATGTTATATAGCAGATGCTATGAATTTCATACTCCCAAATTCATCCGAATCTGAAAATATGTGAACACCCAGAATGTATACTCACGAGCCGCAACTGATTAATCTGGCACATTGATTCGATCCAGATCTGCCTTGCTCCCTGTCTCGTAAGTTAGTGACCCGCACGTTACGTCAGATGAGCGAGTTAAATATCGCACTTTTTCAGCTCCAGTTAACTACTTCTAAAAAATTTGGCTGATGATTGGTCATTACATGACGAACAATTCTCTCTAGTACCACGGAAGTTACCCCTAGATGGCTTAACACATGACCTACCATCCAGCCCCTTCTACGGTACCTGTCAGTGTTTTTTATGCGCTCCTTTCTTCCCCGTTTCTGTGGATAATGTTCTCATTCCTTGCCTTATAAATCTATCAATTTTTCAGCATCCTATATAACGCATCTAAAGCGCATTGATTCTCTTCTTACCACAGTCCATGGTTTACTACAATACAATGCTGTATTCCAAGCACACATTATCAGAAATTTCTTCCTAAAACTAAGGACTATGTTCGATATTAGCAGTCTTTTCTTAGCCAGGAATGACCTCTTTGCTTGTGCTAAACTACTTTCTTTGTTTCGACGGTCATGTCTTATTTTGCTTCCAAGACAGGAGAATTCTTTAACTTCGTCTACTTCGTGGTCGCCAATTTGAGTTAATTTTATCGCTAATCTCATTTCTGCTACTTATCATTACGTTGACCTCGCTTCAGTTTAATCTCAATCCATATTCTGTACTCATACAGTTCATTCCAGTCAACAGGTCTTGTAATTCTTCACTGTCACTGAGAATAACAATGTAATCTCCTGTTATTATCACCGATATTCTTTCACACCCTATATAATGCGAACATTTCTTTCTTGTTCTTTCATTCTTATTGTTCCCACTTTGTTCTTATACATATTGCATATTGTCCTTCTTTCTCTGTAGCTCACACCTATTTTTCTCAGAATTTTTAACGTCATGCACCATTTTACATAACCGAAAGCGTTTTCTAGGTCGACAAATCCTATGATAGTTTCCTGATTTTCCTGAAGTCTCACTTCCATTGTCAGTCGCATCGTCAGAGCTGCCTATGTAGCGCCCTTACTTTTCCGAAAGCCGTGCCGATCGTCGTCTGATAGATACTCCGTTTCCCTTCCTGATCTTCTGTATATTATTCTTGTCACCAACTTGGATGCATGAGCCATTAAACTGATTGTATGAGAGGTCTCGTACTTACCTGCCCTTGCTATTTTCGGGCTTGTCTGGGTGATATTTTTCCATACGTCTGGTGTTATGTCTCCAGTTTCATAGATTCTACACATCAAATTGGACAGTCACTTGGATGCCACTTATCCCAATTATTTCAGGAATTCCGAAGGAATGTTATCTATATCTTTTACCGCATTTGGTCATAGTCTTTCAAAGTACTATTTATCTCTGACTACGTCTTCCATGCAGACTCCCATTTCTTCTTCAGTCACGTTATCAGACAAATCCTCCCCGTCGTAGAGGCCCTCAATGTACTCTTTCCAGCTATCCACTCTCTTCTCTGCGCTTAACAGTAGAATTCCCATTGCACTCTTGATGTTTGTAGCCATTCTCTTATTTTAACCCAATGTATAGAGTAGGCACATTGGTTTTTTCACAGTATCAGGGTTCAACTACAAGAAATTTGAGTAACATCATTAAACCTCTACCGTCAGATCGAGTGTTACTTGACTTGAGTGCTTTAGTGTCTTGTACACACTTATCGAGTGAAGCAGCTTGCGTACGTATGAAAATACGTATGGAAATTTGCAATTCTCTGTGAAAGATAGAACAGCCACCAGAGTGCATTAGCGTTTTCCGTGTTTATTGCTGTCACCATGTCCGGTAGAGTATATAATACATGGAACACTGCGATGCAACGCACGCGTGTGATACAGCGTTATCAGCACCTGACAAAGTTTGAAAGGGGCCTCATTGTGTGACTCCGTTTGACCACTTAGTCAAATGGAGCTATATCCAGATTTATGGGGTATTCGGATGTGACAATGACCCAATGTTGGACTGCGTGGGAATGTGTGGGAAGGCATACTCGTCGTCAAGTTTCCGACCATGTCTGACCGCTGCAAGTGAGGATCGCTGTGTTGTGCACCGACCACGTCGTAACCCCTTCACCTCTGTGACGGCCATACGAGAATAAGAAGTGGACTCTCCGCAACGTGCTGTGTCATCTTGCACCATCAATCTGAGCCTAGCAGAATGCGTATGGTGCCGTAACACCACATCACAAATAGCTTATTTTGTAGTGGTGTCATGATCGGGAAGCATGGACGGCTGATTAACAACGTCGCATTTGTTCAGCGATGGCTCCCAGTTCTGCACCACCCCAGACGACTTTCGTCGAAGAGTACGGCGACGGCTTGGGGAGAGGTCCCAGTCTTCAATGTCTTGGAGAGCCAGAACTGTGTAACGCCTGGCGTCTCGGTGTGGCGAACCATCGGGTAAGATTTTAAGTCATGGCTGGCAGAGACTGTGGGAACTTTGATAGGAAAACGGTACTTCACAGACATCCAGCGTCCACATGTGTTAACTCTCACGCAACAGTGTCTGGCGTCATTTTTCAACAGGACAATGCTCGTCGACACATGACATGTGTGTCTACGGAGTGTGTGCACTGTTGTGAGGTACTCCCATGGCCATAAGATCCTCAGATGAGTCCCCAATATAAATTGTGTGGAACCAGATCGAATGTCAACTTCGCCACAGTGCCAGTGACCATTAAACCAAGAACCAGTTAGCAGTTGTCTCCCTGCTTGCTTCAAGAGAGGAAATACTGGCTTTGTGACACCCTTCGAAACCCAGTCATGCATTCAGACCACATGAGGTGCAACGTCATATTGATAACTGAAATCATACTGCGAAATTCTTCGCCAATGTACTCGATTTCTTAAGCGCTGAAGTAACATCACATCCCCTTTCAACTCGTGAAGTTATTTTGTTCCCTCCTCCCGTACCAGGTGCTTCACTTTTTTTGCCGGCCACTGTAGAACACTAAAGAGAGTTTCCCGTAAAGTAGTTTAATGTTAATATGTCGGCACCGGGGAAATGGTGGAATGATTATAGTCAGAGAGGAGGGAAAAGAGGCGGGATTTGATCATCGCCAGCAAATATTTTGTTTGCTGTTTTGAAATTTAATCCGTCACCCGATATGAGTTTAAAAACTTGCAATGAAGCACTGATAAACGCTTATACCGCTGGATGCTTGTGATGCTTCTCATACAACTCTGCTCTCCTTGTCGACTGTGCTGTCTGTGTCTCTAAGGACCTTCTAATGACAGTCATACATCGATGTGCAGCCTGGCAGTACGCTGTTGAAAACGTCCTAACGAGGATAATTAGAAACCTCCAGAGGGTTTAGTTTCGTTTTTGCTGTGGCTAATCTAGATCCACTTTTTTGCTGACTCTCGCCCCCTGAGAATTAAAGCTGTGGAACCATAGCGGTTCAGAGCTGAGGCGCGTTTGCTACGGCAGTGACCGGCTAACGATTTTGGACACAGGAAAAATTACAGAAGAGAAATACCGTATGCATCGACAATAATTACTAATTAACGGGCTACAAAGGCGCTCAAGTACATTATGCTCTGACCAATTTTCTGATGTGCCATACTTGAAAGATTCTACCTATAAGGTTCCACACAAGATAAGCGAAAGAACTTGCTCCTTATCTAACAGCAGATGGTCTTATGTTGCAGCAGAAACGAAGCGTTCTAAATGATTTGGAAACATGTGCACCTCATTCCCGTTTTCAAGAAGGGTTGTGGAATGGACGCACATAATTACAGGCGTATAACGCTGGCGTCAGACTGTTGTAGAATTTGAGCTATTACGACCTTTCTTGAGACTGAAGATTGTTGTGGGTTGGCAGGAGAGCCAACACCGGTATGAGAGGAAGCCGAAAGGCACGCGTTTTAGCTCACGCAGGCTGGCGTGAGGTCTGGAACAGGACAAGGGAATTAGACTTTAGCAAAAAAGGACGTAGCTGTGGAATACTTAACTTTAATCCATAAATGGTGAACGTCGCTCTTGACGGTACATTATTCATAGTCTCAATAGTAACTGGTAATGGCGCCTTGCTAGGTCGTAGCAAATGACGTAGCTGAAGGCTATGCTAACTATCGTCTCGGCAAATGAGAGCGTATTTTGTCAGTGAACCATCGCTAGCAAAGTCGGTTCTACCACTGGGGCGATTGCTAGGAGGTCTCTCTAGACCTGCCGTGTGGCGGCGCTCGGTCTGCAATCACTGATAGTGGCGACACGCGGGACCGACGTATACTAACGGACCGCGGCCGATTTAAAGGCTACCACCTAGCAGGTGTGGTGTCTGGCTGTGACACCACAAAGATCTTCTCTGTGACAATCAACATGGATCCTGCAAATAACGACTGCGTGAAATCGAGCTCGTTGATGCCATGTTTTTTGATTTCCGGAAAGCTTTCGATACATCCGCACACTATCGCCTAATGAATAAAATACCAGCATACGGAATATGCAGCATGTTCCATCTTAACACTGCGCAACACAATTAGAGGGTCACTGTTTTTAAACACCGTAATTGTCTCCATTGTGACGCATAAGTTTGAAATTAGGTTCGAAGTTGTTTACAGTCATCCTCTGTAATGGAGTAAAAGAGCGGAAGCCTGGGACGTCACCCTCGCGTTCGGCGACACTTCAAACAGCAAGGTGCCGACACTTGCGAAAAGAAGACCACAGCTCAGAACTTCATGTGTAAGGTAAGTTAATGATGTCACAACGCCAATATTTCATCACTGTCCTGCCAAAAGCCACGGTGGGCGTGTCACACCACTCGAAGATCGTCACACCCTCTCTTACCCACGTTCCACATCTCTCTCGACACCTCTGTGATGGAGGTCAGAACCGCGATTTCCAGCTTTTGAATCACGCAGTTTCCTTACGGGTGGCGGAGGAGAGAATTTCAGACACACCGCCGCTCGGGATCGACACATAAGGTCTCAGTGGTCGGTATAATGGTCGTCAATTGATTCCCACACATTCCGTGGCCAGAAACGACAGTTCACAGTGCAATGGGCAACACGACGTCGTGCTTGACAAAATTTGACACTGCTGACATTCCTCCCCGCCCCCCCCCCCCCCCCAACCACCACCACCACCACCCAGACAATTCCGTACTTCTGTAAGGATATCGTGGGCGTGCAACCACATTCAGCGTGATCGCACCCCTTTGGAGTGTAGCACGACTAGAATATTTACTCTGGTGTACAGGGTGGAAGCACTAGGGACCTTTAAGAATGATTCGGCAAAACTTAGAACGCGCTCCGGAGCAGCAAAGGGTCCTAATGCTTTTCCATCCCTCTTGTTTCGGACCCTCCTGCGGCATGGCCTTGGGAAGATTCGACATTGACAAGTGCGTGATTAAAACATATAAAATTAATTTTAGGACAGGCAAATAGATGTATATTCATTGGAAGAATTCTTATGAATAACTTTACACAAACTTTGTTCCACTGACACTCGAGTATTGCTCATTAGTCTGGAACCTTTGCAATATAGTATTGATAGAGGAAATACGTGGTACACTCACATTAATGTGAGCACCTTTCAAAAGCTTGATTAACAACCTTTTAATGAACAGACGTGCAGGAAGAGAGTCAATGAGTTCCTGGAAGGTACCGGCATGGATGTGGATTCATACTGACTCTAATGCTGTGGCTAGCTGCACAAGGTTTCTCGGTTGAGGATCCAGCCGATCGAGGTGTTCCAGCAGATCCGAGATTTGGTTTAAATCTAGGGATTTTAGTGACCAGGGGAATATGGTGACCTCGTCGTGGTGCTCCTCGAGCTACGCACGTACACTACGAGCTGTGTGACACATTGCATTGCCCTGTTTGTAGAAGCCACCGTGCCGAGGCAAAACAAACTACATATAGAGGTGGACATGGTCCCGAAGGACAAACACGAACTTCTGCTGATCCATTGGTCCTTCTATAATGATGAGAGCAGCCAGAGAATGCCACAAAAACATTCCCCAGATCACAACGCTCCCTCCTCCGACGAGTACCCTTCTGGGAATTTTTGCAAGGCCGTACATGACAAGTCTACATGCCAAAGTCCATCTGTCCGATGGAGCACAAAATATGATTCATCTGAAACGGCCACCTGACGCCACTCAGTGGACGTGGTATTGGCGTGTAAATACCAGCCTTCGTCGCCAATTACCAGCAGTCAGCACGACCAGGCACCTGCTACAGAGGCCCATACGCAGGAATTTTCGTTGAACAGTCATTGACAAGGCACTGTTGGTAGCTTCTAGGTTCATCTGGGCACTCAGTTGCTCAACAGTTGCACGCCTGTTCGTCCGTACACACCTCCATAGCTATCGTTCAGTTCTGTATTCTGTGGTGCACCTCAGTTGCCTCAGTGCCCCCTCTGGACAACGTCGTTTTGCCATGTACGGTATCTTTTAACCACAGCAGCATGCTAATAATTTACAGATTTAGCCGTTTCCGAAATGGTTTCACCCAAGCCCCGAAAGGCAATCATCATGCCCTTTTGGATGGTCAGATAAATCGCTTCGTTTTCGCTTTAGTTCAACGACTGCACTGATTGCACTGTTTCCTGCGTCTCCCTGACGTGCTTTGTATAACCTCCATTGCTAGTGCTGTCATCTGCCGCTCGTGAGTGGTTACTGCACGTTGACGTAGAACGTAGGCGGTTGTCACATTAATGTGGTTGGACCGTGTAGCATCCAAGGAAGACCAGGGCGTTTCACCGCAATTTCGCCTACCAAGCGCAAAAAAGCTCAGACGCTTCAACACTCGTTGTGCGTCGCAAAGTCGACCAATATATTCATTCCTGCGGCGTACTAGTATTGTAAGTAGGCTGTTTAGGATTTTACGTTGGTAACGCCACGTAGCGCTCTGTATGAAAATCGCTGACTGTACTGTGTGCAGTCTGTGGCTGGTTGGCATTGTTGGAATATTCGCTATTGGAGTGTTGGGCAGTTGGATGGGAACAGCGTGTAGCGTTGTACAGTTGCAGGTGAGCTGCCATCATTGGTCGATGTGGGGAGAGAGATGCCACAGTTTTGAGAGCTGACGATCTGGACGTGTGACCGTCAGAAAAAAGAAAATTTGTAAGACTGGATGTCATGAACTGATATATATATAAAATGACTTTTTAACACTATTAAGGTAAATACAGTGTTTGTTCTCTATCAAAATCTTTCATTTGCTAACTATACCTATCAGTACTTAGTGCCTTCAGTAGTTACAATCTTTCACTTACCTGGCAGTAGTGGCGCTCGCTGTATTGCAGTAGTTCGAGTAACTTAGATTTTTGTGAGGTAAGTGATTCATGAAAGGTATAGGTTATTGTTAGCCAGGGCCATTCTTTTGTAGGGATTATTGAAAGTGAGACTGCGTTGCGCTAAAAATATTGTGTGTCAGTTTAGTGATGATCTGAATAAGTAAAGAGAAAACTGTTTGAGTACGTTGAGTTTTGCTCAGCTGTTTGAAAATCAAATAACGTAGAAGTTTACCAGCACAGTCATTCATAATTTTTCAAAGGGGATGTTTCAGCATATCTCGTGAAAATAAAATGAAGGTAATATTTGACAGATTTGAGCTCACACGGAGGTTTATTAGCAAACGTTCTTCACTCGACTATTCGCAACTCTAACAGAAAAGTGGGAAAATGACAGTAGTACGCAAAGTAACCTCCACCAATAACGTGTATTGTGGAGTATAATAGACGTAGACGTTTTAGATGCAGGTCAGCGCATCTGAAAAAGGCAAACAAGCGAATGTGGCACTCCGTATAATATAGCATTCAGTGTTCACTTCCTGCGAGTGATTTGCGTAAGAGGTCGTGGCTAGTGCTCGGTGACGACTAATTCGGCCCACGGAAATCAGATGTTCAGTATATTCCGTACCACATTTAAGTCTGGCACAATGTAGACAGCACTCGTGAAACAGTGTACAGAAAGACGTGGCAGACACATCCTCATCTAAATCAACCCTCTCTCCTTATGCTACTGGAATAGCAGGGTCGCGGTAGTACTAATCTGCAAATCAGAACGATCCGGGAGACTGGGTAGATGCGTAGAGTCATGCGTAGAATCATGCGGTGCCGGTCCACTCTGGATTCAACGCGCACCCTCCGGCCATGGGGAGGTCCCCTGCAGCAAGGGGATACAGGAGAAGCCACAGATCAAGATTGCTGCTGTCACAGTACGGACAAAGAAAGATTCTCTCACACCATCCTTTACAGTACCTATGGAGATGAAGAGGTGCAGCGGGTGACTGGATGGCACTGAGTGACTGATGATCTCTGATGTAAGAAGCGTAAACAGACATTAATAACCATCTGAAAAAAGTCACATTTCAGAACTATCGTGTGCTGCTGGGTACCAGTATCGTTTAACCAGCCGTCATCAGTTAATGTGTGAATTATTCAGATCAACTATCTCTTGCTGTGGCGCCAAAAACAAAATAAAACGCCATTCTGTATCACTGAAACAGTGATGCAAGATAGATTTTCATTCTGTTTTGACCTTACTGTAAGAACTCGTAGCATTACAAGAACCCGGATTGCAGAGCGAGATGCAATGGGTACTGCATCGACAGCACACTGTGGCTAACCGATCGGGCGAGGAACGCAGATAGTCTGGTTCAAATGGCTCTGAGCACTATGGGACTTAACATCTGAGGTCATCAGTCCCCTAGACTTAGAACCACTTAAACCTAACTAACCTAAGGGCATCACACACATTCATGCCCGATACAGGATTCGAGCCTGTGACCATAGCAGTAGGGCGCTTGCGGACTGAAGCGCCTAGAACCGCTCGGCCACACAGGCCGGCGGTAGTTTGGTGTCTGAACACCAACTGCGGAGTTTTCCCAGAGGTTCGAGCGTGCACGCTTGGCTGAAGAGTCGGGAAGACTCAATGGCAGCTAAGATGTACGATATAAAAGTTTAATTTTATATCTTCAACGAAACTACATTACAGAACCGACAAACAAGATACACAAAGACCAAGTACGCGTACACCAAAGTAGTCACAGCTATAGCACGAGCTCATTGCAATTTCAACATAATTCTGGAATAAATACGCTTTCCAGAGACATTAATGTACCCGCAGCCTATGTTCGACTTCAACGCACAATAACCACTAATAGTGGACGCTATATAAAACGTGTCTGTGGGACGCGCTCAGCGCAGTCGTTGTCGTAATGCGAAAACGGAACGATTTCTCTGACGTCCAAAAGGGCGCGACCATTGGCTTTCAGACCAAGGGTGAAAGCATTTTCGACACGGCTAAGTTTGTAAACTGTTCGCGTGCCGCTGTTGAAGTATACCGTGCATGGCAAAAGGCGCTATCGAAAACTGGCGCTGAGGCAAGTATGGTGCACCATGGGACATCGATGACAGGTGTGAACGACGGCTGCGGAGATGTGTACGGGCGAATAGACGTGCAGCTGTTGAACAACTGACCACCCAGATGAACCAATGGGCTACCAATAGTGTCTTAAAACGTCTGTTCAGCGAACTTTGCTGCATACGAACCTCTGCAGCATGCACCCGGTTCATGCACCCAAGCTGACTACTGATCGGCGATGAAGGCTGGAATTTGCAAGCCAATGCCACAACTGGACGTCCACTGAGGGGCGACAGGTGGCCTTTTCAGATGAATCACGTTTCATGCTCTATCTGACAGATTTGGCGTATACAGCACCGCAATAATCGTCGGGAGGGCCCAGGCCGGAGGTGGGTGTATTGTGGTCTGTGGGATTTCGTGACTTTCGCTAGGTGATCTCGTCATTCTGGAAGACACAATGGACCAAAAAACATATGCGTCTATCCTTGGGGACCATGTCCGATACCTACATGCGTTTTGTTTCTCTTCACACTATGGCATCCGCCAGCAGGACTACGCAACGTGTCACACCGCTCGCAGCACGCAGCACGGTTTGTAGAGCACCAGGGTGAGTTTACCTTACTCCACTGGCCACCAAACCCCCCAGATTTTACCCAATCGAGAATCTGTGGGACTACCTCGATCGCGCTCTTCACGCCACGGATCTTCAGCTGTGGGACCTCGCACAGCTGGCGACAGCACTGGGGTGGGCGTGGCTCCACACCCCTTTTGGTGCCTTCCAGAACCTCACTGACCCTAGCTGCAAGTCCACGTTGCCAAGGTGGTTATTCTGACTTCTGACAGGTGGTCACAATGTGACTGGACCGTGTATTAAGAACGTTAGAATTGTTTTAATTCCAATAGATTCTGTTACTAATAGCAACTGAACCACTGGAGCGCTCTGATCATCTGGAGTGTAAAATGAAATCTGACGACATCAGTAATTACCACAATAATTTTCAAATCATGCATGTGTACAAAGAGATACAGAAGAGTTTATTAAAAGTTTATGTGCAGATGTGCCAGTACTATAAATCTTCCACAGTTACACATAGTATGAAGGCAACATGAGTCTCCTAGAGTGACCTAATCTTGTTGGTGAATAAGTTTCCTCAGTTTACCATTTGATATGTTACCCGCCTCCATAGCCAAGGTCACTAACGCACGCCACTCTAATGAGGCTCGACTCGAATGTAGGAAGTTTCCCACAAAAGAAGAGACCATTGTGTGTGGAGGGAGAATACCCTTTCTAGCGGCAGCTGAACCGACCTCGTGGGACATACTAGCCAACAATGCTATACAACAATTACGTTTTTGTTTAACATGTTTTGACTGAGTAGCTATGTGATTGGCCACTATTAAAAATAGTAAAAAACCGCAATGGAGGTGCGAACTGTAATGTATAATCCATCTAAAGAGCAGGAGGAGACTCATTCTTCAAACTAGTCATACGTATTTATAAATTTAAACATTTTTATCCTATTGAAAAACTGTATACAGGTATTCTTTCTGAATTTTGTTAATAACTTGTTTCATGCTGTGTTGGTTTTCAATAAAAGGTCACAAAAAGATTGCAATAATTTGAAGAGTACTCCAGTATCCTATATGTATGTCCAAATTTTATAAATTTGAATGGTGGTCGTTATTTAAGCACCTAATGGGTTAAGTAACGTGCGACGTTACAGAAAGTATTTGAGGATGAACTGTAGGATGTGCGTGGTCTTTGGTCTTTTGCTGGTTGGTGGTCATTAAGCTTTGGTCGGGCACTGTCGGTGCGTTGGCCGAGAGTAAAGTTCAGCCTAGCAGCTGCGTGAATTATGAACTTTTAACTTTTTGTTGGAATAATTTTACGAGCGTGAATTACATTCCTTAACTTTTCACTGAATTTGGAATATTTTTGTGAGTGCAAGTAACATACTTCAGCTTTTACCTGTACTTAGACTTTTTGAATGTGTTTTGGTGATTGGTTTTGAATGACATTACAAACTTTAACTTCTTTTTACAGAAGTTGAAACAGCTGTAAACTGTTATTTTTTGCTGCAGTTGATGTTAATATTCGTGTGTGATATATTCGTTAAACATTTTTACAATGGTTAGTTAGGACAACACACTTTAGTTTATGTCATGATTGACAGTAGAAAACTGATTGAGAGTTTGCTGTTGATTTTTGTAAATTGATGTGCAGTTAAACGAACTATGCTTACACATGTTTCTGTATTCGATGCTCTACTCGCTCTACATACTTTAATTACGTTCTAACTGCTGCTTTTTCCATTTTAATCTGCAATTTATATTAGGCCACCATTGATACAGGTGTGAATATTTTTCGGTATACATTCTCAACTATAATCCTCTGGTTTTGTCAACATCATTAATCCTACAGAATTTAACCAACCATATCGCTCATGGTACGTGACTGAACCCTATAACAGCGTAACGACTGAAGCCGAAAATTAGGTTCATTGTTCCACAAAATTTCGGGAGAACTGCCGAATGTTTGTAACTTACTGCGACATTATTTCGGCGCAGAGTCTTCTGGCCATCTTCAGGCGATACTGGCGAAAACGCATTGAGCTCTTGTATCTACGGCCCAGCCAGCACATGCGTGGTGTATTCGCTTGGCGTTGCTCGTGCGCTACTTGAGCACGTTCGATTCTGCTGCGCCTCGTGCCTTCCGTGGTGAAAACTCGCCGCATCGACATCAATTCGATTGTCTTCCCGCGGTTCCATCACAGAACTACACCGGCTATGGAGGACGAAGTTTTTCAACGATTGGATTCCATGCCGAATTCAAGTGAAAACCGGCGTCTCAATTAATAAGATACTCACTGCCAGACAGTCGTATTTTCACGGATTCATTAATAACAGACTTCCAAAAGTTAAACGTATGGGCCACGATTTTGTCTCATTGTAATTCATGGCATGACCAGCGGAAATACAGTGTTCGGCGATGGCAGACTTACAAGGCTGAAGGCGAGTACGCCGCTGATGTTCTACAATGCGATTCTGCACAGTAAGCGTCGTTTGCCCTATGTAAGATTCACACGGAATCCTGTAAAAACCAGCCGTGCGCAACTCTAGGTCGTCTTTGACAGAACCCAACAGCGACTAAATTTTTTCAGGAGGGCCAAATATTGTTTTCACTTTATATTTTCTTAGTATTCTGCATATTTGCGCTGAAATGATACCAATATATGATAAATGGGCGGTCGTTTTGAAGGCCTCTTCCTCTCCTTTGCTCCGTCATTTACAGGTCTGCAGGGCTCCCTCCGCTTGCTGGGACGAATATCCATTCTTCAGAAATACAGTCTGCAGGTGCTCCAGTTCCGTTTGCAAACTATCGGTGTCAGAGATGACGGGCTCGGTGAATCAATGTCTTCAAAACACCCAGAGTTTGTGCCGGATGGTGGCAAATAGCGGCTTGCAAGTGAAGGTCTGTGTGAGTGGGCTTTCTATATACAGAATGACTAAGTATGCCATTGCTCTTACGTCGCACCAACATGTCTAAAAACGGCAGGTAACCCTCTTTCACCAACTCCATAGTTAATTTTATGTTTCCGTGTATGGAATTCAGATGTTGTAGAAACTCTTACAGACGATCCAAACCATGAAGCCAAACTATAAAACTATCATAAACATATCGCCAAAATACTGTTGGTTTAAAAGTGGGTGAGGAAAGTGCTCGCTCCTCAAAATCTTCCATAAAAAGATTGGCCACTAAGAGAAGGCCAAGCAGTATCGTAGTTGAAGAATTTATAATTTTTTTCTGCAAGAGGAAATTTAAAAACCCAATTTCAGCAGGATATTCGACATATCGAGAACAATTAACATTAGTTTGAAGCTATAAAATATAATCTAATAATATATCGTTTACCACAAATTTCATACTCTGGTAACATCTTTTTATGATACTAGTGATGATAAAACTGACCTGTATTTAAATAAATGATACTCATAATGATAGTGGAGGTATATAGTATAATTATTAACAGTTGACAGTTTCGAATTTCATAAAAAAATGTTAATCATAACATTTAACAAAACATTAGTATATCAAACTATGTTTTATTCACTTATTAAGTTGATGAAAAATTGTTTATTTGGCTACATTGAGAAATATATATCCTTGTGTGTTAAAGCATGTAGTGTTGATTCCAATTATTTGAACGAAACTTTAGCCCATAATTTCCGAATTTTATGTATGGCATACTGCATACTTGATGATTATTTCCTGTTTTTTTTTTTTTTAATTCTTATTACATTCATCGATTTTTAGAACCAAATTCTTGCTGTCTGTTGCCCCATTTTATACCGTGTCGCACGTCATATAATCTGTAGACTGAAGAGCGAGCAGGTGAGTCCTCACTTTGTCTATCCAACGGGCCCTTCTGCAGTGCACCTTTTAAAGAGCGGGTGTGCAGTTCTCGGAAGCGGGATGGGAGTGTTTACTTTCCTCTAAATGCGCTAACAATGCACAGAATACAGAAAATTTGTAACTTAGATAACTAATGCAGGAAATGCACGTTGACAGAATATATGTAACTCGAGCCGGCCGCGGTGGTCTAGCGGTTCTAGGCGCTCAGTCCGGAACCGCGCGACTGCTACGGTCGCAGGTTCGAATCCTGCCTCGGGCATGGATGTGTGTGATGTCCTAAGGTTAGTTGGGTTTAAGTAGTTCTAAGTTCTAGGGGACTGATGACCACAGATGTTAAGTCCCATAGTGCTCAGAGCCATTTGAACCATTTTTTAGCTCGAACCACGCTGCACTGCATTACTGGATTAAAAACTGTTTCTTAATTATCTAGGCTACCTACCAGCAAAGATCACTTTCTCCACCACAAGGACTGCTTGCTATTTGTTTACAGACAGACTACACCATAACGTTAATATTGTTGTCTTTGTTTTTATTACTAATTTATGTCTTAACTGCTAGAACACCGTAACGCTTTTTGAGGTGATTATATATTCAAATTTCTGAAATTTGTAGCTTAACTCTCTAACCCCTATACATGAAACATTATAAAAAATTTGTAGCTATATACTTCTTGTCCACTACGTACAGGTTGGCGCACGAAATGTGTTACCAATTGTTTCTTTCACAATTTACGGCGCACATTAGATATCCCGCTGTGATCTCTACTGCAGTACCAGCAGAGCTTGGAAAAACAAATGAGTTACGAAATGACGTGTAATTCCCGATACTGCCGCTAGGAGACTAGTAAGCAGCAATGGCTGACAATGGAAGACTGACGACACAGCAACGATCGGCAATTGTGTTACTTTTTCATGAAACGAAAAGCCTTGTTGTCACTCAGAGGCGTTTTCGACAACAGTTTAACACACGATGGGTCCCTTGCAGCAAGACCATCCACAGGTTGTACGATAAATTTGTACAGGAAGGAACAGTATTGGAAGCGAAGCGACCTCGGCCTAATCTTCTTTGGTCGCCGGAGAATATTGAAGCAGTATGATTTACTGTACAGAGAAGTCCCGGGAAATCGTGTAGAAAGGCAGCAGTGCAACTGGGAATATCCAGACGCTCCGTTCAACGCATTCTTAAAAGCTACCTCCATATGTACCCATACAAGATGATCTGTGCGCAGAAGCTCACTGAAGAACACAAGCAGCAGAGACTACTGTTTGCTCAGTGGTCGGAGGGTAGGGAAGAAACTCAACAACGTTTGGTTTTCAGACGAGGCGCATTTTCATTTAGACGGTGTGGTTAAAACAAACAAAATGTACTCTTTTGGGCCACTTAGAAACCACAAGTGCTTCATGAACGACAACATTATGCTCCGAGGATTACAGCGTGGGGAGCCATTTCCAGTCACGGACTTATTGGACCCTTTTTCTTTGAAGAAATGGTGGACATATTGAGCATGTGCTGTGTTAGAACAAATCCTCATGGACGGCTCTTCATTGTAGTATATGTTCCTTTCAGATTGTATTGACAATAAAGTTTATATTCAAAAGCAAAATGGTAACACATTTCGTGCGCCACCCTATATTTAGTCCTTCATTATTATTTTTCAGATTTTAATCTCCAAATTGTAACTTAAGTTGAATACTTCTTGTAGTACTTCTTCCTCTAAAATCTAGAGACATTTGCATATTTCAGACAGGGTTTCAGGGTTTGGCATTGCTATGCACCAAGAGGGCCGTCCAAAGTGGCCGTGCAGTTCTAGGTGCTGCAGTCTGGAACCGCGAGACCGCTACGGTCACAGGTTCGAATCCTGCCTCAGGCATGGATGTGTGTGATGTCCTTAGGTTAGTTAGGTTTAACTAGTTGTAAGTCTAGGGGACTAATGGCCTCAGCAGTTGAGTCTCATAGTGCTCAGAGCCATTTGAAGCATTTGCACCAAGAGATGCTGACACCAGTCCTGATGAGCCAAGCTGTCACGTTATGGATTGAGTGTGCAAATCTTGTGACAGCTGCAAGCAGAAAACTTCATTGCTCAGCACGAGTGCTACAGTGAGACGGTTTGCAACAGAAAGAGAAATTTCTATAAACATTTTTAGAGCCACAAAGGACAATTGGTAATGGTTAACAGTGAATGTTGTTTTTGCAGTCCCAGACCTCAGTTCGCCCGCCAACTGGGATTTAAAATGCCGCGTCGAGAGGTCGCAGTGTCACGCACAGACCGACGTGCGAGTTGTAGTGCGACGCGAGGGACACTTGTGGCCGTGTGCACAGCCAGCGCGCAGGGGGCGCCATTGTTCCGCCTAACGAGCGAACTCGCCCGCCGAACGCCGGTGGCTCGCGGTTCGTGCCGCATGCTTAACGAGGGTAAATAAAAACAACGGCCACGGAGGAGCACGAGGGAGCAGCCGATTACGAGGGGGCGAAGCGAATCCCCTAGTTTTCCCCGCCGGCCCTTGCCCACAACGGAATACCAGCAACGGTCCTTTCCTTTTACAGAGCCCCGTGCATCAGCCTGCTGTTGCTTTAGGGTAATTTAACTGTACGTTGATCAACTACGAGCCAGAATGAAAAATGTCCCTATCGTAGCTTCAAAAAAAAAAATGTGAATATATCCTGGGCAGACATTTCGACTTATGTTTTAACTTGAAAGATATATCAATATATCTTGACTTTTTAGTATTAGTACCCATGTCGTTAATATGACACATCGTGCCAAGTAAAGTAACAAGACACGTGATATATCATATAACATGACACATCCCGTCATGTCATCTAACATGGCATTTGTCATGTCATGCAATATGAGGCAATTTGGCATTGGAGTTGATGATGCATATATCACCACTCTGTTAAACTTCTAATTACAGATGGCCTCTACTCTCAGATACTTCTTATTGTAGATGCATCCCACTCTCTAGAAGCACATAATTTTTTATTTTTGAATACATTGTGGGAGTGAACAGTGATCAATGTGTTACAAATATTTACTACCAAAAACAGTCTTGATCACAATTTATTTATTACAGGGACCGGTATCGACCACTACTGTGGTCATCTCCAGAACAATAAGCAAGAACCTCCTTCTGGTGGTAAATCACTACCAGAAGGAGGTTCTTACTCATTGGCCTGAAGATGACCACAGTAGTCGTTGAAAGCAGTCACCGTAATAAATAAATTGTGAACAAGACTGTTTTTGGTAGTCATAATTTTGTGTATATTTGTTCTTGCACCGCTCACCAACTATGAGACGAGTGGTACATCTGAGAGAGCTCACTGTTTTGGGAAAGTAGGGTTAACTCGTAAGAAAGCGCGAATGTATCAGTATGTTTTGGTTTAAACATCTTTGTAGCAGCCAGATAAGACGAAAGGCTAGCTCCCTCTTTTAGGTTCCTACCTCTGCCGAGGCCATATTCGCTTTTCTTCTGCGATTGTATCATTTTTAATTCTGGCTCCCAAAATTTTTTACCCTAACTAAATTTTGAATAACACCGCCATAGCTTGGCAACCAATGTAGATTTCT
Source organism: Schistocerca serialis cubense (assembly GCF_023864345.2). Classification (NCBI taxonomy): domain Eukaryota; kingdom Metazoa; phylum Arthropoda; class Insecta; order Orthoptera; family Acrididae; genus Schistocerca; species Schistocerca serialis. The sequence goes on from NC_064639.1 coordinate 813,721,542, forward strand.
GTTATCTCAGATGACGACTGATGAGGTATAGCCTAGGTTTTTTAATGCCTTTCGAACCATGTTGCTTATATCGTGGCAACGGATAAAGCTTTCACGAAACAACAGGTCGACCAGCAATTCCATGTACTTCTGCCGGCCGGAGTGGCCGAGTGGTTCTAGGTGCTTCAGTCTGGAACCGTGCGACCGCTACGGTCGCAGGTTCGAATCCTGCCTCGGGGATGGATGTGTGTGATGTCCTTCGGTTAGTTAGGTTTAAGTAGTTCTAAGTTCTAGGGGACTGATGACCTCAGCTGGCTCAAATGGCTCTGAGCACTATGGGACTTAACATCTCTGGTCATCAGTCCCCTAGAACTTAGAACTACTTAAACCTAACTAACCTAAGGACAGCACACAACACCCAGCCATCACGAGGCAGAGAAAATCCCTGACCCCGCCGGGAATCGAACCCGGGAACCCGGGCGTGGGAAGCGAGAACGCTACCACGAGATGCGGGCGACCTCAGCTGTTAAGTCCCATAGTGCTCAGAGCCATTTGAACCATGCACTTTTCTATTTCGTTACAAACCTTGAACTGATTCTCGCAAGTTCTAAACATAGAAGTCTCGCACGTAAAAAACTCACAAAAAATTAGTTTTTCCGCGTAAAATCTGAATGAAGCTAGATTTTTGAAAGTCGGTTTTCAATTTTATTGTAAGAATGCGTTTTTTTATGTATTTGATTCGTTTTATACCGTTTCTGCGCACACAGTTCACTTAAGAACGCATTTTACGTAACTACATATAGCTCGACTTTAAATCACCGTATCTCCTCAGCAGATAAAGATTATTCGATAAAAATTATTTAGTTTTGACTTTATACAAAGTTTAAACCGATTCGTACAAGTTTAAAGTACAGAAGTAGCGCTACGGTCGCAGGTTCGAATCCTGCCTCGGGCATGGATGTGTGTGATGTCCTTAGGTTAGTTAGGTTTAATTAGTCCTAAGTTCTAGGGGACTGATGACCACGGATGTTAAGTCCCATAGTGCTCAGAGCCATTTGAACCATTTTGAACAGAAGTAGCGCGCTTCAGAAACCTCCCAGAAAACCGTGGTTTTCTGCAAGTAAAAGCCAAAAGAAGCAAGTTTCTTTTCAAATGGTTTCAATATCCCATACAATGATGGAACAAATTTCAACCATCAGTCTCGCTCCAGTCCTGGTTTATTTAAGGGTGATTGTTTTCGCACATAAATTCCTAACGAGGCTTACAGTTTTGGCAGGTAAAATCCAAACGGTTCGTACGCAAATGGTGCCATTAGATGAGCATTATTTCAGCCCAGTTAAAATCGATTTACACAGAACGCCTGGGTGCTAGCTTCGGTTCGTTGTTTAAGCCATATTTAAAATACTGTAACATAACTTCAGTATCACAGATATTCGAATGGCTATACAAATGGCCGCTCGTTCGGGCCAAGCCAAAAACGTTTTACCCACATTCCCGGCTCAAATAGGAACCGAGCTCTAAGACCCCCACCTCCCTCCCCCCTTCCCTGCGATACTGCGCGCGGCTTTTTCAAAGAGCATGTGTAAGATACTTAGTACCAACATGACGGATTATTTTTTCTGTTCCATTCGTGTATGAAAATAAGAATACATGATAGGTTATTCATCATAATGATGTTTGAGCTCCGCGGCTGCAGGATTATACTGCTTGAAGAACGATAGCAAGCAGATACGTTTTATACGGCTTTATTTACACCAAGCCGCATTTCGAATTTTCGCCCCATCTTCAGTTGGTGTAATACAGCAATTTCTTCGTCGTTTATGTAGACTGCATTTTAAATGCTGCAGCTTGGCTGCACAACATAATTCGCTTAGATACGACGTTCTTGTACTATACATTTCTGTTTAATTAATAATTCGCGGCAGTTACTTCTATTCTGTAACTTCTAGTTCATTTTTTTCTATTTATATGCGTAACAGACATCCTTTTAGCTTCACCGATGTTGCACAGCATTAGCCATGTGGACGACTTAGGTGTTTGTTTAGGCTGGAAATTACACCTAAGTCTAACTTGCAGTTTCCTTGTAACAATTAATCTCTATGTATAAAAGGTAATGTCCTGATTGACTGACTGATGCATCATCACCCAGACCAAAATGCTAAGGATAGAAACTTGAAATTTGGAGAAGGTGTGGATCTTATCTAGTATGGGCGTCGTTTAAGAAGGGATTCTTCGAAGTTCCAAACCTAAGGAGGTGAAATAGGGGATGAAGGATTTTTTTTTGCAAAATATCGGTATTAAAGGCAATTTTGAAGCTAGACCTACGAAAATTAGTATTTGGTTTCTCGATCATAAAAAAGTAATACATGTTTCAGAATTTCGTGCAATAGTGGGTGAAATATTTTTTGAAAATGTATATTATTAAAGAGCTACTAAAGTACTTTTAAAGCTGCAGCTATGAACATTGGTTACAAATAAAAAACATATGCTTGAATGTTTTTGGAAATTGAATCCCCCAGGGGGTGAAATAGCGTACAAGAATTTTTAAGAAAATATTTACTATGAAAACATTTTTGAAGCTAAATCTGTGAAAATTTGTATTTGGCTTTTCTGTTAGAAATAGAACATACGTATCTCACCGTTTTTGGAAATTCAACCCCTAAGGGGGTGAAACGTTTTATGAAAATATTTCATTTCGAAAGCATTTTTTAAGCTGAATTTGAAAATTGGTGTTTAGGTTCTCGGTCAGAGATAAAAAACATGTTTCACTGTTCTCGGAAATTAGACTGATTCAGTGACTCATCATCGCCCAGCCTCATTTCTAAGGATAGGGTGTGGATCTTATACTGTGGGCATCGTTTAACAAGGGATTGTCCGAAATTCCGCTTCTAAGGATGTGAAATAGGAGATGAAAGGCTTTTTGGAAGTATGTCGCCATCAAGGGAATTTTGAAGCTAGAACTCGAAGACTGGTATTTTGTTTCTCAGTCAGAAAATAAACAATGCGTGTTTCAGCATTTCTGGAAATTCAACCACTAAGGGGACTCAATTGTGGGTGAATTCTTTTTTAAAATAAATAATTGCTAAAGAACAAATAAAGGGTTTTTAGACTACATCTATGACAATTGGTATTTGACTTCACGGGTGGAGATAAAAATAATACATGTTTCAATGTTTCTGGAAATTCAACCCCTAAGAGAGTGCAATAGAGGATGAACATTTTTAAGAAAATATTTTGTTACATTAAAAAATTTTAAAGCTAAATTTATTATTCCACTTGCTCGGTTAGATATAAAGAAATATTTGTTGGAAGTTGCTATGGAAGTATCTCCACACGCACGCAAAAGGCATGATTAACAAAAACTTTGTACACCAGCTACCAGAATCACTTTTTGGTCAGAAGTAAATTTGTAGAAGACCATGTTCATATCGCCTTAATTAGCGTGAAAAGCTTAGAAGGTGTTTGAATTACTGAACAACATAAAAATTCTATTAAAAAAGCAAAAAAGGTCTCTGCAGGCCATACAGTCTACGTAAGCGAAGCAGAGAGCGCTACGCTAGTTAAATATAAACACACAACTCGGGAACGCAGGACCGCGGCAGCGTTCAAAATACAATCGACATAAATAATGAGAATACAAATGTATTGCGCCACATAAATATGGAATAAAAAGCGAAACGCATCTTGGTACAAATGAAGTCTTAAAAAATGTCGCTGGTTGCCGAAGTTCAAGTTAATTGGAAAAAAGTACTATTTGTCTTCATACGTGCTGTAACATGTCTTATCTTAAATTGTATTCGAAGAGATATACATTGAAAGCATCACACAGTCTACCTCGAATACCATTACATTTAACAGGGTTTCGTGGTTGTTGGCAGAAATTATGCTGCTCTCGTTTATAATGAACGTTCGCCATCCATTACAATGAACCAGATATTATTAGTTAAAAATCCTTCAAGTGAATCACATACACTATGAGATCAAAAGTATCCGGACACTCCCAAAACCATACGTTTTTCAAATTAGGTGCATTGTGCTACCACCTACTGCCAAGGTACTCCATATCAGGGACCTCAGTTGTCATTAACATCGTGAGAGAGCAGGGTGGGGCGCTCCGCGGATCTCACGGACTTCGAACGTGGTCAGGCGATCGGGTGTCACTTGTGTCATACGTCTGTACGCGAGGTTTCCGCACTCCTAAACATCCCTAGGTCCACTGTTTCCGATGAGACAGCAAAGTGGAAACGTGAGGAGACACGTACAGCACAAAAGCGTACAGGCCGATCGCGTCTATCCATACCATCGCACAGGAATACCAAACTGCATCAGGATCCACTGCAAGTCGGATGTGAGAAAACGTGGATTTCTAGGTCGAGCGGCTGCTCATAACCCACACATGACGCCTGTAAATGCCAAACGACACCTCGCTTGGTGTAAGAAGCGTAAACATTGGACGATTGAACAGTGGAAAAACGTTGTGTGGAGTGACGAATCACGGTACACAACGTGGCGAGAAAATGGCAGGGTATGGGTATGACGAATTCCCGGTGAACGTCATCTGCCAGCGTGTAAAATTCGGAGGCGATGGTGTTTTGGTGTGGTCTGTTTTTCATGTAGGGGGCTTGCACCCCTTCTTGTTTTGCATGGCGGTATCACAGCACAGGCCTACATTGATGTTTCAAGCACCTTCTTGCTTCCCACTGTTGAAGATCAATTCGGGGACGGCTACTGCATCTTTAAACACAATCGAACACCTGTTTATAATGCACGGCCTGTGGCGGAGTGGTTACACGACAATAACATCCCTGTAATGGACTGGCCTGCACAAAGTCCTTACCTGAATCCTATAGAACACCTTTGGGATGTTTTGGAACGCTGACTTCGTGCCAGGCCTCACCGACTGACATCGATACCTCTCCTCAGTGCAACACTCCTTGAAGAATGGGCTGCCATTCCCCTAGAAACCTTCCGGCACTTGATTGAACGTATGCCTGCGAGAGAGAAAGCTGTCATCAAGGCTAAGGGTGGGCCAGCAGCATATTGAATTCCAGCATTACCGATGGAGGTCGCCACGAACTTGTACGTCATTTTCAGCCAGGTGTCCGGGCACTTATGATCATGTAGTGCATGGGGCAATGGTTTGTAAACAATAGCACATCTGAAATGAACTGGCCTACCCAGAAGTCAGGCTGGATCGCAACTGAACAGCATTGGGTTGAAGTAGAACGTCAGCTTCTCTCCAGACTCCTCTGGTTTCGGCTCTTGATGTAGAACGGCCGCCATTCCTCCAGACATCAGACGCTTCATTGGACGTATCGTCATCAGATTTCGAGTACTCATAAAGGCGAAGAGTGGACACACCTCAAATTAATGCCCAATATCAGCTGTCCAGATATGTTTGATCAGACAGTTTCATGCTCTTACTTCTGTATATCCTCGTCGCCAATTTTGTAAATGCATCATCGTTATTGCTGTGGAGGCCGAGTTGATGAGTTCGTGAAACGGTTTCTGGTGCAGTACACCACTAAGACAGTTTCTTCCTGACGCTATTATTCAGTTATGCCCCAGGATCAAGTAACAGGATAACAGTACGAAGGTTCTAAAAAACTTCAACAAATTAGTAACGAAGTCACACAAACGAGTTGAAAAGGTTTAATTATCTTTATGCCTTGTTGAATGATTAAGCCTGCAACACTGCATGTATAGATAAACTTCACAGTACGTATCAAATGCAATTTACAACAACTGTGTTCACTTCTGAGCGTTCACTATTCGACGTTCCCTGTCTAAGTCAGCCCTGGACGATGATCTATAACCAAATGCTGCTCTTCTGTCTTCCGAGTAGGTTTCTGTACATTATCTTCTGGTCACTGGCGGATTGTACTCGGCCGGCAGTTGTTCGAAGCGAAGTCGATATCTTCATCCTCAGCGCCGCCGCTGGCGCTGGTCGAACTCGCGCAAGTGGGGAGTCTCTACGGCACTGTCACCAGCTCGCATCTTTGCGCCTGTGATGTTTTTACCCTGACTGTGTCTTGTTCGGACGACACAGCACGTATCTTCGTCATCGGTGAATTGTATGGTACAGGGTCGAACGGTTTTTCTGGAATGTAACAAGGGCAATATCCCAGTTCGAATAGCTGTAACGGTTTTAAAATAAGGGGATGTATCTGTTCTAGCACCAGTCAGAGTCATTTATCTGTAAAGATTTGTATGTGTGTGCCATCGATATTTGGAGATTAACGATATAAAGACAAGCACGAGTCGCTGAAGAAAAGACACGATACAGTGTAAGAGGGACCATGAAGAGCGGATTTCCAACAGTCATACATCAAATATTACTCGGCATAAAAGCCAACATGCGACACTTTCAACCTGAGATGGAAGCATTACCAGCGAGAAACTGCCACCGTACTTCCTAAGAGGAGTACAAGAAACTTTACTCTTTTTGCCGAAACCTGCCAATTACGGTTACTACTGAATGAGGCAATAGACAGCTGGCCGCCTGTCCTTCTACCACAGGAAACCAATACAGTTTCCATTTTCCCACCATAAGAGACAAGTCATATCAATTTTTAAAATTGTGACTTAAGGTCATTCCCCGTAGAGGCGTTACAACAAAATATAAGTGGACATTGGACAAGACAGCACATGAGCAGGTGCACCGGTAGTCAAGTGCAACAGTGACCGAGATATCATCCTGTGACAGCTGTTTTACAACATGGTGCCGCTCTACATACAGAGAATTTTTATGTTCCCCTGAAGGAATTTCATCATTCGGCAGCCTTGCCTGCGCCATGGGTACCGTGTTGGTGAACTCCAGACCGAAAAGCACTCGAGGAAGGACTTTTCAGAGTCGTGCTGAAGACGTTGCAGCCTAATCCAAAAGACCTCTAGGCTCGCCATGTAGTTGTAGACACAGTGTTGATTCAACATTACATTCCTGTTACGGAAGTGCAGTGAAAAAGGGTGAAATTTGAAATCGCACCTAAGAAAGGGTCCGCAGCTCGTGGTCATGCGGTAGCGTTCTCGCTTCCCACGCCCGGGTAATGACTCTGCGGTCGACACGAGAGCAACAGGAGTCAACCCACGACATCGGTCTGGCCGGTGCGAGCTGCGACGCCGTGAGACGGGAGATTGGCGCGCCTTCCTGCGTCCGTTGAAGCGGCTGGCAGAGGACGGTTCGGGAGAACGATTTGGGGGTGCCGCACCAGGTCTTCTCGAGAAATCGCAGTTTATTAGAAGTTAGATTGGTGATATGTTGTCTGATTTACTCTTGTTAAAGTCTACTTGTTTTCTTGGTAAGGTCACCAGCCGTTTTGCTGTGGGGTCGTCCCACCATTCTTCTCCGTATGCCCACCCGTGGGAAGGTGGTTGTTTATAAATTGGATGGTCCGTTTTTCCCTTGTGGAGTAGGGGCGGGTTAGAGCAACCTGCGGTTCGGATTGTTCGGTAATCTCCCTATCAATCTGCCGTACGTTAATAGCTGCCTCTGTCATGTTTGTCGGATTTGGTGTGTTAACGAATTTATTGCTTGGAGTGTAACGGCCTGCCGTCCGGAGTGGCCGAGCGGTTCTAGGCGCTTCAGTCTGGAACCGCGCGACCGCTACGGTCGCAGGTTCGAAACCTGCCTCGGGCATGGATGTGTGTGATGTCCTTAGGTTAGTTAGGTTTAAGTAGTTCTAAGCTCTAGGGGACTGATGACCTCAGATGTTAAGTCCCATAATGCTCAGAGCCATTTGAACCATTTTTTGTAACGGCCTAATACCTGAAATATGTTTTGATCTTTGGAAACTTTGATATTATTGCCTATGATCTTGAGAGGCGGTATGTGTGTACTGCAGAGCATCGTAACTATTGTTTGGCCAACCTTGTATTATTTTATATAAGATTGCATTTCATGGGCTTTTATTTAAAAGACCATTCTAGTATATAAAGTTGCCACCCTTTCACCGTAAGACTTTTCTTAGAAGTTAAATTGAAGTTGCACCTTCGGTGGCAAGGTTAATATTTTAATTGTTAGTGTTTTGTACCATTTCGATCCCTCCTACGGGAGGGTGCATAGTTTGTGTGCTTGTGTAAATTGTTAAAACTCTTAGTTTAAAGTAATGTGGTGTGTGGCAGGTTTGCACCAGTGTAGTCTTTCAGAGGCTGTTGTCAGCGGCCGTAACTACGGCCGTGTGAAAAGGGAGTGGCAAGGTTCTCTGCCCGAAAGCTCATACAGTCAAAACTTGTTTCTTTCTGCCTCTGAATAAATTGTAACTTTGATATTTAGAGGGTGCTTTTTGATTATAACTTTAAATCTGTTTCTTTTAAAAATGCTTTTAGGCCCATTAAAGTGAATAAAATTCCCATTTGTTAAAAGGAATTTGTTCATGATTTCATCAGTTACTCTCTGGCAACTACTTGCATGTTTACATAGTGTGATTAAATGTGTTAATGTTCTTGATGAATCGCTAGTAAATAAAATAAAAATATTAAGAATATTCTTTGAAAATAAATCACAGTTCAGAAATACTGTAAGTAAAAAGCTCCAAAAAAATCAGATCTTGAAGAGATTTTGAAGTGGTACAAAGACTGACAATTTGCGATACATGTTCAGAAATATGCAAGTGTACACTTTGCAGAACTAAAAGCGTAGTATCCTATGAGTAAAATACTAATGAGTCATACTTTAAACCAATCAGCTCATAGAAAAACCTGGATGTAATATTGCGTGGTGTGTAAAATGGAATGACCCATAGGTTCAGTCGTAGGTAAAGGGCGTGGTAGATTTGGATTAATTGCTAGGATACTGGGAAAATGCAATAAGTTTACACGGGAGATTGCATACATAACACTTGTACGACCTGATCCAAAATACTGGTCAACTGCGTGGGGTCCGAAAAATATAGGATACCAGCAGATATTGAACGCATACAAACAAGGGCCTCACGAATGGTCACATATTATTTTCACCAAATGCAGATCGCCACGGAGGTGCTAAAAACCGTGAACTAGCTGATGGTTAACGATAGACGCCAACCATATGGCGGAAACCTATTTACAAAGTTTCAAGAAATAGCATTAAGTGAGGACTGCATATGCCAAAATCCTGAATAATTACTTTTTACAGTGTGGATCGCTGCGAAACACGTACGAAGTCAGTAAGTTTCTGGAAGGTACCGGCAGCGATGTGGAGCCATGCCTTCTCCAGAGCCTTGGACAGCTGCGCTAGGTTGAGGCTCCATGCCGTGAATAGGCCGATCGAGGTGGACCCACAGATTGAACCACATACGTACAATGCGAGTTGTGTGACACGTTGCATTATCCTGCTGGTAGATGCCATCGTGTCGAGGAACACTGAACTGCATGTAGGGGTGGAAATGGTTCCCAAGTATAGGTGCACGCTTTCAGTGATCCTGTGTGCCTTTCAGAATGACGATATATATATATATATATATATATATATATATATATATATATATATATATATATATATATATACAGTACCTACTGCAACCTACATCCTTCTGTCCTACCAACCGATCCCTTCTTCTAGTCAAGTTGTGCCACAAACTTCTCTTTTCCCCAATCCTATTCAATACTTCCTCATTAGTTATGTGATCTACCCATCTAATCTATCTAATCTTCAGCATTCTTCTGTAGCACCACATTTCGAAAGCTATATAATTTGATACATTATATATATATATATATATATATATATATATATATATATATATATATATATACAGAGTGGTCCAAAAGGGGGAAACTATAGGCTATGCCACCAACATGGCGGCCATCTTGAAAGCCGCCATCTTGGATTCAACTCCAAAATTTCAAATGGGAATGTGGTCATGTGTCATATCAAACCGATAGAGAATTTCGCCAGAAAAACAATGCCGTTGTTATTTTAAACATAGCTTTATTCATTCTCGGGTTATAGCCAGTTACATGTGGCAGCGGTGGGACGCTCGGCAGCATGTGTGTTATGTGCTGAAGAGACATTACGCCGATGTTACACAGTCCCGTGAGACCACCATCAGTCATAGTAATGGCTCGATATGTTGTCCATTATGTTGAATTGTTAATGCCATCCTCCGAACCCAGTCCTGATGAACTTTGACCAACACATCTGGCTGAATTTGACCACACGCATCAACAATGCGCTGCTTTAGATGATGTAAACCCCGTATTTTCACAGAATAACGCAGTGCTTTGACATGACCCCAAAGATAAAAATCCAAAGGAGTCAAATCTGGTGAACGTGGTGGCCACTCCACAGCTCCCCTACGAGCAATCCACTTTTGGGGAAACTGCACATCCAGGTATGCTCGAACATTGTGCCCATAATGTGGTGGGGCTCCATCATGCTGGAAGAATTCCGGAAATGTCCCATCCTCCGTTAACAACGAAGGAAACACTTCTTCATTGAATAGCCTCAGATAACCGTTGGCTGTTAACGTAACATCAATAAAAAATGGTCCAACGACTTTGGTACCCCACAAACCACACCAGACCATAACTTTTTTTGAGTCGACCGTTTTGGAAGCATCAATGCAGTGTGGATTAGTGTCGGACCAGTATCTGTGATTCTGCTTGTTCACTTCACCATTGATAAAGAAATTGGCTTCATCACTGAACAGCACCTGATAGGAGAAACGTGGGTTTATCTGCAACTGCTGTGTCACCCATTCTGCGAACTGTACCCGACGGTCTGGGTCATCCTCGTTCAGGTGTTGGAGAAGCTGAATTTTGTATGGGTGCCATTTGTGCTGAGATAAAATTCGCAGTATGGAGGTACGGCTAACCCCACATTCTTGTGATAGGCGACGAGTACTCTGTTGCGGACTCTTACTAAATGATACCAACACACTCACTGTTGTTGCTTCATCGGTGGCAGATTTTGGTCTTCCAGTCTTAGGTTTATCTGCGACAGAACCTGTTGCTCGGAATTTGGCCAAAAGCTTGGCAACTGCGCTGTGAGTGATGGGCTGTCTGGTTGGGTGACGACTGTTGAAATCCTCAGCAACAACCCGTGTGCTTCTTTCTCCTGATATCAAGATGATTTCAATGCGTTCTTCATGTGTTAAGGACATTTTGTAACCTGTAAATAAAGAAACAATGATTAAAACGTTAGCATGATTAAATGACAACTAACAGTTAAACACATGTAACATATCAGGCATGGGATAGTCACTTTGCACCGTTTCAGACTCCAGTTTCTGACTTCTCAGTACGTAATACTCACTGCCGAGCGTCCCACTGCTGCCACAAGTAATTGGCTATAACTCGAGAATGAATAAAGCTATGTTTAAAATAACAACGGCATTGTTTTTCTGGTGAAATTCTCTACCTGTTTGATATGTCACATGACTACATTCCCATTTGAAATTTTGGAATTGAATCCAAGATGGCGGCTTTCAATATGGCCGCCATGTTGGTGGCATAGCCTATAAAGTTTCCCCCTTCCCGTTCCTCGTGTGTAGGGACCCTGTTTCCTTGTTTGCTACTCCATTTGGATTTTATCAGGGTGTTTCCGGACTTTTGGACCACCCTGTATATATATATACGCTTACACGTCTGTTCGCCTGAACACACCTCCAGCCGTCGTTAAACAATGTCATCTATCGCCCGTGGTGCAGCGCAGTTGCCTCGGAGCCAGTTTTGGATAGCGCTATTTTGCCATGAGCGGTACGACAGCATGAGAAGAGTTTACAAACTTATTTCAGAAATGTACTTCCAGCTTGGGTTGCAGGTTTGGCTCTCTCCCTGTTGGTCCACCTCGATTTTGTTGGCGTATAGAAAGAGATGGATCAGCAAGGAGATAGTCAAACCTTCAACCCATGTCTGTACTTTATGACCTTCGAGAAACTTTCCGTACTGGAAGACACAATCAGCATCGTTGTCTTCCGGTACAGTTGAAAGACGATTAATGTTAATGAAGTAAAAGAGCCATGCAGTGGACACCAAATGTAAAAAGCTACTCCTTATGTTTCTGATCTAGACTGCTATAAAAATGCGAAGGAACTGTTAATCAGAACTGATGGAGAAGCTGTAGTCTAATTCACTATCAATTTGTTGATATTAAACAAGACAAGACAACAAAATTATTAAAGAAACATCATACAAAAATATTTATTTAACAAAAGCCTTACTAAAATGGGATCTGTGGTGGACAAAGTGATCTGCTGGGGATCGACACACGAGAGTAACCAGAACACTACTCGCTCTACCTCACTTCATACACGTGAACCCAGGTTATGGCATCAAACTACGCCAACACCAAGCATCTTTATTCTACCATACAAAAAAAAGGAATGTTGTAGCAGCGAATACTTTACCATCCTACTGGTCAAGGCGGCACACCACGATGCGTTCGGCGACTGAAGTCATGGACGGCGGAAATCTGTTATTAAATGCGTGTTCCCGAAAAATGCAAGTACGCGGTCTCGCGTTCGGTTAATTCAGAACGTAGGTACTTCCCTAAAAGCCTCTGAAACCCCGATGGTTTACAGTCTGCTGGTGGACCCGTTTGCTGGTCTACCAAACCAATTTGACTCCTTGCCAAGACTGTTGTTGTTGTTGTTGTTGTGGTCTTCAGTCCTGAGACTGGTTTGATGCAGCTCTCCATGCTACTCTATCCCGTGCAAGCTTCTTCATCTCCCAGTACCTACTGCAACCTACATCCTTCTGAATCTGCTTAGTGTATTCATCTCTTGGTCTCCCACTAGGATTTTTACCCTCCACGCTGCCCTCCAATAATAAATTGGTGGTCCCTTGATGCCTCAGAACATGTCCTACCAACCGATCCCTTCTTCTGGTCAAGTTGTGCCACAAACTTCTCTTCTCCCCAATCCTATTCAATACTTCCTCATTAGTTATGTGATCTACCCATCTAATCTTCAGCATTCTTCTGTAGCACCACATTTCAAAAGCTTCTATTCTCTTCTTGTCCAAACTATTTACCGTCCATGTTTCACTTCCATACATGGCTACACTCCATACAAATACTTTCAGAAATAACTTCCTGACACTTAAATCTATACTCGATATTAACAAATTTCTCTTCTTCAGAATCGCTTTCCTTGCCATTGCCAGTCTACATTTTATATCCTCTCTACTTCGTCCATCATCAGTTATTTTGCTCCCCAAATAGCAAAACTCCTTTATTACTTTAAGTGTCTCATTTCCTAATCTAATACCCTCAGCATCACCCGACTTCACTCGACTACATTCCATTATCCTCGTTTTGCTTTTGTTGATGTTCATCTTATATCCTCCCTTCAAGACACCACCCATTCCGTTCAGCTGCTCTTCCAAGTCCTTTGCTGTCTCTGACAGAATTACAATGTCATCGGCAAACCTCAAAGTTTTTATTTCTTCTCCATGGATTTTAATACCTACTCCAAATTTTTCTTTTGTTTCCTTTACTGCTTGCTCAATATAGAGATTGAATAACATCGGGGAGAGGCTACAACCCTGTCTTACTCCCTTCCCAACCACTGCTTCGCTTTCATGTCCCTCAACTCTTATAACTGCCATCTGGTTTCTGTACAAGTTGTAAATAGCCTTTCGCTCCCTGTATTTTACCCCTGCCACCTTTAGAATTTGAAAGAGAGTATTCCAGTCAACATTGTCAAAAGCTTTCTCTAAGTCTACAAATGCTAGAAACGTAGGTTTGCCTTTCCTTTTCTTCTATGATAAGTCGTAAGGTCAGTATTGCCTCACGTGTTCCAGTATTTCTACGGAATCCAAACTGATCTTCCCCGAGGTCGGCTTCCACTAGTTTTTCCATTCGTCTGTAAAGAATTCGTGTTAGTACTTTGCAGCTGTGGCTTATTAAACTGATTGTTCGGTAATTTTCACATCTGTCAACACCTGCTTTCTTTGGGATTGGAATCTGCATCTGCATCTGCATCTATACTCCGCGAGCCACCTTACGGTGTGTGGCGGAGGGTACTTATTGTACCACTATCTGATCCCCCCTTCCCTGTTCCATTCACGAATTGTGCGTGAGAAGAACGACTGCTTGTAACTCTCCGTATTTGCTCTAATTTCTCGGATCTTTTCGTTGTGATCATTACGCGAGATATATGTGGGCGGTAGTAATATGTTGCCCATCTCTTCCCGGAATGTGCTCTCTCGTAATTTCGATAATAAACCTCTCCGTATTGCGTAACGCCTTTCTTGAAGTGTCCGCCACTGGAGCTTGTTCAGCATCTCCGTAACGCTCTCGCGCTGACTAAATGTCCCCATGACGAATCGCGCTGCTTTTCGCTGGATCATGTCTATCTCTTCTATTAATCCAACCTGGTAAGGGTCCCATACTGATGAGCAATACTCAAGAATCGGACGAACAAGCGTTTTGTAAGCTACTTCTTTCGTCGATGAGTCACATTTTCTTAGAATTCTTCCTATGAATCTCAACCTGGCGCCTGCTTTTCCCACTATTTGCTTTATGTGATCATTCCACTTCAGATCGCTCCGGATAGTAACTCCTAAGTATTTTACGGTCGTTACCGCTTCCAATGATTTACCACCTATGGCATAATCGTACTGGAATGGATTTCTGCCCCTATGTATGCGCATTATATTACATTTATCTACGTTTAGGGAAAGCTGCCAGCTGTCGCACCATGCATTAATCCTCTGCAGGTCCTCCTGGAGTACGTACGAGTCTTCTGATGTTGCTACTTTCTTGTAGACAACCGTGTCATCTGCAAATAGCCTCACGGAGCTACCGATGTTGTCAACTAAGTCATTTATGTATATTGTAAACAATAAAGGTCCTATCATGCTTCCCTGCGGTACTCCCGAAATTACCTCTACATCTGCAGATTTTGAACCGTTAAGAATGACATGTTGTGTTCTTCCTTCTAGGAAATCCTGAATCCAATCACAAACCTGGTCCGATATTCCGTAAGCTCGTATTTTTTTCACTAAACGTAAGTGCGGAACCGTATCAAATGCCTTCCTGAAGTCCAGGAATACGGCATCAATCTGCTCGCCAGTGTCTACGGCACTGTGAATTTCTTGGGCAAATAGGGCGAGCTGAGTTTCACATGATCTCTGTTTGCGGAATCCATGTTGGTTATGATGAAGGAGATTTGTATTATCTAAGAACGTCATAATACGACAACACAAAACATGTTCCATTATTCTACAACAGATTGACGTAAGCGAAATAGGCCTATAATTATTCGCATCTGATTTATGACCCTTCTTGAAAATGGGAACGACCTGCGCTTTCTTCCAGTCGCTAGGTACTTTGCGTTCTTCCAGCGATCTACGATAAATTGCTGATAGAAAGGGGGCAAGTTCTTTAGCATAATCACTGTAGAATCTTAAGGGTATCTCGTCTGGTCCGGATGCTTTTCCGCTACTAAGTGATAGCAGTTGTTTTTCAATTCCGATATAGTTTATTTCAATATTTTCCATTTTGGCGTCCGTGCGACGGCTGAAGTCAGGGACCGTGTTACGATTTTCCGCAGTGAAACAGTTTCGGAACACTGAATTCAGTATTTCTGCCTTTCTTCGGTCGTCCTCTGTTTCGGTGCCATCGTGGTCAACGAGTGACTGAATAGGGGATTTAGATCCGCTTACCGATTTTACATATGACCAAAACTTTTTAGGGTTCTTGTTTAGATTGTTTGCCAATGTTTTATGTTCGAATTCGTTGAATGCTTCTCTCATTGCTCTCTTTACGCTCTTTTTCGCTTCGTTCAGCTTTTCCTTATCAGCTATGATTCGACTACTCTTAAACCTATGATGAAGCTTTCTTTGTTTCCGTAGTACCTTTCGTACATGATTGTTATACCACGGTGGATCTTTCCCCTCGCTTTGGACCTTAGTCGGTACGAACTTATCTAAGGCGTACTGGACGATGTTTCTGAATTTTTTCCATTTTTGTTCCACATCCTCTTCCTCAGAAATGAACGTTTGATGGTGGTCACTCAGATATTCTGCGATTTGTGCCCTATCACTCTTGTTAAGCAAATATATTTTCCTTCCTTTCTTGGCATTTCTTATTACACTTGTAGTCATTGATGCAACCACTGACTTATGATCACTGATACCCTCTTCTACATTCACGGAGTCGAAAAGTTCCGGTCTATTTGTTGCTATGAGGTCTAAAACGTTAGCTTCACGAGTTGGTTCTCTAACTATCTGCTCGAAGTAATTCTCGGACAAGGCAGTCAGGATAATGTCACAAGAGTCTCTGTCCCTGGCTCCAGTTCTGATTGTGTGACTATCCCATTCTATACCTGGTAGATTGAAGTCTCCCCCTATTACAATAGTATGATCACGAAACTTCTTCACGACGTTCTGCAGGTTCTCTCTGAGGCGCTCAACTACTACGGTTGCTGATGCAGGTGGTCTATAGAAGCATCCGACTATCATATCTGACCCACCTTTGATACTTAACTTAACCCAGATTATTTCACATTCGCATTCGCTAATAACTTCACTGGATATTATTGAATTCTTTACTGCTATAAATACTCCTCCACCATTGGCGTTTATCCTATCCTTGCGGTATATATTCCATTCTGTGTCTAGGATTTCGTTACTGTTCACTTCCGGTTTTAACCAACTTTCCGTTCCTAATACTATATGCGCACTATTTCCTTCAATAAGAGATACTAATTCAGGAACCTTGCCCTGGATACTCCTGCAGTTTACCAATATTACGTTAACTTTTCCTGTTTTTGGTCTCTGAGGACGGACGTTCTTTATCAACGATGATAATGTCCTCTCTGGTAAGCCGTCAGGTATTTTATCGTTTCGCCCAAGGGGGGGTCCCTCTAACCTAAAAAACCCCCGTGTGCACGCCACACGTACTCTGCTACCCTAGTAGCTGCTTCCGGTGTGTAGTGCACGCCTGACCTGTCTAGGGGGGCCCTACAGTTCTCCACCCAATAACGGAGGTCGATGAATTTGCAACCATTATAGTCGCAGAGTCGTCTGAGCCTCTGGTTTAGACCCTCTACACGGCTCCAAACCAGAGGACCGCGATCGACTCTGGGCACTATGCTGCAGATATTAAGCTCAGCTTGCACTCCGCGTGCGATGCTGGTTGTCTTCACCAAATCAGCCAGCCGCCGGAAGGAACCAAGGATGGCCTCAGAACCCAAGCGGCAGGCGTCATTCGTTCCGACATGTGCTACTATCTGCAGCCGGTCACACCCAGTGCGTTCAATAGCTGCCGGAAGGGCCTCCTCCACATTACGGACGAGACCCCCCGGCAAGCACACCGAGTGCACACTGGCATTCTTCCCCGACCTACCCGCTATTTTCCTGAGGGGCTCCATAACCCGCCTAACGTTGGAGCTCCCTATAACTAATAGGCCCGCCCTCTGTGACTGTCGGGACCTTGCCGGAGAATCGGCCACTGGCCCAACAGGCGAGGCATCCTGTGGTGGCTCGGAAACGATGTCATCACCACTAGGAAGCACCCCGTACCTGTTGGAAAGGGGTAAGGCAGCTGCCACGCGGCCAGATCCCACCTTCGCCTTTCGGCCAGGCACGCGCGAGCCCACCACTGTCCGCCATTCACCCTGGAGTGATGGCTGACCGGTAAGATGCTCACTGCCGGAAGACGCAGCGACATCAGGGGTTCCATGTGATTCCAAGGCCACCGAAGTAGGCATAGGAATTATTATATTCTTCTTGAAGTCTGAGGGTATTTCGCCTGTTTCATACATCTTGCTCACCAGATGGTAGAGTTATGTCAGGACTGGTTCTCCCAAGGCCGTCAGTAGTTCCAATGGAATGTTGTCTACTCCGGGGGCCTTGTTTCGACTCAGGTCCTTCAGTGCTCTGTCAAACTCTTCACGCAGTATCGTATCTCCCATTTCATCTTCATCTACATCCTCTTCCATTTCCATAATATTGTCCTCAAGTGCATCGCCCTTGTATAGACTCTCTATATACTCCTTCCACCTTTCTGCTTTCCCTTCTTTGCTTAGAACTGGGTTTCCATCTGAGCTCTTGACGTTCATACATGTGGTTCTCTTATCTCCAAAGGTCTCTTTAATTTTCCTGTAGGCAGTATCTATCTTACCCCTCGTGAGATAAGCCTCTACATCCTTACATTTGTCCTCTAGCCATCCCTGCTTAGCCATTTTGCACTTCCTGTCGATCTCATTTTTGAGACGTTTGTAGTCCTTTTTGCCTGCTTCATTTACTGCATTTTTATATTTTCTCATTTCATCAATTAAATTCAATATTTCTTCTGTTACCCAAGGATTTCTACTAACCCTCTTCTTTTTACCTACTTGATCGTCTGCTGCCTTCACTACTTCATCCCTCAGAGCTACCCATTCTTCTTCTACTGTATTTCTTTCCCCCATTCCTTTCAATTGTTCCCTTATGCTCTCCCTGAAACTCTGTACAACCTCTGGTTCTTTCAGTTTATCCAGGTCCCATCTCCTTAAATTTCCACCTTTTTGCAGTTTCTTCAGTTTTAATCTACAGGTCATAACCAATAGATTGTGGTCAGAGTCCACATCTGCCCCTGGAAATGTCTTACAATTTAAAACCTGGTTCCTAAATCTCTGTCTTACCATTATATAATCTATCTGATACCTTTTAGTATCTCCAGGGTTCTTCCATGTATACAACCTTCTATCATGATTGTTAAACCAAGTGTTAGCTATGATTAAGTTGTGCTCTGTGCAAAATTCTATCAGGCGGCTTCCTCTTTCATTTCTTAGCCCCAATCCATATTCACCTACTACGTTTCCTTCTCTCCCTTTTCCTACACTCGAATTCCAGTCACCCATGACTATTAAATTTTCGTCTTCCTTCACTATCTGAATAATTTCTTTTATTTCATCATACATTTCTTCAATTTCTTCGTCATTTGCAGAGCTAGTTGGCATATAAACTTGTACTACTGTAGTAGGTGTGGGCTTCGTATCTATCTTGGCCACAATAATGCGTTCACTATGCTGTTTGTAGTAGCTTACCCGCATTCCTATTTTCCTATTCATTATTAAACCTACTCCTGCATTACCCCTATTTGACTTTGTGTTTATAACCCTGTAGTCACCTGACCAAATGTCTTGTTCCTCCTGCCACCGAACTTCACTAATTCCCACAATATCTAACTTTAACCTATCCATTTCCCTTTTTAAATTTTCTAACCTACCTGCCCGATTAAGGTATCTGACATCCCACGCTCCGATCCGTAGAACGCCAGTTTTCTTTCTCCTGATAACGACATCCTCTTGAGTAGTCCCCGCCCGGAGATCCGAATGGGGGACTATTTTACCTCCGGAATATTTTACCCAAGAGGACGCCATCATCATTTATCCATACAGTAAAGCTGCATGCCCTCGGGAAAAATTACAGCTGCAGTTTCCCCTTGCTTTCAGCCGTTCGCAGTACCAGCACAGCAAGGCCGTTTTGGTTATTGTTACAAGGCCAGATCAGTCAATCATCCAGACTGTTGCCCTTGCAACTACTGAAAAGGCTGCCGCCCCTCTTCAGGAACCACACGTTTGTCTGGCCTCTCAACAGATACCCCTCCGTTGTGGTTGCACCTACGGTACGGCTATCTGTATCGCTGAGGCACGCAAGCCTCCCCACCAACAGCAAGGTCTATGGTTCATGGGGGGGGGGGGGGGGGGCCAAGACTGTGTATGTCGGAATACGCCAAATGTTTAGACGGCCGACTCATGACAAATAAGTACACCCACGCATCACTCATTGTGACTGTGATGATATAAGCAATACCTCTGACGGTTCAGAAGGTGATTGGCACAGGCTCTAAGTCGCACCCTAGCAAAGGACACAAGTCTCACTGTTTAGGTAGAGACCTGCAGTTCTTTACTAGCGAAGCGCCAGTACAGGAGACTTGTACCAGACGCCCCCCCCCCCTCCCCCAAGACTGTGTATGTCGGAATACGCCAAATGTTTAGACGGCCGACTCATGACAAATAAGTACACCCACGCATCACTCATTGTGACTGTGATGATATAAGCAATACCTCTGACGGTTCAGAAGGTGATTGGCACAGGCTCTAAGTCGCACCCTAGCAAAGGACACAAGTCTCACTGTTTAGGTAGAGACCTGCAGTTCTTTACTAGCGAAGCGCCAGTACAGGAGACTTGTACCAGACGCCCCCCCCCCCTCCCCCAAGACTGTGTATGTCGGAATACGCCAAATGTTTAGACGGCCGACTCATGACAAATAAGTACACCCACGCATCACTCATTGTGACTGTGATGATATAAGCAATACCTCTGACGGTTCAGAAGGTGATTGGCACAGGCTCTAAGTCGCACCCTAGCAAAGGACACAAGTCTCACTGTTTAGGTAGAGACCTGCAGTTCTTTACTAGCGAAGCGCCAGTACAGGAGACTTGTACCAGAACGCCAATCTCCCGCTTTCAGTGTTTCTTCCTCAGCTCGGATCCAAAAGCACATTTTTCTTTTTTGACTTCCCCCAATTTCACACAAGCCAATCATGAGCTGGACCCCAGCATTCTGAGTTCAGTGAATGGTCTTTGCACTGCGAACCGATTTGACCAATCAGAGACTTAAAGTTAATTGGCAGAAAACGTAAAAAAAATTCAGCTTTGTGGCCTCTTGCCCACTCGTTTGCCATGTCTTTTGCTAACACAATACAGGGTGGAAGCGCAGCCCTCCATAAACAGCTTGTTATCTCCCCTGTTGCGTCCATTTCAAAGTTTGCAAAGAATGGCCATAAACTTGCATTGACAAAAGATGTTTTGAAACAGAGTCTGGATGTTTGGGCCCCAGTTTTCCTGTCCCACGGACATTTGCAGAACGTTTACATTTGTTTTGGCGGCTTGCTCGCTAACAAGGCCTACAATGCGATGTCGGCGACTTTTCGGCGCTAGGCCGTATACCTGGACGTCTGGCGCCAAAGCTTAATGTGTTTCTGCGCAATGCGACCATGGCATGGCCCGTCTGGAAATGTCTCCCCATCATTCTCCACAAAAAACGCACCTTGTCGTCTCACCAACACTGTGCTTTTACTGCAGTCGTTTAAGTCGGCACCCTGTTCTTTCGAATGCAGGTAAAGCTTACCGTATTTCTTTCCCTAGAGCACGCAAACAAGACCATAACCTGCTGCCCACCATTTCATCACAATGTATGAAGTCAAATCGCCGTAGATCGTATTCCCTACACCGAATCGGAAGTGAGAGTATCCTGCAATCTCTCACAGTAGGTGGTTCGAAATCTATTCGGACAGTGTATCAGAATGGGAAGGGTTTCCTTTGGGTTGTTGCTTAACTCTACCTCTAATTGACTTTTGCTTGGAGACCATTTTAGAATAGGTAATGTCCTGGCTTTTCTCTCTCTATGGGACATCTTTTTCCAGTGTTGATACCTCCAAAGGTAGATCCAAAATTTGTGACTAACAAATAGCAAGTGAATAAGAACACTCAGAGGAACAAGCGACAGTTGCAACAGAACTCTTAGTTGTCCATGTAACCCAAAACACTAACTTGGAAAAATATCCTTCGCACAGCTCAAGAAAAAGTCGCCAAGTGAAAAACGACCAGTGCATAATAAATTACTGCTCACTAGGTATATTTTTCTCTAATTATGAATATTTAGGACACTCGTCTAATAGTTGACACTGCAAGCCATTGCTTGCTTTAACCATAAATATCTGAGTAGCGGTAAATATTATTTTTACATAGAGAGAAATATTACCTTCTCAATAGCTTTCAAATCGTGAGCTACACCTGTAATTTTTATATATGAATTAGCGAATTAACTCATGGCACTTTTGTTTTCTATGCCTGTTTTCGCTTTCAGAACTCAGATTAATAACCAAATTATTTAATTTAATACCATTGAGCCTTAAATTGCTGATGTTTCCATGTTCCGCCACAATAAAATTAAAACAGTCAGGAGTATGAATAAGAACAGTGTCGTTTTTAAGTTTACAAAATGATGAGAAGTTTTTATTATTCCTTTTGTAACTACAACAAGCTGATAAATCTTACACAAAAATGACAAGCACTAAACGGAAAATGAATAGTGTTTGATTAGCAGAGCATACGTTGGGGTGGAAGCTGTACAAATTCTCCCCTGAATTACTCCCTTTTACAACGCAATCTGACTTTGTTTACATGAATCCACTGTGAGGCGCAACTCTGATCAAAGTGAATCAACTACGATGAGGAATACCACAAACTATGGTTCATCTGAGAACAGGAAACTTAATATCCTTTAACAACCCTACGCCGGTGCAGTAGTATGTTACCCTTTCATTTTTATCCAGGAGGCAGCACAAAACGTCGCGCTGTGGGCGAGAGGCCGTATGCTGCGACAGATGGCCTGACGCGTCCACGACAGTTTGCAAACCGCGTGGCCTGGCGTTCTGATTATCAGAACGCGGGAAGCCTCCCTATCAGAGCCCTGAACTCCCGGCAGATTTCAGTGTGCAGGTGCACCTATTTGCTGGTCCGCCCAGACCAATTTCACACACAGGGACGACGGCGTGTCCTGCAATTGTCAAACGTCGATGGCCAACTCAGGACGAATAACTTCACCCTCATGACATACGATATGTCCGAGATTATATGCAGTTTTTCCAATGTCGGTACAGTTAGAAACTGCTGGTGTCTCTTAGTCCACAACAAGATACAGAACACAACTTCACCCAGGAAGGGAAAGACCTGAAGTTCTCCACCCGGGGAGGACAAGAAGAAGAAGCAAAGAATCACAACCACTTTCTACCAAACCTCGGAACGGGAGCTGAATTAGCAAAGAAGGAACCGCCCCTACACTGCACAAAGCAATCGAACTATCCTCTACTCGTTGAATCTCCTCTCTTGACTGTTCTGTAGGCCTGGTAGCCAATCCAGACAGAGCACTGGGGTTCTCACGTTGGGGGAGCAAGTCTTCACTTTGCATATCCTGACAGAAGCCTTCATTTTGCATATCCTCATAGGAGCCAATCAGTGCCTCCAAATCTCTCTTGTCTGAAAAAAAGAACATTTTAGAGTAGGCAGGTATCCTTCTCTCAGTAAGCACGGCCATGTTTTGGTAAAAAAAAAAGAAACATCAAGCTAGACGGGACCACAGAGATCTCATCTTTACAGGCCAACTATTTCCAATTTGTGAAAGAACGCTATTAAGCTCTCCAGATAACCGCGCCCCTGAAGTATATGTTTCGCCACTCGCTAAAAGAACCTGGCAACTTCCTGGCGCCAGGGGGATTACAGTCTTGCCTCCACTAAACACGTGCACCAGGCACTCTGTATTGTCCTAGCTTCTAACATGAGAATGTTCGAAGTTTTCTGACCTTCCCATCCTTTGCACAAAGGCTCAGTTTACAGCAGTCTCTCCTAAATGGCTTCCTCCGCCCACTTTCCGCCAACTGGCCGCCTTCACGACGTACTGCTGCCTGGTCCACGTAAAATGTTTTACGATCCGGCGCCCTTCCCTTCTGTCTGACCCTAAGCAGCAGGAGGACAGCGCTACAGCCACAAGTTCCTCTGCAGGTGCGATCCACCGAGCGCTGCTTCCCACAATCACTCACACAGCCTGGTCGCTGCACTCAGCATTTATGGCCCCCAATCTCCCTGTTCTCCGTCACCTCCATTATAGCCCCTCGTGTACAAGTTCTCTACAGGTTACATGCGCATTTGTAAGAACATTCTCCTACAATTTCCTCACATAAAAAAGTCAAACCACACGTACCAAATGTAGTACTGTGTAACAAAAAATGGTTCAAATGGCTCTGAGCACTATGGGACTCAACAGCTGAGGTCATTAGTCCCCTAGAACTTAGAACTAGTTAAACCTAACTAACCTAAGGACATCACAAACATCCATGCCCGAGGCAGGATTCGAACCTGCGACCGTAGCGGTCTTGCGGTTCCAGACTGCAGCGCCTTTAACCGCACGGCCACTTCGGCCGGCTACTGTGTAACACCGAGGTCATGACCTAAATATGAATGTTAATCTGACTGACAGTGTTGTTAAAGTGAGAGAGTGGCGTGCCACCTCTCTAAACAAATATTTGAAAACTTATCTGAAACACGAACTTTCTTCAAAAGTAAGAAAGCAATGCTAGCAAGCAGTCGACGCTCACTACAGAATATACAGGGTGAAAAGTATTTAAACCGACAAACTCTGGGAGGTTGTAGGGGACATCAAAACAAATATTTTTCCCTAATGTCATTTTTTCCTATGAGGAGTATTTAAACCGGTAGAGGAAGATTTCTCTGGCCGCAAATTAATTAAACCAACAAACACTTTTCCATTTTTTTATGACCAAGAGACAACACATTAACACAACCCAATTTCAATTACATTAGATTTTCAAAAATGCCTCCATTGACACGTAAACAAAGGTTATACCGTCGGATCATGTTCTGCACAGTCATGTCTGACACAGGCCAAAACCCCAGGAATATCCTGAATTGTTCCCTCTGCTGATATTATCCGGGCAACCAGATCCTCTTCTGATGCAACAGGAGTTGCGTAAACAGGATTGCGCATCTAACCCCACACAAAAAAGTCCAGAGGGGACATATGTGGGGTCGAGCAGGCCATGGTACAGGACCACCTCTGCCAATCCAAGTTTCTGGGAACCGTCGGTCCAGGAATCGACGCACACGACGACCGAAATGTGCCGGCGCCCCGTCATGTTGGAACCTCATGCGTTGTCTTGTAGGGAGCGGGACGCCTTCCAGCAATTCTGGCAATGCTCTGGCGAGAAAATTGTAATAGTGCCTGCCATTTAATGGCCTAGCTTGCAGATACGGCCCAATTAAACAGTCCCTAACAACACCGACCCACACATCAATGAAGAACCGCACTGATTGAAGGACCCCGCTCCACATGCTGCAAGACAGCGTCCTCAAATTGCAGCGTTCTTACCGTGCGACGGCGTTGCTGGCCAGGTAATCTGCTAAATGACCCGGTCTCACGCAGACGTTGGTACACAGCAGCAAAGGTCGTATGATGTGGGATACGACGATTAGGATATTATTGTTGATAAACCCGCTGTGCAGCTCGTCCGTTGTGGTGAGCTACGTAGTACGCACCAACCATTATCAGTGTACTCACTCCAGATGTATCGCTCCATTAGTAAACAGAGACAATGCACTACTACACTGGTGGACAGCAGTTGCCTACAACTGAAGAGCGTAACACGCCCTCTAAAAACTGAAGATCGTAATACGGCCTCTAACAACTGACGAGCGTAATGCGGCCTCCACCGGTTTAAATAATCCTCATAGGAAAAAATTACATTAGGGAAAAATATTTGTTTTGATGTCCCCTACAACCTCCCATAGTTTGTCGGTTTAAATACTTTTACCCTGTGATGGATGCTATCAAATGTGCTGTACAATACTTCCACGAAGTAACAACGACTAACAGAAACATGTGTGTTCCATATTGCCTATCTATTCCATAATACCCATATATATATATATATATATATATATATATATATATATATATATATGCTGGTCATCAACGAATGTTCGCATCTTGACACGACCGCGTTTGGAGCAGGCATTGATAATGACTTCTACGTCTGCGCCACAGCATGCTCACCAAAAATGTATTTCACTTAAAAATAGTTAAATTTGTGAAAATATGAACAGGCATTGCCATAGGCATGTTTGATAAGCAGATTAATTCGATGAGTTATAGGTGCTTGGAACGCTGTTCATGGTCGCATGAAGAACACCGATGTCCTCTGTGGATCGAAGTTAGTTGAGTTGTGACTGTGAGGAACAGTTTAATAGGTGGCCCCCTTTTTTTGTGCACGGTCTCTCAGCATTCGTATAATTACCAAACCACTGCCTAGAAGCTCATCATCCATCATTTCTCAAGCACTCTATGAACTCCCAGCCTCTGGAAAAGAACAACAGGGGGATCATCTTTAGATGGTTTCATGTGAGTAGACTGATCAAAACCGTGGCGTGAATATTGCATTTTGGTTCAACATATACTACTCTATTCCCTGGCACAGCTAGAGTCCAAGTAAGCCAGCACAAGATGGGAGATGCGGCGAACACAGCCTAACTGGATAGAGTCTCATTTCACAAGCTTAAATCAGCAGCATGAATGACAATATCTGTGAGATCACTTCAATTACTGCAATTACAAGTTATATCATTATGATATGTCGAAAAAATAGTACACTTCACTTATACTAGTTAAGTACAAATCTACAAATATCTGTTTCTTTACATGAGACAGAAACGATTAGAAATCGAGTGCTGACTTTTCTATGTGGGAAGCTTATAATTAGCTTGGAACATAAAATTACTACGTTCTTGTGGCAATTATTCCACGATCTCTGTATATTTGCCATACACGAAAAGCAGGAAACTCTCAGCTGGGTAAGAAAAATGAGTGGACATTATGCACGTACAACATGCAATCATTAGCGTAATCGTTTTTGTATAGCTAGTCCAATGCGTCTTATATCCAAATGGAAGTACGGAATTATAATCCGCATAATATTTCATCAGTATAAAATACGTACTTAAGGCCTAAGTCTGCGTGATTTCCACAACATTTCTGCATTACTTCTCTCTCTTGGTGACTCTACCGATCATTAACATAGTGTCTTCAAGTGCAGTGCCATTGCCGCTCAGGTAAAAAGATCGTGTCGCACACTGGAAGAGTAACGAAACACAGCAGCGTAGTAAGCAGATACCTGTATTTTAATGCAACACTGAAACTATGATGACTGAAGTGGTGAAGCAGACCCCGTATGTTTTCTTTGTAAAGACTGTGATCCCCTAGATATTAGGGATAGTATTTATTACACGTCTACGTAGCTTCCTATCACCGACAAGCAGAATAAATCTTCTATTCGGAAATGATTCTTTTCCTTTTCTCTGTGATTGTACTGCAATGTCAAAGTATTTTCCACGTGTCGTATGCAGTTGATTATGCCACAAAATTGTTCTTGGGAACGTTACAGTAATGTCTGGAAAGAAAGGAAGAAAGAGACCCAGGAAAATTTGGAAATTTGTAGTAGGTTCCCATGGGAGCAATCTGCTGAGGTCATCAGTCTCTAGGCTAACACATTACTTAATCTAACTTTAACTTATGGTAAGAACAACACACACATCCTTGCCCGAGGAAGGACTCGAACCTCCGACGGGGTAAGCCGCGCGATCCGTGGCAAGACGCCCAAGACCACGAAGCTATCCCGCGAAAGACGCACAGGAAGAGAGAGAGAGAAAGACCAGGTGGGGGGGAGGGGGGCAGAGGGAGCAGGGGGAGATGTCTGATTGTTCATTGTACCGAGACGAGACGTCAGCAAAGAACGGCCAAGATCAGTTATTAGTAGAGATGAAAACTACCAAAGTCTACTGTAGATTAACATAAGTGTAGACTACAGTATTTTTCCTAGCAGCTGTGTCAGTTAAGATCGTACCCGCATTACCTGTACGTCAGATGTGTTGCATACCGATTGGGGGTTAGCTCGTAATGATCGGTATTATTGTGTATTCGATTAGTTTCTTACTAGAGTCCCCTAAAATCCGGTAGCGCTGAACTGTCTCGAAACTGAGTGAGGATATAAAACGGGCCTGTTAATCTACAGAACATTTTTGTTCTGCATAGTTATCCTCCTGTCTTTTACTTAAAAATGAACAGTATTCATAACAAAATTGAAATTATCAATGTTTAATTTACGTTCTATTCGGAAATTGTTGCTTTGTAAAGTAGAACAGAGGAATGTTGTAGTAAAAATAAAGGAAACATACAAATTTAACGTATAGTGCTAGAAAACGCAATTTCCCCAACGGAAAGATAAAATAAAAATAACTGCAATGTATATAACATCGCTTTAGTACTTCGTCGAACTTACATAAAACATGTTTCTGTTATTCATAAACAACTTTTGAATTTATCAATTATAACAGGATACTCTTGCCTTTGATCACGATGAAGGTTCTACGGAGTACAAAATAACAAGAACAGTTATATATATATATATATATATATATATATATATATATATATATATATATGTGTGTGTGTGTGTGTGTGTGTGTGTGTGTGTGTGTGTGTGTAAACTACTTGTATCAAAAGTAATTGCTTTTGTCACATAAAAGTGCAGAAGTTACGCGATCAACTAATTTTTAATACTTATGAAAGGCAATTTATGTTCTGTAAGCACGTAAAATACGCAGTGGGCTAAATCTGAAAGATGTGCGGTTGTAATTGCATGCAAAACAAACAAAAAACAAAGAGAAGTAATCGGTTCTCAGTTTCTTACACATTCATTAATGTTTCTTTCTCCGCCAATGCTACCAACACTATTGGTAATACTACATTTATAACGTCATTTATGTAGTGTTTCAAAACTATCGAACCATAGTTTTGGTAGAGCGTAACTCTTGTTATTCGGCCTTCCACAGTCCTGGACGTGAGACATGGAGACAGCACTCCAGATGCGTTCTGCCTCAATTCCACGTGTAATGGTTTGTATACACTCGCGAAGTAACATGTTGGCGAGCGGCTCATGAGCCGGTCGGGGGGAAAACAGGCAAAGAGCTTCGACTGAGCGTATTATGGGCCACATTGCTGAAAAGCGCGTAGAATCTACGAGTACACAACTGTCGTTCCCACTGCGACTGAGCGCCGCTTTATGCTCGCTGAAAAAACCGAGAGCTGGTGTCTCTTGCCGAGTGGGTAAACTGAGGAAGGTGGCACTGTGGTTAGAACACTGGACTCGCATTCGGGAGGACGACAGCTCTAATCCCCGCCCAGCCATCGAGACTTAGGTTTTCCGTGATTTCCCTAAATCGTTCCAGGCAAATGCTGGGGTCGTTCCTTTGAAACTGGCACGGTCGATATCTTCCCCATCAGAGCTCGTTCTCCGTCTTGAATGACGGTGAAGTCGACGGGACGTTAAACTCTATAATCTTCCTTGCTTCCTTTCCAGTGAGTCACGAGCCGCTCGGAGCACAAGTGTATACGTTTTTCAAGATTACGTGGATGTAACTATCGTACGATGCTGAAAGTTCACTAACTGAGATTTATAGCTACACTTTTGAACGTATTTACTCACACTACATGTAACGAGGAAACCCCGGCAAGCTCCATCACCCCCTAGAAACTTCGCTCAGTGGAAAAGGAGTTGAAATAAGTGAACACGTGTCTTGGCTTATCCGTAGATACTCGACCAATTTTGAAAAACGATGGTCAAAATTTTCGAGGTCCTTTATGTATCTTTAACCACAAGATATTCTCAGACCAGATGGGGCCACAGTGGTTAGCATCGCGGCTTGTTAATTTTGTGTCCCGTGTTCCAAACGCGATTATTGTTTTTATTTTATTTTTGTTTTCATTTATCTACCCATCTCCGTAGAATGTTACTAGACGAATGTTTCTTATTAGGAGATACACGGGCGATATATTAGTTGTAAAATTACTAGTGGATTTCACAATAAGTATCACACATTTTTTATTTATTATACGTGTGTAAGGTATGTTGAGGAGTTACATTCTTTCTAAATCCTCATATGCTGCTATTTCATTCTCATATCAATTCTTATATTTTAATCATGCGTTGAATTCCCTGCATTCCCTTGAATGACGACAATCGTAGAATCATTCGAAACATAGATATTCCGAACACCACAAGCATCACCTGAAGGCACACACACACACAAACACACACATTTTCTTCTGTGAAAACAACTAATTATTTCTATTCAGGTATTCCTCTATGGTAAAGCAAGAGTTGATGAGGAGACATCTTTAACCTTATCTTGGTGTCCAAAATTAATGCAACAAATGGAAATTTTGCAAGGTTCCGTTTATTTTGGCACAAAACACTATAAACAGTTGATAGCAAAGTAGAAACAGTCTAAAGTATACAGAATATAAACAACTGCAGCATGCATAACGGTAGGCAAAAATGTTCTTCGTTTTTTCCAACTAAACCTAGTTGCACACACATTCCGACAACTGATTAGCGTGCTCAGTAAGGGGTGTTATCAGCTTTGGCAGCAACACAGGTCTACCAACGACAGGATATGCAACAACGAATGATGTCATCCATCTCATGCTGAGGCAATAACGCCCATTCTTCCCGCAGAGCTGCTCGCAAGTCTTGGGTGCTGACGTGATGCAAACCGTTTCCGCAGTGCATCCCAGACATGCAGATTCAAATCGTAAGAACGAGCAGGCCACGCCATGCATGCAATATCTTACGTTTCCAAGAAAACACCAACCATCCGTCAATAGAAAGTCTGGGCCCACAGCACCTCGCAACAGTCACACGTGAGGTCCCAAGGTCTCGGCACGATCCTGACAGCAGTTAAGCCTTTCCGATTCACCCGTAAAATTTCTTGAAGAGCTGTTCGGGTGGTTATCATAATCCCTGCCTACACCATTAGGTACCTCCTAGATATCTGTCTCTTTCCGCAAAGTTTGGGTCCCAAAATCGTGTTCCACGTTCCCTACAGATACGAATCCGTCGATAATCCAGACGACATCAGGACTCATCTGTGAAAATAACATTGGCCCACTGTCCAGGCGCCATGTTGACGACTCTACTCTAGACCTTTCCCTCTGAGGAGACACGTCAGAGGTACACGTACAGCAAGTCTCCGACAGTAAAGGCCCCTCTGCCGAAGCCTTCTCTATACCGTTTGCTTCAATGCAACACATCCAGCGGATGCTGCGAGGTCAGATGCCAGATGTCGTGCAGTACTAAGGCGGGCTGATGTCACATGTGGTCGGCCCTACCCTGGTTTTTGGAATACAGTTTCCGTCTCTTCAAACTGTCGGCACATCCGAGAAACAACAAAATGATTCACATTAAACCATTGGGCCACATCAGTTTGCGACTGTCCTGCTTCCATTCTTCCTACTGTTCTCCACTGCAGAGAGTCTGGTAGGCATCTTCTCTGTGCCATATTGCACCGTCTGTGACTGTGTACACAGCGATTGTTGATTTGAGTCTACCCGACAAATGCTACCCCGTCTTACATCATCGATGGCTTGGCTTTACGTTGACCGGAATGCCGTCTTCCGTGCAGAACACGATCCAACGGACATATGTTGACAATTGGTATGATTGTATTGTTACTTAGACGCAGGACGGGGATATAGAGATTTGTTGCTTTAAATTTGGACACCAGTGTACATTTGAGCACACATACGTACGAGTACGTGAGCGCCAGAATGCAGCTTACAACAATTTGACATCTTATCAGAAAAGAGGCGCAGCAACAATCCGGACAACACGTGAAGAGTACGTGGCATACTATGAAGATTTGTGGAAAACTGTAGGGGCAGAAGTAAGAACAGGTAAAGAAGAAATATAGTAGTGGAAAACAAGGCTCAGAAAAAAGCAGTACAAGCCTTAAAACAGATAAATTTATAAAGTTAACTGTCAGTTATTGAAATACTTAGCAGATAAAATTATCAAAAGACTTACATTTAAAAAAAGCGTTGGAGAAATAAATAAATTCCACTGCAGCAGAAGCACACAGTGACACTCGTCATATTCAAGTAAGCAGAGGGGCGAAAATTATTGGGGAATAATCTTACTGAATACAGCATGCAAGCTGTGCTCCAAAATCATTACAAGAAGAGCCGGAGACGAAAGTCGTGCGTCGTGCTGCGACCCTGGGGACGGCTAACGACTGCGTTTGCGTGTGCGGCCGGCGCGTCGATCCTGCGCTCTGCTTGTAGCCGAGTAGGCCGCATCCCTAACGAGGGCAAACAGGCGCGCGAGCCGAGCCGCGGGGGCGTTTGAGCGGGCACGCTATTGTGCCGTGGGGGCGACATCCGGGATGCATCGCTCTCCCTCTTCCCTCGTGGGGACGTCGGTAGCGAGCGCACGCTTTCACAGGTCGCACACATTTCGTCTGCTGCTGTCACCAGGTAATTTGCAGATTGGTCGGTAAACCGCAATATTTCCCAGAGTAATAGCTGATGGATGGAAGTAAAATAGACCGCAACACAGCTGTAATTAATACTTCTTTATCGCCACAATCGATTTCTCTGTATTAAAACAGCATCCTCAGGTTAACTACTATAAGGAGGAAACGATCCCATTTAATACATATGCTCAAAGTACCATAAGAATCTTTTACAACTTTTTTTATTTTTAGATTTTTCCAGAATTTTAAGAGGATTTTGGTAAATATTTTTATAGATCGTATGTGAAGTATTTAAACAGGCAGGAAAAAATCAAAATTAAAACATATTTACAACTGTGTCACAATAGCACACCAAGATGTCCCCATGTTCGTAATCAAAAGTCAAACCCCTGTACAGCAGACGTCGGCGAAACAGATGAAACAGGACATTTGGTCGAATGATGTGGTGGATCGTTCCAAGAAAAAAAGACCGTAGATAACTAAACTGAGTGAAAACGAAAGACACAAATAAGGAAAGATCGAAACTGGGGGCTAAAATGACCACCCCCAACTCCACCCCTTTCGACGCCCTTCTCACACCTTCTCCCCCTCACTCACCCTCACACTGTTATTAATGAATGCCAAGACCGTAAGGCTGACTGAGCAAAACCGGAAAGCGTATCCGTGTGGAATCCATGGAGGACACTAAAACCGTAACAAAGTGACATCGTTATCGCCATGTTAATTTTTTGTCATGCAGCCTATATCGAGTGAAAGGACGCCTAAGCATGACAGACTTCTAAAATGGGTTAAATGGCTCTGAGCACTTTGGGTCTTAACTTCTGAGGTCATCAGTCCCCTAGAACTTAGAACTACTTAA
Organism: Schistocerca serialis cubense; assembly: GCF_023864345.2. Classification (NCBI taxonomy): domain Eukaryota; kingdom Metazoa; phylum Arthropoda; class Insecta; order Orthoptera; family Acrididae; genus Schistocerca; species Schistocerca serialis. The sequence goes on from NC_064639.1 coordinate 813,754,236, forward strand.
ACCTAACTAACCTAAGGACATCACACACATCCATGCCCGAGGCAGAATTCGAACCTGCGACCGGACGGTCGCGCGGTTCCAGACTGAAGCGCCTAGAACCGCTCGGCCACCGCGGCCGGCACAGACTTATAAAATAATAAGGTAGCAAAGTAACATAAAACGAGAATCTATACATACTCTGTGGTGGTTGCACGGGTACAGCGCGGAAGGCGGTCAGGTGTGTACTAACGCAGAAAGTAGTCATACGATGGGAGGCGCTAGTGAGCGACGGTAAGACAGCGATATAAGGTAAAGGCGGCGGGATTTTTGAATACCAAAGGTTGGGGGCGTTAATACGAAAATTATACATATTGACTTATTTGTATTAGTAGTCAGTTACTTAAAGTCTTAAAAAACACTGGAAAAAACTAAACGCATCGTTGTATATGTGTGCCATCTCTTGGTGCTTCTAATAACGTATTAGATCGCCGTTTCCATGGAGATATCCAAGTTGATATGTCTGTTAGTTGTCAAAGATGTACTGGACACTTGTATAACACTGAAGGTCGATACCACTCACCAAAGATAAAAGAGGCGTTGTTCATAGAAGTGGCGCCAGTTTAACCACATTATGTTATTGTGGATAATCTTCAATACATCACTGTTCACAAGGGGAAACGATTTGTTGCAAATCATTTAGAAACATTTAGAGTTTAGAATAGAAATATACCTTCAGAAGAGCAGTGAAAGTGTAGTAATTATGTTAAAATCGTCTACATGTCGTTCGTAAAATCGCTTACATTACTGGTACTATAAATTAATATTTATGCGACCGTTCCACGTTTTATATCAGGAGAGAGTCACAACTGTTAGAATAATGAGGTACATTATAAGGTTTATTGTCTATTTTATGCTAAAATTCTTAAAACCATCTGTAGCAAAGAAAATAAAAAAATCAAATAGAACCATAGATAGCTGGAAGAGCAAGTATCCTCTATTACAAAAGACGTCTTCAAATAATTCAAAAAAGGATTTTTCACGAAAATCTAACTGTTCATTTAACATAGCTAGTGGGCTTTTCCTTTACTGAACAAAAATTTCTAATTTTTCCAACAAAGCTAGAAGTAAACCTTTACAGCTGGTGTGCATAACCTGAAGGTTATTCGTGATGTCGTCTTCCGAATATTTGCTGCTAGTAAGGTGTTACCCAAAAACTAATTTGTCACGTGATGTACTTGAAATGTGTTCTTTGAAGCGGGTTTAAAATTTACGACCAGTCTGGGAAATATATAGTTTGTCGCAATCGTTAAAGTTAACTTATGCACTCCTGATCCACAGTACTGTTTATCGGAATTCCCAATAATGTTTTGAGTTTATTGAAAAGCACGTTAGTGGTTGAAAAAGCAATGATTAAACTAGGGTTTCTAAAGAATCTGTTTATTCTGTTAGAAAATGTTCCCATATACATCATTTTAGAAAATGTCTGTTTTGCAGGAGTCTGTGGTTGTTTTGATCGTACCTTTTGGAAAAGTTGTTGATGTTGTGATCTTCAGTCCTGAGACTGGTTTGATGCAGCTCTCCATACTACTCTATCCTGTGCAAGCTTCTTCATCTTCCAGTACCTACTGCAGCCTACATCCTTCTGAATCTGCTTAGTGTATTCATCTCTTGGTCTCCCTCTACGACTTTTACCCCCCCACGCTGCCCTCCAATACTAAATTGGTGATCCCTTGATGCCTCAGAACATGTCCTACCAACCGATTCCTTCTTCTAGTCAAATTGCGCCACAAACTCCTCTTCTCCCCAATTCTATTTAATACCTCCTCATTAGTTATGTAATCTACCCATCTAATCTTCAGCATTCTTCCTTAGCACCACATTTCGAAACCTTCTATTCTCTTCTCGTCCAAACTATTTATCGTCCATGTTTCACTTCCATACATGGCTACACTCCATACAAATACTTTCAGAAACGACTTCCTGACACTTAAATCTATACCCGATGTTAACAAATTTCTCTCTTTCAGAAACGCTTACCTTGCCATTGCCAGTCTACATTTTATATCCTCTCTACTTCGACCATCATCAGTTATTTTGCTCCCCAAATAGCAAAACTCCTTTACTGCTTTAAGTGTCTCATTTCTAAATCCAATTCCCTCAGCATCATCCGACTTAATTCGACTACATTCCATTATCCTCTTTTTGCTTTTGTTGATGTTCATCTTATACCCTCCTGTCAAGACGCTCACCATTCCCTTCAACTGCTCTTCCAAGTCCTTTCCTGTCTCTGACACAATTACAATGTCATCGGCGAACCTCAAAGTTTTTATTTCTTCTCCATGGATTTTAATACCTACTCCGAACTTTTCTTTTCTTTCCTTTACTGTTTGCTTAATATACATACTGAATAGCATCGGGGAGAGGCTACAGCCCTGTCTCACTCCCTTCCCAACCACTGCTTCCCTTTCATGTCCCTCGACTCTTATAACTGCCATCTGCTTTCTGTACAAATTGTAAATAGTCTTTCGCTCCCTGTATTTTACCCCTGCCTCCTGTACAATTTGAAAGAGAGTATTCCAGTCAACATTGTCTAAGGCTTTCTCTAAATCTACAAATGCTAGGAACGTAGGTTTGCCTTTCCTTAATCTTTCTTCTAAGATAAGTCGTAGGGTCAGTATTGCCTCACGTGTTCAAACATTTCTTCCCCGAGGTCGGCTTCTACCAGTTTTTCCGTTCGTCTGTAAGGAATTCGCGTTAGTATTTTGCAGCTGTGACTTATTAAAATAATAGTTCGGTAATTTTCACATCAACACCTGCTTTCTTTGGGATTGGAGTTATTACATTGTTCTTGAAGTATGAGGGAATTTCGCTTGTCTCATACATCTTGCTCACCAGATGGTAGAGTTTTGTTAGGACTGGCTCTCCCAAAGTTGTCAGTAGTTCTAATGGAATGTTGTCTACTCCTGGGGCCTTGTTTCGACCCAGGTCTTTCAGTGCTCTGTCAAACTCTTCACGCAGTATCATATCTCCCATTTCATATTCATCTACATCCTCTTCCATTTCCATAATATTGTCCGCAAGAACATCGCCCCTGTATGGACCCTCTATATACTCCTTCCACCTTTCTGCTTTCCCTTCTTTGCTTAGGACTAGGTTTCCATCTGAGCTCTTGATATTCATACAAGTGGTTCTCTTCTCTCCAAAGGTCTCTTTAATTTTCCTGTAGGCAGTATCTATCTTACCCCTCGTGAGATAAGCCTCTACATCCTTACATTTGACCTCTAGCCATCCCTGCTTATCCATTTTGCACTTCCTGTCGATCTCATTTTTGAGACGTTTGTATTCCTTTTTGCCTGCTTCATTTTTTTGCATTTTTGTATTTTCTCCTTTCATCAATTAAATTCAGTACTCTTCTGTTACCCAAGGATTTCTACTAGCCCTCGTCTTTTTACCAACTTGATCCTCTGCTACCTTCACCACTTCATCCCTCAGAGTTACCCATTCTTCTTCTACTGTATTTCTTTCCCCCATTCCTGTCAATTGTTCCCTTATGCTCTCCCTGAAACTCTGTACAACCTCTGGTTCTTTCAGTTTATCCAGGTCCCATCTCCTTAAATTCCCACCTTTATGCAGTTTCTTCAGTTTTAATCCACAGTTCATAACCAATAGATTGTGGTCAGAGTCCACATAAGCCCTTGGAAATGTCTTACAATTTAAAACCTGGTTCCTAAATTTCTGTCTTAGCATATATAATCTATCTGAAACCTTCTAGTATCTCTAGGGTTCTTCCATGTATACAACCTCCTTTCATGATTCTTGAACCAAGTGTTAGCTATGATTAAGTTATGCTCTGTGCAAAATTCTACCACGCGGCTTCCTCTTTCATTTATTAGCCCTAACCCATATTCTCCTACCACGTTTCCTTCTCTTCCTTTTCCTACTGTTGAATTCCAGTCACCCATGACAAATTTTCGTCTCCCTTCACTACCTGAATAATTTATTTTATCTCATCATACATTTCATCAATTTCTTCATCATCTGCAGAGCTAGTTGGCATATAAACTTGTACTACTGTAGTAGGCGTGGGCTTCGTGTCTATCTTGGCCACAATAATGCGTTTACTATGTTGTTTGTAGTAGCTTCCCCGCACTCCTATTTTTTTATTCATTATTGAACCTACTCCTGCATTACCGCTATTTGATTTTGTATTTATAACCCTGTATTCACCTGACCAAAAGTCTTGTTCCTCCTGCCACCGAACTTCACTAATTCCCAGTATATTTAACTTTAACCTATCCATTTCCCTTTTTAAATTTTCTAAACCACCTGCCCAATTAAGCGATCTGACATTCCACGCTCCGATCTGTAGAATGCCAGTTTTCTTTCTCCTGATAACGACGTCCTCTTAAGTAGTCCCCGCCCGGAGATCCGCAAGGGGAACTATTTTACCTCCGGAATATTTTACCTACGAGGATGCCATCATCATTTAATCACACAGTAAAGCTGCATGGCCTCGGGAAAAATTACGGCTGTAGTTTCCCCTTACTTTCAGCCGTTCGCAGCATCTATTCTCTTCTTGTCTAAATGGTTCAAATGGCCCTGAGTACTATGGGACTTAACATCTGTGGTCATCAGTCCCCTAGAACTTAGAACTACTTAAACCTAACTAACCTAAGGACATCACACACACCCATGCCCGAGGCAGGATTCGAACCTACGACCGTAGCGTTCGCACGGTTCCAAACTGAAGCGCCTAGAACCGCTCGGCCACGCCGGCCTGCGGGAATAGTATGTTTTTCCTATGTTTTTTTCTGTCGGTATATCGTTAGTTTCATACATTCAACACATCAGAGTGAATATTCGTTCTGTAGCCACTTCCCCCAATGATTTTAAAATTTCCAGGGGGATGTGTTCTCTTTTCTCTCCACTTAGTGTGATTTCGTAATCTACTGTGCTGTCCAAAATCTTTATTTGTTCTTCTATGGTCCATGTGTTGAGATTTTTGTTAGTTACGTAACACTTCATCGTAGGAGAGCTAATAGAAAAACAGACGTAGGCAACTTGTCTCAAGAATGTTCCAATACATATCTCCTTGTGTACTGGGGACAGCCGGCTTGCCTACTGAATGACAGTGCCTGAGACTGGATCTGTAGAATATCTGGAAGAAACTTCTCTTTCCTTTATTTGAGGTACATTTTATTTCCAAGCAGGATGTAAACTTTGGATGTGAACATTTACTTCCAGTGTCAGCGAGAACGTCTGCTGCCAGTTTCTTTATTCCACATTTCCGTCAAGAGCTTTTGATTTAGGAGACGATTGTTAGATAAAGATTATTTTTTCGTACAGCGTCCATCGAATATTTTATTTTTCCGTGGGACAACCAAGTAACGACCCAGGCTTTCAACTCTTATGATGGGACTGTCAATTCAACCATCTGCTGCTAATTGCGTTGAGTCCACCGTTCCCCAATTTTGCTTGAAGAAGAGCAGTACGTCAAGATATTCGTATATAACTTTGTATTATGAAGAAATACGCTTTCTGTTCTTTCGTATATAACTTTGTATTATGAAGAAATACACTTCCTGTTCTTGCTACACATAATGAAGGTTTCAGTTCTTAAAAAGCCATTCTCGTCATGGCACATGGACTCTGAGGAAAAATTACAATTTCATTTCGTAATATTTAGCTCTTGATTACGTTCCTATTGCCGTAAAGGTGAGAAGATTATAAATCACCCTATATGCAGCTTCTGAATCATACAAATTATGTCCGGTTTTTTTTTTGTTTTGTTTTTTTTTACATGTCCGAAAGAACAGACACTACACATATAAATGCGATCTTGTAAGAATCGGTAAGCATATAGCTGTATTTCAGATAACTTAAGTCAACACACAAGCCTACGATGTGTTATGTAGCATTGTAACTCTCTCCACCTCCATCACAATCTACGCGTTTGAGTGCATGCAAAGGCTGATATTGGCAGCCAGCATTGTGTTGACGAAAGTTTTTCTAAGTAATATTTGGAAGAACAAGTGCTCCTGTAAACACTTTGTAAATATTCGGGTTGGTAATCTGAATGACTGTTAGATACTACAGAAAGCAGTGCACATATTACGGGTTTACAAATAAGAATACAAATATCCTAGTTTGAGATCTTTTATTTTTAGTCCTCGTTTGATGCGGCTTGCCACGTCTAAACAGATGTCCTGTCATCCTGTCCCTCCTTCTTGTCAGCGTTTCCCCTATGTTCCTTTCCTCGCCGATTCTGCGAAGGATCTCCTAGTTCCTTACGTTATCAGTCCACCTAATTTTCAACATTCTTCTATGGACCACATCTCAAATGCTTCGATTCTCTTCTATTCCGATTTTCTTATAGTCCATGTCTCAAAAATGGTTCAAATGGCTCTGAGCAGTATGAGACTTAACTTCGGGGGTCATCAGTCCCCTAGAACTTAGAACTACGTAAACCTAACTAACCTAAGGACAGCACACACATCCATGCCCGAGGCAGGATTCGAACCTGCGACCGTAGCGGTCAAGCGGTTCCAGACTGAAGCGCCTAGAACCGCTCCGCCACACCGGCCGGCAGTCCATGTCTCACTGCCATACAATGCCGTGCACCAAACGTACATTCTCAGAAACTTCTTCCTCAAATTAAGACTTACGTTTGATACTAGTAGACTTCTCTTGGCTAGGAATGCCCTTTCTGCCATTGCTAGTATGCTTACCACGTCCTCTTTCCACCGTCCGTCATGAGTTATTTTGCTACCTAGCTAGCTGAATTTCTTAACTTCGTCTACTTCGTGGTCACCAATTATGATGTTAAGTTTCTTGCTTTTCTTTTCTCATTTCTGCTGCTTCTCATCGTTTTCGACTTTCTTCGCTTTACTATCAGTCCACATTCTGTGTTCATTATACTGTTCATTTCATTCAACAGCTCCTGTAATTCTTCTTCACTTTCACTGAGGATAGCAATGTCATCAGCGAATCTTCGCATTGGTATCCTTTAACTTTGAATTTTAATCCAACTCTTGAACTTTTATTTTATTTCCGTCATTGCTTCTTCTCAGTATAGACTGAAATGCAGGGGCGAAAGGCGACATTCCCGTCTTACACGCTTTTTAATTCCTGCACTTCGTTTTGGGTCTTCCACTCTTATTATTCCCTCTTGGTTCTTGTACATATTGTATACATATTTTACGTCTTTCCTCGAAGTTTACTCCCATTTTTCTGAGGATTTCGAGCGTCAATCATCATTTTACATTGTCGAACGCTTTTTCCAGGTCCACAAATCCTCTGAAAGTGTCTTGATTTTTGTTCGGTTTTGCTTCCATTATCAACTGCAACGTCAGATCTGTCTCTCTGGTGCAAACTGCAAAACTGATCGTCATCTAACAGATCCCTAATTCTCTTTTCCATTCTTCTCTATATCATTCTTGTCAACAGCGTGGATGCATGAGTTGCTAAGGTGACTGTGCGATAATTTTCGCACCTGTCGGCCATTGCAATCTTGGAAATTGCGTGGATGATGTTTTTTCGATGTTTTTTTCTGATGGGATATCGCCAGTGTCATAAATTCAACACACTAGCGTGAATAATCGTTTTGTTCCCACTTCCCCCATGGTTTTTGTTGGGTCCTGCCCACTCGTCTCTTATAGTGTGCCTAAAGGATGTTGCTTTCTCGTGTAGCTACACAACAATTCAAGCATATCACATTAATAGTTTTTATTACGATAAAGAAGATTGACAATATTAACTTTGGATTTACAAGAACGTGTCGCAAGCGATTGGCGACTTGCAAACTAGTAATGTTCTTCGCCATAGACAATGTCCATACAAGCAATGGATATGGATCACTAACAACTGCCGTCGTAGTGCTATCCTAGTGTCCGTCTTGTAACTGTCCTGGTCTGATAGTGGCGGTCTAGTACTGTGCGGCCGAGGATGCCAGGAGCCTCTTCTTGTAGAGGCCGCTCCTGTCGTGGTGCGGTCCTAGTCAGCGGGGTATTGGCTGGCGTCGTCTCACAACCTTCCCTACTCTTGTGTTCTTCATCTTCGTGCCGGCGCTAATGGATACGCCGGAAGAGTTTTAGAAATTCCGATGGAATGTTATCTATCCCTTCTGCCTTATTTGAGTTTTAGTCTTCCAGAGCTCTGCTACGTTCTGATTCTACTACTAGATCCCCTCTCTCTTCCCTATTGAGTGATCTTTCTTCTTCTATCACATAATCAGATAAGTCTTCCCCCTCGCAGAGTCACTCAGTGTACTCTTTCCACCTATCCGCTCTCTCCTCTGAATTTAGTAGTGGAATTCCCATTGCACACTTACGTTATCACCCTTGCTTTTAATTTCACGGAAGATTGTTTTGACTTTTCTATATGCTGAGTCAGTCCTTCCAACAATCATTTTTGTATCGATCTCTTCACATTTTTCATGTAATCGTTTCGCCTTTGCTTCCCTGCACTTCCTGTTTCTTTCATTCCTAACTAGCTTGTATTTCTGTATTCCTGTATTTCTCTGAACATTTTTGTACTTCCTTCTTTCATCGATCAGCTGAAGTATTTCTTCTGTGCCCGCAGCTCGGGTGTCTCGCGGTCGCGTTCTCGCTTCTCGAGCACGGGGTCCCGGGTTCGATTCCTGTCGGGGTGAGGCATTTTCACCTGAAATGGACATGTGACCATCGGCACTTGACGCAGTGGCAGAGTGTTGCATAGTCTGATGAATCCCCATACCTTCCTCTTGATGCCAATGGGAGGGCGCGAATGGGTCATCTTCCAGACCAACAGCTCATTAACACCTGCACTGCGGGACGGAGACAACCTGACGGCGGCTCCATTTGTCTGGGGAGCATTCACCTGGGCAGCCATGGGTCCACGGGAGCTCGTGCCAAGCACCATGTCGGACAAATAATATCCTACACTAGTTGCAGACCACGTACACCACTTCACGACGATCATGCTACCCTATGGCAGTGTCATACACTCCTGGAAATGGAAAAAAGAACACATTGACACCGGTGTGTCAGACCCACAATACTTGCTCCGGACACTGCGAGAGGGCTGTACAAGCAATGATCACACGCACGGCACAGCGGACACACCAGGAACCACGGTGTTGGCCGTCGAATGGCGCTACCTGCGCAGCATTTGTGCACCGCCGCCGTCAGTGTCAGCCAGTTTGCCGTGGCATACGGAGCTCCATCGCAGTCTTTAACACTGGTAGCATGCCGCGACAGCGTGGACGTGAACCGTATGTGCAGTTGACGGACTTTGAGCGAGGGCGTATAGTGGGCATGCGGGAGGCCGGGTGGACGTACCGCCGAATTGCTCAACTCGTGGGGCGTGAGGTCTCCACAGTACATCGATGTTGTCGCCAGTGGTCGGCGGAAGGTGCACGTGCCCGTCGACCTGGGACCGGACCGCAGCGACGCACGGATGCACGCCAAGACCGTAGGATCCTACGCAGTGCCGTAGGGGACCGCACCGCCACTTCCCAGCAAATTAGGGACACTGTTGCTCCTGGGGTATCGGCGAGGACCATTCGCAACCGTCTCCATGAAGCTGGGCTACGGTCCCGCACACCGTTAGGCCGTCTTCCGCTCACGCCTCAACATCGTGCAGCCCGCCTCCAGTGGTGTCGCGACCGGCGTGATTGGAGGGACGAATGGAGACGTGTCGTCTTCAGCGATGAGAGTCGCTTCTGCCTTGTTGCCAATGCTGGTCGTATGCGTGTTTGGCGCCGTGCAGGTGAGCGCCACAATCAGGACTGCATACGACCGAGGCACACAGGGCCAACACCCGGCATCATGGTGTGGGGAGCGATCTCCTACACTGGCCGTACACCACTGGTGATCGTCGAGGGGACACTGAATAGTGCACGGTACATCCAAACCGTCATCGAACCCATCGTTCTACCATTCCTAGACCGGCAAGGGAACTTGCTGTTCCAACAGGACAATGCACGTCCGCATGTATCCCGTGCCACCCAACGTGCTCTAGAAGGTGTAAGTCAACTACCCTGGCCAGCAAGATCTCCGGATCTGTCCCCCATTGAGCATGTTTGGGACTGGATGAAGCGTCGTCTCACGCGGTCTGCACGTCCAGCACGAACCCTGGTCCAACTGAGGCGCCAGGTGGAAATGGCATGGCAAGCCGTTCCACAGGACTACATCCAGCATCTCTACGATCGTCTCCATGGGAGAATAGCAGCCTGCATTGCTGCGAAAGGTGGATATACACTGTACTAGTGCCGACATTGTGCATGCTCTGTTGCCTGTGTCTATGTGCCTGTGGTTCTGTCAGTGTGATCATGTGATGTATCTGACCCCAGGAATGTGTCAATAAAGTTTCCCCTTCCTGGGACAATGAATTCACGGTGTTCTTATTTCAATTTCCAGGAGTGTATTTCATCGGTATAATGCGCCATGTCACAAGGACAGGTGTGTGAAGGAGTGGTTCGAGAAACTCAGTTGTACAACGATTGGAATTCACGATATCGAGTGATTTATGGCGCTATACGACAATTTCGTTTATTTGGATAGAAGCTTATGGGGCCTGAAGATGCCAAAATGAAATGAAGAAACTGACTGCTTTCAGAATAAAATAAAATATCTTAAAGTGTACGGCTGTTGGTGAATTTTATTGACATTGGAAAAAAAAACGCAGTGGAAAGCCCCAATTGATGTGGCGGGTCCCCAGCTCGCCAGGTTTGAATCCGATCGAACACATCTGGGAGTGATTGAACGTGGCGTCAGAGCTGATCGTCTCTCTTCCCGGAATTTGCGGGAATTAAGTGACTTGTGTGTGCCAGCTTCCTCCAGCGACCTACCAAGGCCTCATTGCTTCCATGTCACAAGTCGCCGCTGTTATCCATGCCATAGGTGAGCATACCGGCTATTAGGTACGTGGTTGTAATGTTCTGGCTGATCAATGTACATCATGACCTCAACACATCATAGTAGGTTATATGTAACACTGGAAATATGTATCAAGGCTATGTTTTTTTTTTTTTTCGATTTCGATGTTGACAGTCATCCAGTTATTATGGTTTACGCTATGACCGGAACCAGTAGATATATAGTTTGAATAAAAAAAAACTGTTGGTTAAAATGAAGATTTATAATTTTTTCTTGTTTTGCGCCAAACTGTGACCTCTCAATATATGGAAAGCCAATATCTTGCAGTAGAAGAGATTTGTTTCACAGTATCAAAGATGAAGATGTGCCTGTAGTTCTTAAGGTATACATTTTGGAACCCACGTTTGCTATACATTTTTGCTTCGAATGATCGATCTTATCATGTCCCTGAATATTGACCATTTCTCCTGGAAATTGTTTTTCTAAATAATCTCAGAGGTTTCAGAAAAAAATATTAGAGCGAGAAAGGCAAGGGGGTTGGAGGTGTCACTAACAGCTGGCGCATTTCGAGTGTTTGTGTTTATATCTGTCCGTACCGCAGGTGGGCCCCGAATTCTCGATAAAAGTTCAGTGTACGTCTCCCGGTTGAGGTTTGCAATTTTTCCCGATTCTGTCGCAGCCCGTGCCGAGCCATCTATATGTATCACGAGTGAGGGCTTCATCCCCGGCGGCGAAATTTATCCGACAGCTGCCTCGCGCGCGGCAAAAGCTGCGGAAAGCTCTGGACCGGTGCGGCAGTTCATCAGCCGACGAGAGCGTCGGCAAACACGCGCCTCGATATACTCGCGCCGCGCTTATTCCCGCGTCGGCCGGCCAGATTGGTTGTCAGGTCCGCGCGACGGATTACGTCGCGACCGCTGGCGCACAATGCGGCTGCGGCCTGCGTCACGGCAAAGTAGATTAACACGCACCGCCAGAGACCGAGCCGTCTCCGGTACACAGATGCCTCGCCGGCGTGGAGCGGCCGCCGCAGACGTCGCAGAACCGAGGGCGGAGAGATGCGGCCGAAGCGCTCCCACTGGTCAACGCTGTATGACGCCAGAACTGCACATTCATTTGTCCCTCTGTGGTGCGAGTTAGTCTGAGTAAGCTTTTTAGACGTATATGTCTCTAAATGGTAATATCTAATTATTTTCAGACAAATGAGGTATTTAACGTCCATCCATAAAGTTTCGAGTTTAATGTGCCCGTATCTGGTTAACTATGTATTATATATGTTACTTGAAAATATTTGTACAGAAACCAGATGTCAGTTATAAGAGTCGAGGGACACGTAAGGGAAGCAGTGGTTGGGAAGGGAGTGAGAAAAGGTTGTAGCCTCTCCCCGATGTTATTCAATAGGTATATTGAGCAAGCAGTGAAGGAAACAAAAGAAAAATTCGGAGTAGGTATTAAAATCCATGGAGAAGAAATAAAAACTTTGAGGTTTGCCGATGACATTGTAATTCTGTCAGAGACAGCAGAGGACTTGGAAGAGCAGTTGAATGGAGTGGACAGTGTCTTGAATGGAGGATATAAGATGAACATCAACAAAAGCAAAACGAGGATAATGGAATGTAGTCGAATTAAATCGGATGATGCTGAGGGAATTAGATTAGGAAATGAGACACTTAAAGTAGTAAAGGAGTTTTGCTATTTGGGGAGCAAAATAACTGATGATGGTCGAAGTAGAGAGGACATAAAATGTAGACTGGCAATGGCAAGGAAAGCGTTTCTGAAGAAGAGAAATTTGTTAACATCGAGTATAGATTTAAGTGTCAGGAAGTCGTTTCTGAAAGTATTTGTATGGAGTGTAGCCATGTATGGAAGTGAAACATGGACGATAAATAGTTTGGAGACCGGCCGGGGTGGCAGCGGTTCTAGGCGCTACAGTCTGGAACCGCGAGACCGCTACGGTCGCAGGTTCGAATCCTGCCTCGGGCATGGATGTGTGTGATGTCCTTAGATTGGTTAGGTTTAAGTAGTTCTAAGTTCTAGGGGACTGATGACCTCAGAAGTTAAGTCCCATAGTGCTCAGAGCCATTTTTTTGAAATAGTTTGGACAAGAAGAGAATAGAAGCTTTTGAAATGTGGTGCTACAGAAGAATGCTGAAGATTAGATGGGTAGATCACATAACTAATGAGGAGATATTGAATAGAATTGGGGAGAAGAGGAGCTTGTGGCACAACTTGACTAGAAGAAGCGATCGGTTGGTAGGACATGTTCTGAGACATCGAGGGATCACAAATTTAGTATTGGGAGGAGGAGGAGGAGATTAGTGTTTAACGTCCCGTCGACAACGAGGTCATTAGAGACGGAGCGCAAGCTCGGGTGAGGGAAGGATGGGGAAGGAAATCGGCCGTGCCCTTTCAAAGGAACCATCCCGGCATTTGCCTGAAGCGATTTAGGGAAATCACGGAAAACCTAAATCAGGATGGCCGGAGACGGGATTGAACCGTCGTCCTCCCGAATGCGAGTCCAGTGTGCTAACCACTGCGCCACCTCGCTCGGTTTTAGTATTGGAGGGCAGCGTGGAGTGTAAAAATCGTAGAGGGAGACCAAGAGATGAATACACTAAGCAGATTCAGAAGGATGTAGGCTGCAGTAGGTACTGGGAGATGAAGAAGCGTGCACAGGATAGAGTAGCGTGGAGAGCTGCATCAAACCAGTCTCAGGACTGAAGACCACAACAACAACAACAACAACTTGAAAATATTATTGTTATGTTAATTAAATATTACTATCTCAGCGAAATTGTCTATGTGTAGCGTAATATTACTTCAATTGGTAAACAAGTAAAAACAATCTAACAACGCTATGCAAATTCTAAGCCACATACGGTCGATATCTTACGAACACATTAAAACACCACCAAATGCACCTTCCACATCTACATCTACGTCATCTACATATATACTCCGCTAGCCACCAAGCGGTGTGTGGCAGAGGGCACAATTCGCGCCAAAGTCATATTTCCCCCCTCCCCCCTCCCTCTGTTCCACTCGCGGATCGCGCGAAGGAGGAACGATTGTCTGAACGCCTCAGTACGAGCTCTAATTTACCTTATCTTTGAATGGTGAACATTGCGCGACTTGAAAGTTGGTCGTAATAGTATATGCTCTACATCCTCGCCGGCCGGAGTGGCCGATCGATTCTAGGCGCTTCAGTCTGGAACCGCGCGACCGCTACAGTCGCAGGTTCGAATCCTGCCTCGGGCATGGATGTGTGTGATGTCTTTAGGTTAGTTAGGTTTATGTACTAAGTTCTGGGGGACTGATGACCTCAAATGTTAAGTCCCATAGTGCTCACAGCCATTTGAACCAATCTACATCCTCGGCGAAGATCGGATTTTGGAGTTTAGTGAGCAGCCCCTCCCGTTTAGCGCGTCGTCTATCTGCAAGTGTGTCCCACTTCAAACTTTCTATGAGATCAGTAACGCTCTCACGATGGCTAAATGTACCAGTCACGAATCTTGCCGCTCTTCTTTGCACCTTCTCAATCTCTTGAATCAGACCCAACTGGTAAGCGTACCATACAGACGAACAATACTCTAATACTGGACGAACTAACGTATTGTAAGCAGTTTCCTTTGTTGAAGGACTGCATGGCTTCAGCATTCTACCAATAAACAGTAATCTAGAGTTCGCCTTGCCCGTTACTTGTGTGATCTGATCATTCCGATTGAGATCATTTCGAATAGTCACACCCAGATACTTGACGGATGTTACCACTTCCAGAGACTGGGCATTTATTTTGTACTCGTAAGTTAATGGGGATTTTCGTCTTGTTATACACAGTAGGTTACACTTACTAATATTGGGAGATAGCTGGCAGTCATTACACAAAGCATTTATTTTCTACAATTCCTCATTGATTCATTCACAACTTTCGTGTGATACTAATTTCCTGTAGACTACAGCATCATCGACTAACAGTCTAATGCCGCTGTCATTACCATCAACCAGATCGTTTACGTAAGTCGTAAGAAGCAACGGACCTATTACGCTGCCCTGGGGCACACATGAAATTACGCTTGGTTCTGTTGAAGTCACCCCATTCAGGACGACATACTGCTCTCTGTCTGTTAGAAAACTTTCTATCCAACCGCATATGTTATCGGATAATATGCTTTTGTCTCTCACTTTGTTTTCCAATGTGCTATGCCACGTATAATGTTAACTCTTTTTTAATAAAACTCGTCGTCCATTAGACGTAGTACAGGCTATTGCCTAATTCCACACAATACCTGAAAATGATTGGCAAATCAGTCAGTAAAACTGCGTAGTCCAGGTCTCCAGCTTTGCTAAAGAAAAAATTGTTAAACAATGTATGCTGATAGTAACGCGCCTGTAAAGCAATAATGTAAATTAACCATTTGAACCATTTGAACAGCTTGCACTGTACGTGCTTGAGCATTGTCCTGTAAAATGATGGTCAGGTCCTGCAGAAAGTGTCATGACTTCTGTCTCCAAGCTGGTCGTAGGTTGTGTTCCAAAAATGAAAAGCGTAGAGACAGAAGTGATGACACTTTCTGCAGGGCCTGACCATCATTTTGCAGGACAATGCTCAAGCACATGCTGTTACTGATCTTTTTGTCTGATAGGGCTGCTAAGTGCTATATCACCTTCTGCACTCCCCTGACTTAAACCCTCGTGAGTTCAACTCGATTTCTAAACTGAAGGAACACTTGACGCCATTCGCTTCAGCACTGCTACAAATGTATCGGGCAATAGACCGCGCCGCACGAACTGTCAACACAACTGACACTGCTGAGAGTGTCCTACGACTTCCACATCTCTGGCAACTGATTGTACACAATGCTGGTGACTACTTTGAAGGTCAGTAAATCTTTGAAACACGTATCTATTTTGTATGAGTTGTAAATAAATAGTTTCCACTATTACAGTTTCAACCCTCGTACATATCGCTGTGAAACTATGCATTTGGACAATCTTATAGTTGTCTGCAACCATCTGTTGTAGAGACCTCTTAAACACGTTGATTATGTGATTGTGCATATGGGGTAGACGCTGTAACTCCTGTACAATTGGCCGCTGTAGCCAGTGAATATGTGTGCAACGCTCATTTAATTCGAGTTGCTCGTCACCAACGAAATATGATTGTAGAAGTTTTGGAGTTTCGCTTAGTGTGAGCATTATTGGCCATAATCTACGGTAACCTTGTCCCTTAATATTAAAATCTAATGAGAAATTGTCGCCATTGCATATTTATGTACCCCTGAATGAAGTCATTTGGGAGCAAGAATTGCAACGACGTATGTTTTGTAGGAAGTGCTTAGGATGAGGTGCCGTGCCGACGGTGGCATTTGTAAAGCTGGTAATCTGCCTTTACTACTCATACAACACATGCTTAGTTTCGCCTATAATTTTTTTTTTTTTTTTTTTTTTTTTTTTTTTTTTTGAGGGGCAGTACTCGGAGCAGTACTTGCATGTCTTGTCCATTTTTCCGATGACAGTATGGATGTCATTGTATTTTACGTGGAATCGTAACGGAACGCCTCACGGCGTAAATTGTAGTTTCTACGTAGAGCGACGCCTTGGTCGTTCCGTACATTGGTCTTTCCATCTCTGTTTTGTGCATTTCGGATTTGACGTTGGTTTCCTGATCCACGGAGTGAAGTCACACTGAGCTGCTTCGTTAACGTTTGCTTTTTGTTACTCACTTCTGCTGTCTCATATTCGTTGCAGTCTACCACACATTTTCGTAAGTGTATCTTCTCTTTCCCTTCCATTTAGTTTCTTCATGCTAATTTTCTTCGTTGCGAATTCACATAAGAGTGTGTGAACATAGTTTTACATTCCAGCATTTTGTCTGGAAACGAAATTACGTAGTAATAGGAGAATGATAAGGACTGTAGTTACGAAATATAATGCAAAAGCAGAACAAAAGTAATTGACGAAAACACGTTAAATTTTGAAAAGGATTATAGTCACGAAGAATAAGCGAAATGTAACTTAATAATGTAGTGTAATGTTCGACTATTCATTTGTTAGTTACGAGTATTTTTATCTTTGAGCCTATCCATATTTTTTCTTCGTGTGTCTGTCGATCGTCGTTAATGTGTGATTGACGAAAACGCGCTGAGAGATTAAAAACGGTTCTATTTTATGTTACACGTCGTTATTAAAGGCAGAATGACGAAACCGCACAAGTATCGTACAATGTCGGACGAATGAAACAATAACCGCATTTTCACTTGTGCGGCAAAGTTCGTAAGTCACAGACTTTATAGCTTCTCTAAATAGTATTTATTGTTCCATATTTGGCGGATTTTTTCCAGCCACACTCACCCACTGCCACACACCGCAACCAAACATCTTTACTAACAGCATGAGACAAAGGCCCTATCTGCCACCACAAACACGAGTGAGTGGCGGTGGGTGGTCACGGAGAAAACTCTTTCAGTATGTACAGAACGTAGATGCCGACTTTCGAAAATCGTGTGATATGCTCATCGTGTTACACTTTAAAACTTACAATTGCCTCCTACATAATTATGGTAAATGTAAATGCTACAAAAATAATTTAAAATACATGACATCTCACCTAAACAGGGAGAGACTGGAACGTGCTTCCCCTGACAGTTGTTTTTCTGATGAATTTGTTGATTACAGGTTCCAGATTCAGTTCCCTTGCGAGATCGCAATGGATGTACATGATTTAAACGGACTTTGTTCATGGTGGCTCTGGTGTTAGTTTACAGTCTTCGATGTACAGAAAAAATCAAATGGTTCAAATGGCTCTGAGCACTATGGGACTTAACATGTGCGGTCATCAGTCCCCTAGAACTTAGAACTACTTAAACCTAACTAACCTAACGACATCACACACATACATGCCCGAGGCAGGATTCGAACCTGCGACCGTAGCAGTCGCGCGGTTGATGTACAGAAAATGAACGTTCTCCACTGCACGTGAATACAGGTATCGTTAAAAGAAGTCGCAATAATTTTACAAATTCTGGTATCATGTTCTTCAGAGCAACACTCTTGTCAATCTCTGTCCTATTCAAGTATTACAATACACTTTCAAAGCTATCTAGTGTAACATTATGCATTTTTGCCACATCCAACAAAAGATCTCTATGAATAATCAATCTTACATAGTCAAAATCGTCACCGTAAAAAGAAGTAACGTACTACTGTCTTCTTTGCGTAATAATAACTGTTCTGTTTTTACAAGGTGTGCATTCTTTCAGGCGGGAATCTGCTTTTAAAGCTGCTTACTTTGACCCACTACCTCATAAAATAAAACTAGCAACTTTTCTAGAATATTTCATGAATCATGCTTGTCACCACATCCTAAATTTAATGGCAATTTTCTATGGTGTGAAACAGTGGGGAGACTTAATTGCAATGCATCACACTTTTCTTTAGCATGCTCCCAAGGTTATAAAAATGTACCTGTATTTCTGGCTCCTTCTATTGAAGACAAAACAGCATCTACAGATTTACGAGCAAGGCGGCAATACAGCGAAAATTTTTGAAGTACTGCGTTACGTTTTTCTATTGTTTGGAATACAAAAATTAGCATCTTGACATGAAAATTTCAAATTTTTGCAGACATTTTAGAAATCCTTTAGCTTTTGCGCCAGGACCATTTCTTTCATCTTGCAAAAGGAACTTCGTAATTTTATATATACACAACAGAGACACAACACGCATGCCCCATCTCGTTGGACAGAACGGTCAATGTCGTGAGAATCTGAAAGTAACCGTTTAAGATATCCAAATTTTCCTAGTCTCTTGGGTGAACCACAAATAAATGAAATCCAGTATTTAAGAATTGACAGAGTATCTCTTACGACTGCAATGTTATTAAATGAGTCTTGAACTACTAAATTTAGGGAATGAGCCAAACAATGAATGTAAAAAGCCCTGAGGTCAGTTTCTTTTATCCGTGACTGTTATCCTTGCAGACAACCGCTAGTATTTGCTGCGCCGTCCTAGCATTGCCCACAATTATTCACAAAAATAAAATATCTTAATAATATACCCTTCCCAGATTTAAACAGAGTTTCTGTATCAGTTAATGGGAGCTCATAAAAACCACAAAACAACTTATTAACAGCAAAATTTTTGTCAACAATATGAAAAAAAACTTGCATCCTCTCTCTAACTGATAACGGATGTCTCGTCCAACATGCATATTAATCACATTCTTTTATTTGTTGAATCAAAATGATTATCAGGGTTATAATTTCATTAATTATGTCATGAGACATCTACCTATAACTAGTCTGATTAAGTCACAGTTTCAGTTCGGGCACATCCTAGGAACGTAATTTCAGGCGACTGACAAAATTAAAAGACTCATCAACATGACTACATAAAACCAATTATTGGCAAACCAAGAACAATATTGAAATAAAATTTTTTATTAAATAAATAGTAGCAGCCTCCAGTCCTTTTGCTCTAGGATGACTAACTGATGGTAGCATATTTACTTCTTTTTTCATAGAATTATTTGTACCAACTGAAGACATAAGCAAATTACTTCTTTTCATGAGATCTGAATCTTTTTAGAGCAACGGACCAGTTCTTAAAGCCGTATTTAACAAATGCATCATAGGAATGCTTGTTCGCAGTAATAGTTTTTGGGGGCAATCTCTTGTTTTCACTCACAGTGGCGGATACAGAACAACGTCAAGGATGGGGCGCTAAAGATATATTGAGCTACCTTTACTTTTACCGTAATAAAAAATATTCAAGTCACATGCAAAGTTTAAGAAAGTTTTATTTAAACTGATTATACACATATACAAACAATGCCATCTTATGATATAAAAAAGTTACAGTTGTGGTTCTCTTCCTTAAATGATGAATTCTGTGAGCCTATTCTTCCTGGCAAATTGGTTAATTACATCGTCAATAGGACAATCATTGTCAGGGTGAGTGTTCAACAGAGCTAAGCCATTAAGCCGATCCTCCTTCATTGGCGACCTCAGCCATGGCTTTGTACGCTGCAATGTTGAAAAACTTCCTTCTACTGTAGCAACAGATGCAGGTAGACAAGCAGATATTTTGTACAGCGTGTGCAAAGTCGGATAGTCAGCTCTAGGACAAACAGACGACGCTTGCATAACAGAATCACAATCATTAAGGGCGTTTATGTTCGTTTGCTTGTATTGAGGAATCTCTCCCATTAGTCTCTTTTTAATCAGAAAAAATAGAATATTCGCGACTTTTCTCAAACAAATGCCAGACAGAATAATGTATAGAGATCACTAGAATGGCCGCGACTTTTCGCGTAGGTATGTGTTAGCTATTTTTGTGCCAGACAGAAACATATAAAATACGATGACGCGGACACGCGTGCTACGTAGGAAAGTACAACTAGGCTACTCGATAACTCGATTCAGTCGGGTCGACTGACGAAAGAAACGAACGAATAACGTGCGGGCTGACTGGTGGGGATGGCGTCGCAAGGGTGGGGGGAGGAGGGGGGGCACCCCGCCCCCCCCCCCCATTGTACCCGCCACTGCACAGACCTACAGAAAAAAAACAATAAACTCTGTCATCTTTTTCGTCATACTGAATCCATGTACATCTTTTTACCTAATTTTTTTAATAAGTCCTCCCCCTGTCACTTTCAGTATCGGTATCATTTTTCGTGAAATTGCAAGAACTAGTAACAGAGTTTTCATTGCCACAAGTTGTCGAAGATAGATCACTTTTATTGCTACACGCTGACGATTGGATGTCACCATCACTATCACGATATCAGTCGAAGTCCTTTTGTATTTCACTATATACTTATCCGTTTCAACGATTTTGGCACGCGTGACATGAAGACATACAATTCCAAGCACAGGTGACACAGTTCAAACAAAACACAAACTAACGCTAGCGGTCTACACCTTCTGACTTCTGACCACTTCGTTGTTCGTTCAATTGTTGAAGTCTGGAAATTCAAATTCAGTGTAAGTTACACCATATTCAACATGATTTCATAAGAAAAGATCTCTCGCTGGGTGTTGCGTTTCGTGATTGTTGCAGAGAGTTGTCTATTAAAGCACAAGTTGTTATAAGTACTGTCCATTTACTGAATGTTTTAGCTAGGAGGGACGGGGCACTCTTTGCAGTAGGTATGTCAGCTCACAGCTAAAGTATGTGGTTGTGCCAACAGATCATCTTAAAAGAAACCACTTCGTACTATAAACATTTTCATCGCATCGTACCCAACCGGCTTCTTTTCTAGTTATTTAATACAACAATAATAATAATAAGTAAAGGTTACCGCCTTCAATTTACAGTATTGACTTAAAAAGCAGCATTCCCTTAATATTCGGGCTTTTTAGAAAACGGTCACTTCACTTGGTATATCAATGTGGATTTTAATTCCTACAGATTCAATTAGCTGTTTGTTCTGAGATAACTTTTTACAGCGGTGTATTACAAAAGCCAGGCGCCCATCAATGCGATAAGTGAGTCGATTTTAATCATGGTCAAGAAGTAAACCTTTATAGTGCTGGTTGGGTACGATGAAAACACACTATATATATATATATATATATATATATATATGTGTGTGTGTGTGTGTGTGTGTGTGTGTGTGTGTGTGTGTGTGTGTGTGGGAGGGGGGGGGGGGGGTGTACAGGGTGGTCCATTGATCGTGACCGGGCCAAATATATCATGAAATAAGCGTCAAACGAAAAAACTACAAAGAACGAGACTTGTCTAGCTTGAAGGGGGAAACCAGATGGAGCTATGGTTGGCCCGCTAGACGGCGCTGCCATAGGTCAAACGGATATCAGTTGCGTTTTTTAAAATAGGAACCCCCATTTTTTATTACGTATTCGTGTAGTACGTAAATAAATATGAATGTTTTTGTTGGACCACTTTTTTCGCTTTGTGATAGATGGCGCTGTAATAGTCACAAACATATGGCTCACAATTTTAGACGAACAGTTGGTAACAGGTGGGTTTTTTAAATTAAAATACAGAACGTAGGTACGTTTGAACATTTTATTTCGGTTGTTCCAATGTGATACATGTGCCTTTGTGAACTTATCATTTCTGAGAACGCATGCTGTTGGTGAATGACGCTTCGTCGTTAAATAGAACGCGTGCAAAAAATCTGTCATCGTCCCGTAATTTCTCTTGTGCCCAGTGGCAGAACTGTACACGACGTTCAAAGTCGTCGCCATGCAATTCCTGGTGCATAGAAATATGGTACGGGTGCAATCGATGTTGATGTAGCATTCTCAACACCGACGTTTTTGAGATTCCCGATTCTCGCGCAATTTGTCAGCTAATGATGCGCGGATTAGCCGCGACAGAAGTAAAAACACCTACTTGGGCATCATCATTTGTTGCAGGTCGTGGTTGACGTTTCACATGAGGCTGAACACTTCCTGTTTCCTTAAATAACATAACTATCCGGCGAACGGTCCGGAAACTTGGATGATGTCGTCCAGGATACGGAGCAGTATACATAGCACATGCCCGTTGGACATTTTGATCACAATAGCCATACATCAACACGATGTCGACCTTTCCGCAATTGGTAAACGGTCCATTTTAACACGGGTAATGTGTTGTTGTTGTGGTCTTCAGTTCTGGGACTGGTTTGATGCAGCTCTCCATGCTACTCTATCCCATGCTAAAGCTTACACCTACTATGTAGATAATAAATATAAAACTTACTATAACAAGATAATAACTACTAACTACTATTTACTTGGATCACAGTGAAATGTTGATTGTTAAACAACAAATTGCTTTATGTCTGCGTGAGGGTAAAGTCCTCTTGCCTTCAACATGTCTGAATTTGCGAGGACGTAACATAATTCATGTGGCATGTTTACTATTTTATGTGGCCGAATTCTATTCAGTACCTCCTCATTACTTACAAGATCTACACATCTAATCTTCATCAGTCTTCTGTAATACCACATTTCGAAACCTTCTATTCTCATCTTGTCTAAACTAGTTACCGTCCGTGTTTCACTTCCATATATGGCTACACTGCATACAAATACTTTCAGAAAAGACTTTCTGACACTTAAATCGATGATAACCAGTTTCTCTTCTTCAGAAACGCTTTCCTTGCCATTGCCAGTCTACATTTTATATCCTCTCTACTTCGACCATCATCGGTTATTTTGCTCCCCAAATAGCAAAACTCTTCCACTACTTTAAGTGCCTCGTTTCCTAATCTAATTCCCTTAGCATCACCTGATTTAATTCGACTACATTCCATTAATGTCGTTTTGCTTTTGTTGATGTTCACTAGCAATTACAATACTTCTGCCGTAATTCAACTAGAATACATAGTGATAACACATACACGCAAAAATATTAAAAAACTAAAGACTACGAGCGAGTGCAGTGTGAACCGGAACAAACATTAATTCCCTTCGTTGCAGGCTAGCAAAATATTTGCCGCGTGAATTGATTACGCTTGTTTATTTCTTCATGCAATTTGACGGTACGAGCTCCAAGAGGAAGCTGCAGCTGGATTCGTAGCGCGGATTCCTGCCTTCCTTTCTCGCAGACGGATCACATCTGCAACTGCGGAAGTTGCGCTCCGGATCGGCGCGCGGCGTCATCCCACCCCTGCCCTGGCGTACGGGACTACAAGTCCCACCGCCACACCTTCACCTGCCCATGTTAGGCAAAATTTTTCTGCCTGACTCATGTAGTACTATCACCGTCAGAGGGTGGTACGGGACTACAAGTCCCACCGCCACACCTCCAAAGCGAATTGCAGTGACGGAGTCACTGCCCTGTGGAAATTTACTGCCTCACCAACACAGTTAGACCGCAATAGACCGGTGACGCTGTATTGTAACATATCACCCCGGACTACAAGTCCTGGCGCGCGGCGTGAGCTACCTACCATCGCACCGCTTAATAATGCAAAGCAAGAATGAAGACTAAATTCACGAAAGCATCACAGATTTGCTATAGGAATTTGACATTTATGTTCCATCAAACACAAGTTTATCCGGAACATTATAAACAAACATGAACCGATTTTGCTACGGTCGCAGGTTCGAATCCTGCCTCGGGCATGGATGTGTGTGATGTCCTTAGATTAGTTAGGTTTAAGTAGTTCTAAGTTCTAGGGGACTGATGACCATAGGTGTTAAGTCCCATAGTGCTCAGAGCCATTTTTTTTTGAACCGATTTTTAACCTCAAGTGTAGTATTTTCCAAATGTATGACAACTTCTAAGCAAAATCTTGGACTGAATTGGTGATCTTCAATGAATTTCGTAAACTTCATTAAGGAAGTAATGTTTCAAAATTAATTTTCGTAAATGTTACAAACAATTGCATAAATATGTTCACATCCTACTGACCTTTGTTAAACAATACCACAACATATAAATTTAGTTTCGTCAACACATGTCAGGTGATGAAGTCTAATGGCTGGTTTTAATCCTGGTTTTTCCACAGTCGCGTAACCCAAATGGGGGGGGGGGGGGGGGGGGCAAAGACAAATATGGTCCCAGGAAGTCTACAAAGTATTTTCCGGACCTTAACGATACTTCGTAGTAAAATACAGCACTAGTAAACACAGCAACAACACAAATAGTTTCTGCAATGACCAAAAAGCTGTTTTCCACTAAATTAATACAAAATCTTGCAACCTAAAGTACCGTAATGTAAAACCTGCAATTGCAATTCAGTACACTCATGTATGAAAACTAATGCAACTATATGTAATGTACGAGATGAATTTACGAAAGCTAGACGTGCGTGCCCTATTAAGCCACAACATCTCGTGTAAATGTCTTAAATAGTCCAGGGTGGTATGTGCCGTCTCATGGTGTGTTTTTCCCTGTGAATATACCTGGAGAAAAGACTAAATAATTTTCTGTGATATGTCAAAAACATTGGCGTTTTTCCATATGTAGTACATCAAGTGACAAGAGCAAAGACAATGAGAATGATTCATTATTTGTGTAAGCAATGATTAAAAAACACAATATTTACTATGTTAATTTCCATTTGTCTGACTAAAGAGAAGACACTCGACCCTTTTCGAGTAGTACAACTGACCTAGCAAGACCAACACTTCCTACGTTTCATATTAAGATGTCTCTAATAAGTGTAATAATTGTTAATTTATCTAAATCCTTTTCAGAATACAAAATGTTATTTGTAACTATTGAAACTAACTTTTATTTGTGCACTGAAGCGCCAAAGAAACTAGTATAGGCATGCCTATTCAAATACAGAGATATGTAAACATACAGAATACGGTGCTGCGGTCGGCAACGCCTATATATAACAAATGTGTGGCGCAGTTGCTAGATCGGTTGCTGCTGCGTACAGTGGCAGATTATCAAGATTTAAGTTAGTCTGAACGTGGTGCTGTAGGCGGCGTACGAGCAGTGGGACACAGCATCTCCGAGGTAGCGATGAAGTGAGGATTTCCCCGTATGACCATTTCACGAGTGTGCCGCGAATATCAGGGATCCAGAAAAACATCAAATTTCCGACATCGCTGTGGCCGGAAAAAGGTCCTGCAAAAACGGGACCAACGACGACTTAAAAGAATTGTTCAACGTGAGAGAAGTGCAACCCTCTAGCAAGTTGCTGCTGATTTCAATGCTGGACCATCAACAAGTGTCAGCGTGGGAATCATTCAACGAAACATCATCGATATGGGCTTTCGGAGCAGAAGGCCACTCGTCGCTGCACGACACAAAGCTTTAAGCCTCGCCCGGGCCCGTCAACACCGACATTGGACTGTTGATGACTGGAAACATGTTGCCTGGTCGGACGAGTCTCGTTTGAAATTGTATGGAGCGGGTGGACGTGTACGGGTATGGAGACAACCTCATGAGTCCATAGACCCTGCATGCCAGCGGGGAAGTGTTCAACCTGGAGGAGGCTCTGTGTGGGGCATGTGCAGTTGGAGTGATATTACGTCTAGATACGACTCTGACAGGTCACACGTACGTAAGCATCCTGTCTGATCACGTGCATCCATTCATGTCCAATGTGCATTCCAACGGGCTTGGGCAATTCCGTCAGGAAAATACGACACTTCACACGTCCAGAATTACTACAGACTGGCTCCAGGAACACTCTCCTGAGTTTAAACACTTCCGATGGCGACCAAACTCCCCAGACGTGAACATTATTGAGCGTATCTGGGATGCCTTGGTATGTGTTGTTTTGAAGAGAGCTCCACCCCCTCGTTCTCTTACGGCCTTATGGACAGCCTTGCAGGATTCATGGCGTCGATTCCCTCCAGCATTACTTCAGACATTAGTCGAGTCCATACCACGTCGTGTTGCGGCCCTTCTGCGCCCTCGTGGGGGCCCTACACGATATTAGGCAGGTGTACCAGTTTCTTTTGCTCTTCAGTGTAGAACAACTGTATCCTTTCCTGCAGTTATTAGAAGTTTTATTAGTTACGATCTTACGCTATTGTTGTCGGCCATTACGGTCGGTGTAAGTATTTTTGGTAATTATGGATCTTCTAAGCCAGATATTATTAACATAACTTATTCAGTTTATGCATTTATGAAAGTATTAAAGCATCTCACTCACAATGTTCATTTTCTAATGCAAATTTTGCTGTACTGGGTCACAACTGTCGAATACGTTCTTTTCCAGGGAGTCGCCATTACAGAGAAAGCTATAACTAAATATGCTTCAGGCAATTAAAATTAGCAAGCCGGTGAGCTACTACTATTAAAAAATACATACATACCAATCCTAAAGTTTCAACCCCTGAGACGGAAACAAGTTCATACATTGTTTTTGCTCTGGTGTGCAAAAACGTATCTGCACGATAACGTAACTGCAATAAAAGGAAATAATTATAAACAATTACTTAGCACACCCAAGTGTTAGATGTAATAAATCTATGTTAATATTTTTACAGTTTAGAATATTGTAAGAAGATCTGTGATAAAAATAACTAACCATTGTCTGTTAATAGACAATTTCATACACTACAACACAATTACACTACACACAGATCATTGATTCACAGTTGCATGCACACACACAGACATTTCGTACACATTATTACACTATAACCTGTATGTACTTTACATGGAAAAATGTTCAACCTGTTATGGTCCCACTGCACCAGCTCCCAAGAGACTCGGTTAATCACTTAGATCATTATACAGCATTATTATACAACCAATGGACCATGTGTTTTACACTAAATTATAATTAGGAAAAGTGGAGAATATTGCATTTTTATGTCAACCTGTGAAACATATGTTAAGAGTCTTTTGTCCACGAATGTAAACAGGGTACAGCCTGGGACCAGATCTCTCAAGGAAGGAAGGAATGTTGTGCCACATTTCTCCCAGGATGATGAACTCTTGCCACATCGATCAGCAGAATGACATCGGAGAGAGGGAAGCTAGAAGTCCAGTACCGTTACACAAGAAGGCGTATTCAGAGTGTATGAGCACTCATTAAGAACACTGACAAAGTGGAAGATGCCAGCCTGCACTCCTGAAAGCCAATGATGTGATAACTTACAGCTCCATCTGGTCTCTGGAGGAGCTGACTAAACAAGAAAACCCAGACAAATAAAGTCATCACTGCCCAGTTGTCCTGCCGTGTCACTTCAGCCTTCTAAAAGTTCTGTGGCGGAAATGCTGCTACTGGAGAAGTACTCCAGCAGAAGTTCGATTTTATGTTGTCCGATTTTACGTTTTTCACAGTTCTATGCCTTAAATTTGTAGCTCCTCTGGTAAACCCATAAGATCAGTATTAAGAATTCCCTAACTTCGCGCTTCTTCCAGGTGAGGTTTACCTCGATTTTACGTTCTTACTCGGTGTCTCGCTTGACTTCTTTCTGTTTTTTTCCTATTCACGTTTGATGTGACCGAAGGAATTGTAAGGGGAACAAAAAACGTATGGTTCCCACTGCGGGTGGTGAC
Source organism: Schistocerca serialis cubense (assembly GCF_023864345.2). Taxonomy (NCBI): domain Eukaryota; kingdom Metazoa; phylum Arthropoda; class Insecta; order Orthoptera; family Acrididae; genus Schistocerca; species Schistocerca serialis. The sequence continues at coordinate 813,782,003 of NC_064639.1, forward strand.
GGGGTTAAGGGAATATTTTAGGCCGTCGTGGAGAGGTGAGACCTGAGGGAGGAAAAGCTGACACGATCGGCGTTGCCAACACAACTGGAGACATTTAGCTTCACCATGCAAATATGATACAACTACAGCTATGTTGCAGCAGCAGTGGGAAAATAGGATAGTCGACACGAAGTGTTCTGGACCAAGCCAATAAGACAAAGGGGCCCAGCCACCTTTTCTTGTACCACTTACAACTTAATCTCGTGTTTTTGCATGTGTTTCTGAGGTACTGTATTCAGCAACAGTATCAATCATCAACGTTTAAATTCAAACACTTAAATTCAAACACTCAGCATCAAGCAGACGTCCGTCACTTCTAACTAGTGAGTTCTTACTGGTTGGCAATTTGTGACGTCGCCCACTGCCAGCGCAGTCACCACACCACACTAATCACACGTAAAAACGAAGTAAATGAGCCATCGCTCAACACGAATGTTCTTTCATTTTGTGTTCAACTCGAAAATAGCAAAAATTAACAGTCCATACGGTGAAATGAATTGAAAATTGTGAAATACGATGAAAATTGCCAGATTACAACATCTCGGATGTTTGTTTTCCACCTGCAGCCAATAGCTGTATGGCCTGATGACATCACGCTAATGCAATGGCCTTTAGCATACAGAATGATAAACAGCAAGCTTATTGGCGGCTTATTCCAAAGTAAGGCCGATGTGATTGGTATGTCAGTATCAGTGTAATTAAAACTGATCGACTTAATAATTCTGATTAATCCGATGCCAAAGGATTAAGCTCGACAGGAAACTCTTTATTCAATAAAAATAGGAAGCTAATTAATTGTAAACCAGAACGACAATACAGAACCAAAAAAACACTAAAAACATGGCAAATAAAAAACACACAAATAAACATCACGTATGGAGAATACACAAGGATAGGTCGAGTACACTTCACACTGCCTTTTTCCATCGTGTCATCAAATGGCTCTGAGCACTATGGGACTTAACTTCTGAGGTCATCAATCCCCTAGAACTTAGAACTACTTAAACCTAACTAACTTAAGGACATCACACACATCCATGCCCGAGGCAGGAGTCGAACCTGCGACCGTAGCGGTCGCGCGGTTCCAGACCATCGTGTCATCACTAGTGCGTTTTTGACTGTCGACTGTTGTGAGCACATGTGAACAACCCCTGTGTGAAATGCTTGCATTTCGATTTTTGATTTACTTAGTGGTGTATGCACCGCAGTACGTTGTTTCAAAGCAATTGAGCAATGAAAATGTATCACAAACATGTTACCCTTCTCATTAAAATCAGTTAATTTTGCAGCAATGATGCAAGGCTTGAAGAAATGTAATCATGAACGAGACTTGACACAATAGTCGTACAATTAAGCCATACCATAATGCAGTATATTTCAACCTTCCTGAATACGCGACCCCTTTCCCAGTAAAAATATTCTGGCGACCTCTAGAACCATAATAAAACTATGTCAGCGATTTCAAAGGCAACGTATTTCATTTTATTTCTATTGATAGGCCTACCATGCTGATCGAGAAATCAAGTGCAATGTGAAAAGAGGTCGCAGCGCTCTGGGGGCAGAGATATAATTATGTTCTTTGCCGCGGTAGAGGCGTGGGGGTGAGAAGGAGTCAGTGGAGGCATAGTAGCGCGTTTTCGGTCACTAAAATCAGTCGTCAGAGGACACCAGCAAGAACGTGCGTGATTATTGTCTTCGCTCTGAGCGAGCATAAAATGGACAAGTTTCAAAAAAAAAAAAAAAAAATGGCTCTGAGCACTATGGGACTTAACTTCTGTGGTCATCAGTCCCCTAGAACTTAGAACTACTTAAACCTAACTAACCTAAGGACATCACACACACCCATGCCCGAGGCAGGATTCGAACCTGCGACCGTAGCGGTCTCGCGGTTCCAGACTGAAGCGCCTAGAACCGCACGGCCACCACAGCCGGCGGACAAGTTTCCTAAAAGACCTGTGCAGCCCTCCACGTCTGGTACAAGTGGCAGTGGTGGAAACGAATCAAAATCGAAAAAAAATAGACTTTATGACGATAGAATGGTTTTACTGTCGTGAACAATGAACCTCAATGTGTAATTTGCGGCGAAATATTGTCATGTGAGAGGATGAAACCATCAAAGCTTCTGCGTCACCTCTAAACTACACATTCCAAGGAAGCTGATAAATCGTTGGATTTCCTCGAAAGGAAATTGAAAACACTTAACTAGCAGCAAACTGTTATGTTTCAGGTAATAAATGGCAATGTTATTTGTTGATTTAAAATAGTATTAGTGTTTCTGATTTTTTATTCGTTTTTCTGCTTTAACAATATTTTTTATCTAATTTTAGGTATCCAGTGTCAATGAGAAAGCATTACTGGCTAGTTACCGAGTGCAGAATAAACGATACGGCCGGTGACTTTCGAGAACTGTTAATCGAAAAATTAAAGAAGAGCCCACATTTTGCTTTGCAGTTTGATGAATCTACTCATTTTTCAGATTATGCTCAATTTATACTATTTGTGCCCTTTGAAGCAGATGAAAGTATCATGGAAGTCATTTTATTTTGCAAAGCACTCCCTGCGAACACCACTGGCCAGTATTTGTATGACATGTTTTTAGAAAGCACTCGCAACTACGAGATTGATTGGACAAAATGTATCGCCATTTGTAGTGATGGTGCTAAAGCTATGACTGGCAGTGAAAGTGGGCTCGTCGCGAAATTAAAATCAATAATGCTAGATTTTTCGTGGACACCCTGCTTTCTTCATCGACAAGCTCTGGCAGCCACGAATTTAACTTCTGATTTAAGTGATGTGCTTACAGAGGTGATCAAAGTTATAAATTCTATTAAAGGTAAGCGTTGCAAACTCGACTGTTTAGGATCATTTGTGAAGTCATGGGTTCGCTCCATCAAAATCTCCCTTATCACACAGAGGTCAATTGGCTCTCCAAAGGAAAGATATTGACACGAGTTCTGGAACTAAAAGGTGAATTGTTAATGTTCTTACAAGATTCTAAATCTGGATATGCGAATTACTTTTGTGACCCTGTTTGGCTATTAAAATTAGCATTTCTCGCAGATCTTTTTAACCACATAAATATTTTAAACAAGAGCCTCCAAGGGAAAGAAGAAAACATTATAACAGCTAAAGATAATATCAAAGGATTCCTCGCAAAGCTTAGTTTGTGGTCAACGGGTTTACAAAAGATTGTGTTTGAGTCTTTCCGTTGTATTCAGACGATTGTCGAAGAAATTGTACCAGTCGGTGGTACTAAGTTCTCACACTCGTTTCATGATACAGAGCTTGCGTAATTTGGAAGAGAAACTGTTAAGTTACTTTCCGAAGCTGAACTCGAACGCTGGCAACGGTCATAGATGGATACTAAATCCTTTTTTAGATAAGTCAGTACAACTGGCTGGTCTGAGCACGGTGACGAAGGAAACACTTATAGATTTAGCAGCTGACGGGATGCTTAAAATTGAATTTAAGTCGCAAAAGATTGACGTCTTATGGGTGAAAAAGAAAGAAAAGTATCCATAGCTGGCAAAGGAAGCTTTGGAATTATTAAAGCCATTCGCCACTTCCTACCTTTTGTGAATTAGCGTTCTCTTCCATGATGAACATAAAAACTAAGAAGATAAATAGGCTTCAACTAGAAAATGATTCGGTGATTTGTGTCTCAAAAATAGAACCACTATTTAACAAATTATTAATGAATAAACAGGCACGAACTTCTCAATGAAGCGGTTGTCTTTTTATTGTAGTCTAGGACCTATAACCCTTGCTTACATTCATCTGGCTAGGCCTTGTCAGGAATCACTGGTGTCGCCTTATGAATAAAAACTGTTCAGAACAATAAAATCTTAGTAAGTGTCAAGTATGCTTTTTAATAATACAAATGAGAGACATTAGTCATCAGGCATCAAATTGCAGATGTTCCGATAAAGCGCTGTGCATTTGCGTATAATCGCTGGATAGTACCATTACTGTTATTGACTTTACTCCTGACGGTATGGCTTATGCTCCGCGAGAAAGAAATGACAAATTAACAGAAAACGGGAAAGGAAAAAAGAGCATAACGTTTTACATCAGTTTTATTATTATTATTATTGTAGTTGCTGTTGTAGTTATTATTACGACGAACAAAGTACATTAGACGCTCCGACAAAGACAACGCCGCCGACAATGCAGTATTCAGCTGTACTGTTAGCGACACTCCTCGCGTTGCAATTATTGTAACCCGATGGCTCCGCACGGGTCTCCTCAACAATGTTGTCAAATTTTCTGTGACGGTGTGAAGAGAACGAATCATGTTACTTCAAGGCCTTGAAATACCTCTATACGAATTCCATTTTAGATATGTCGTCGTTAACCAACACGAATTGAGTAAAGCTGCGCATTAACCAGCATGTAGGCAGATGTTTCATTATCTAGCCGTCTTTTGTGTTTATGACTCGTTTTGAAGAGAAGGTAAAAACAAATGTCTTTAGACGACTTCTTGTAAGAAAAGGATGTACGTTTTATAAACTGTTTTATTTTTTTTCGGAATGGAACGCACTATCCTTCTTTTTACGTGAGTTCCAACAGAGAAATATGTTTTGCATAACTAGGGTTTCGCAGTGTAGGTAAGACTTGGAAGTGAATTATCCTCGTTAAACGAAGTCCCACTGTATAGTAAATTTGTAAACAAGTAGATCTTTCTTCGAATTTCTCACATTCACTTACTGGATTTTCTTCATTTAGTTATCGATCGGTTCCTGAAAACAGTTTTCCAGTTTTGCGTTTATTTATCCTCAACACGGTGTAGCCTTTTTATTAAAAGTAATCTACATTACACTCAATTCATAATTAATGTTAAGCAAGGAATTAAGTAATTTGAATAAAAAATATAGGCTTATGTTTTTGTATTACAGAACCCCTAGTTTTGAGACGTGGCGGGATGGTTATTTCGTTTACTTTCATTCAGTTTCAAAAGGAGACAACATTTCTCTTTAATTAATTGCGAGAATATGTAGGATATATTTTTACAAACGATGGTACTAGAATTTTTGTAAGATATTTTTCAACTCTTTATAAAGTACTATCAAAAAGACAATGATCCGTTTCGTGGCAATCACAATTAACTACACGAAAGAAATGAGAAATTAACCAGGTGACCAGCAACAACGATTCTGTGGGAATCCCGAAGAGGCCACGGGCCTAGGAGAATAGATACAACGTCAACATGCAGTGTATGAATCAAAGTCAGCTGAGCTCAGGCATCCTAGATCCGCTCGGTAGAAATTGCTGTACTTCGTGCCTTGTCTCACAGCTGCCAATCCTAGCATCTATTGTTGTTACTGAAATGCATTCTAGTAGACGTGGTGCCAAATCTTGCACGTGAGCTGTGTGCGTGTTGTTGCAGCCATTTTGTATCACATTTGAACGTGAGCACCTTTTAAATGCACTTTCATAAATTGTTGTCGTTCCGTTTGTTATTTTTACCACATCAGGTGATTGGGATGTAAACTAAGTTGTCAGTAATACACAAGACACTGCCACTGCACCGCCGTTCCAGACCGAAAGTTGTGTGGTCATTGCCCTCTCCTTGCAAACCTCTCAGAGGTAAATACTACCTGTACAAGACTTAGTGACTCTCGCCACTCTAGTTCCATTCCGCAGAAGTGGGAATAGATCGATACACATCGTGTTCATTCTCATTGCTGCAAGTGTTCGCGTATTTGAACGTGAGCGAATTTGCAAGGTGCTTTCACAAAACCTTGTCACTTCCGTGTGACATTTATACCATACATCGTCATGCTGCAACTGATTTGTCCTGCGACCGCGACACCCTGAGCAAGGCTTTGCGACCGCTTCAGGCGGTCGCGACCCACAGGCTGAGAAAGACACTGCTATAATGGATGAGGAGGAGGAGGAGGAGGTCCCATACTCCGAGGAGCGTAGGGAACGATGCCGGAGACCCGCACCGCCGACTGGGCAAGGTCGTAGCGGAGGTGATGATGATGAAGAAAACACAACACCCAGTCATCTCGAGGCAGGGCAAATCCCTGACCCCACCGGGAATCGAACCCGGGACCCCGTGCGCAGGAGGCGAGAACGCTACCGCAAGACCACGAGCTGCGGACGCCGTAATGGCCTACTACATGCTAATATTTTTTTTCATCTTATCGTTAACACAGTCTTGAACTTTATCGTTTCTGTCTGATTAGAGAACTAAGGGTTAAATCATTATTTGGGTTTTTATTTCCGAATATATGGCGATTTCCGAGTGCGTGGTTATGCAGGAACCTTAGAGGGCAGCTTTACTTGCTGCTACTGAAACGAGCAGCATTAAAATTCGTATTCTTTCTTCTGACAAATATTTGACTCTTTGTTTCCAAATAAGTGGCGATTTCAGAGTGTATGGTTAGGCAGAATCCTAAGAGGACAGCTTAAATTGCTGTGAGCGAACCGATGAGCAGTAATATTCATAGTCTTCCTTGTCATAAATATTTCACATGTTGCACAACCACACATTCCTGTAAAGAGTTTTTGCTATAACTGTGAGAGTCTCCTCTTACTAGCACATCCGTAAACATCAACTCAGCGCTATAGCGATCGACAGATGTATAGGCTCGTTTCTAGTTACCTTCACAGTGCCACTACGTGACGATTACATCAGTTACAGCAAAAAGTAGTGTGAAACATACGCGTCCCTCACAAGTACATACAAAAAATAAAAAACCAGCGCCTCTTGCGCTGAACTCTTTGACAGCCACAATTCACTATGTTCTGGCGTAACCACAAGCGTCGGAACGAAGATGAAGAATGCAAGAGAAGAGAAGGCGGTGAAACGACGTCGTTCAATGGCGCACTGAGTAGGACCACACCACGACAGGAGCGGCCTCTACAAGAGGAGAATATAAGCGCCGCTGCTGCTACCAGCCTCGCCCGCTCAGTATTCGGCATGTCTAGCAGAGAAAGATACAATAGCAATTATTATAAATTCTTTTATCTTGGCGGTTCGCGCATGCCCGCCCAGACCCGGGAAATGGCTGCGTTGCCAACTGCACGCGTCAAGAGAAGTAGCGCCGTAGTATAGTTCGCAAACTTACGTTTAGAGGGGAGCGCGCAATTTATGAAGAAAAGCCACCACGGCCGCATTAACCCTTTCGCTGCTACAGAGACGTGCTCCCCGCATTCCGCTCTGTGCACAATTTTGTCATCACTGCACTGCACTGCTCGCCTCTGCAGACACATGGTGTTTCGACTGCTTTAACACACTTTATCATTCGATTTCACAAAAACTATTTGGCCCAAAAATTTGATTTTTAACATCTTCTTGACTGATACCTTCCCCCCATAAATGACTTAATTTTGTTTCGATGTTCAACGCAATTATTGTGCAGCATTAGCTGTAGTAAACCATTGCAAGAAATTTTGAAGAGTTTGCAGAGGTATAAGCCCATAGCGTATACTTTCCGTCTGGTCGATTTTAGTTGCCACTAGAAATTTCAAAAAATTACATTCAAACGAATAAAATTCATGAAGTAAGACACTTCAATATTGTTTTTAAATAAAGAAAATATTAAGCACCGAACAAGGTTTGAGCTCAGAACCTTTCCCATAACAGCCAAACACTTTAACCATTACACTAACGCAGCTCATCATTCAATAGTTCTCCCGGAGAACTTTAAAATATCACGCAAAATACCGACAAACACTGTTGGTATGACTATGAATTACTCACGTTTCGTCGAAGTACAATAGGAAATAAACAATTACCGCTGTTCTTTATTGCGAAAAAGCAGTTAGTGAGAATTATACAAACACCTTTCCTTGGTATCGCCTGACTGAGGAGGCTTATTGCTTGTTTGGTTTAATTAATAAATAGAATATGAAGCAATTGGCATAAAGAATGCTTTTTCCAAACTTTCTATAAAAGGAAGTCTGCTATCAAGACATTGCTTTTGTTCGATTACTTTATTTATGACTGAACGTTTCTAAAACTGAAGACACTCGTCCGTGCTCTGCACTGCAGTCGATCTCTGGCAACGTCGTTCTCTGTTCATTGGCTGACTGTGTTTTGTGGCGTCATATGCACAGAACGAACCTAAACTCGGCCGCCGTCGAAAATGACGCGCACTTTAGTGATCCACAAACTGTGTCTAACTTTCATGAACATTGTATACAGCAAAGGACTCGGATTTATGTTGTATGTCGCCCATCGCTTGCGACAGCATTGTTAATTCAAAGTTAAGTTTGTCAGCCTGCAGTTGAAATAAAACTACTAATGTTATTTGCTTGAATTGTTGTATAGTATCCCTTAGGCAACCAACACGCCACGAGTGGGCAGGACCCCACATTTGGCGACGAGTATCCGCCAAACCCAGTGCCTAACGGCCACGCCATTTTCGTTTATATTGTGCTGGCTCCTTAATTCTCTCTTTGTCGTTGATTCAAACAGTTTCTTGTGTTTTTGCTAATCAGTATTTTCAGGTGGGCGTTGCAGAAATTTGCTTTGCCTATTTTGCTTGCTTACCTAGTGTGTTTGTTGCATTTGTGTCTTCCAACATGTCCATCCCACCTGTCCCGCCCCCTGCTCACGCGCCGCAGCCGCAAGCGTTAGATGCCACACAGCTAATGCAGATGTTTCAGTTCCAGGCTCAACAAATCTCCACGTTGCTCAACATGGTGCAGCAGCTACTTGCTATCGCCGCGCGCCCGTCGGAACAAGCACCACCTACTACAGCTGCTATACCACCTTTTTGGCAGTTTGGTGAACAAGACGAGGAATGGCTCGAGTGATTGTGACAATTTGAAGCCCACAATGTACCAGGTATTGTGAAACTTCCTTATCTACAATCAACAGTCGGAAGTGCAGTGTTTAGGCTCCTACAAAAACTGCTCCCAAACGCCACTCCTAGTGACCTTGCTTACGACAACGTGGTAGTGTCTCTAACTATTATGACCAACAAGAGAAAGTGGTGGCAGCTAGGTATCAGTTCTTTAATTACAAAAAACGGTCAGAACAAACTTATCGTGAGTGGGTAACAGATTTTGTAGGGTCTGGTAAAGAAATGAAAATTCAAATGTGCTTGCAGTGCTTTATATTCAGATGTTATGTCGCGTGAAGCGATCATGTACAGTCGCGGACAAAACGAGCGAGACCCCTCGCTTTTTCGTTATGCTGATCCGCACAGCTTTGAAGTCCGCTACACAGCTTAACAGGCAAGGCGACGAAGTGCTACCAACATGCTATGCACAGGCGTGAAATTGAAAAACTATCCGAACTTTGTCAGACTGTTTTCAATCGTGTGTAACACTATATTAATGCTGATTAGTGTGTTAAACACAACACGTAAATATAAGATATGAATGAAAGAAGAAACGCAAATTAGTATGAACTATACTAATAAAAATGAATTTAAACTAATCGAGATAACATAACTGTTTTAGTAAGACATAGTACCCCAGATCGTTACGAATTAGCAAAATATTATGCGCATTCGGCCGCGAAACGGTCTGTGTCAACGTTCAGACCAGTCATACTGGATTACCGTTGCTGACCTACGATGAAAGTGTGCAAATTTATCAATGCGTGAAGATTCACAACGAAATTCAGTTAAAAATCGTTCAGTGCCACAATTATTGACAGAAGCGGAAAAAGTAGGCCAGTTGCTGAAGATGAGGGCCGCCTAAATAATTCCCCCTACTCTTTATTCGAAATTTTCTAGTTGCAGTCGATACATCAGCATATTAATCGTAGCTACGCTTTCGATCCAAATCACGTTTACAGGAATGAAAATAAAATCCATTTGCCTATACACATGGTAATTCAGATCCCAGTATTAATGCCACCGCGATTTGGAAGTGCGAGCATTCCCACTGCTAGCTAGCTTAAGAAACACTTCGACTAATGAACGTTTTCTGGCTGTGACGAGTCTAATGGAGAATTCGAAACATTGTAGAATACGTTTGACAGCTATGTTTCCGTTTATTTCCTGAGGTGGTGCAGAATTGTCGTACTAAATTTACTCGCCTATAACAGTATTTTGTTATTTCGATAAACATCCCGAAATATTGTCACATAAGCGGTGACATACTTTTTCAATTTCACGCCTGCGCATAGTATGTTGGTAGCACTTCGTTGCCTTGCCTGTTATGCTGTGTAGCAGACTTTAAAGCTTTGCGGAACAGCATAACGAAAAGGCGAGGTGTCTCGCTCGTTTTGTGCACGACTGTACAATGTGCCCGAATTCAAACTCGGAGAACAGATTTTGAAACAGTCCGATCAATCATTTCAGCAGATAGTGCAAATACTAGATCAGTACAATTCCGGTGCCTTATCGGCTCATACATTTTAGCAGCCACCTGTTTGCCAAGTTGAGTCCTTTGCTTGCGATCGCCACGTTCCGCACGGGCAGCGTGCGCTAGCCATGCCCAGTGAACAGCCTTTAGCAGTTCGCTAAACAGGCGGCTACACAGACAGACAGAATTAAGTCTTACCCTAGGTGTTATTCACGGCACAAACGCCAAGACTACCACTCCCGACAAGCTCAGTGTTACGCTCGTGTTAGGAAAGGACATGTGCAATACGTATGTCTGCAACGGGACAAACATAACAATTCGGCCCGCCCACAAAAATCTAGTCACAAGGCCCATGCCATTAAGTCTGTCACAGGCATTGACAAAACTAGCAAGCGTGCAGTTTCTTCAGTGATATGCCAGTCGAACAAACATTTTGTTCATTTACTTATTCGTGGGAAACGTAGGAAATTTCAGTTGGACACAAGTGCCTCTGTCACATTGCTCAACCGTCACACATATGAACTATTAGGGTCGCCACGCCTGTCTAAAACTAGCATGCAACTGACGGCTTATAATGGACAAGACATTCCCGTTATCGAACATGTACTTTGCCTGCCATGTATCGCTCGCATAAGTGAACAGTGACTTTTACAGTGCTATAATCACGCGAGTGTGAGAACATATTTGGTCTTGATGCTTTTGATTTGTTTGGCTTTACCATTCAGGACAATGTGTTGCCAGTATCTGCATTCCATGCTACAGACAGTATAGCTAGCTTGCTAAAAGAATTCCCAGAACTCTTTTCTGAAGGTTTGCGCAAAGCTAACAATTTTGTTGCACATATTACGCTGAAAGACAATGCTCAGCCGAAATTTTGCAGGGCCAGAACGGTTCCTATTGCATTACGGGACAAAGTCGCTGCTGAACTTAACAGAATTGCAAGATACAGGAGTTATTGCGCCCATATCAGCTAGTCAATGGGCAAGTCCACTGGTTTTGCTCCCCAAACCTTCAGATCGTATTCACCTCTGTGTTGACTTTGTCTACAGTCAGCCCACAAACTGTCATTCATAATTATCCACTGTCACGCCCAGAGGATCTCATGGACTAATTAGGCGCTGGACGCTACTTCTCAAAAATTGATTTGCGCGACGCACATCTTCAAATACCGGTCGATGGAGAATCTCAAGAAGTGTGGTTCATAAATACTCATTTGGGCTTGTTTAAATATTTGCGTTTGCCTTTTAGCAGTGATTCCGCACCCGCCTGTTTTTGGAACAGCTGACTGCACAAGTGCCAAACTGTTCAAACTATCTGGACGATATTGTCATAGCAGGTCGTACACCTGAAGAGCATATTGCAAATTTACGTGCTTTATTTCGTGTGTTGTCTGATGCAGGACTGAAGTGTAGACTGGGCAAGTTTGATTTTTTTAAACCTGAGTTGCAGTATCTTGGTCACGTCATAAACAGTCAAGGTGTACATCCTCTTCAGTCGCGTCTTGTTAGCCATACGAGACTTGCCAGAATCTCGCAATGTCACAGATTGCAGTCAGTCTTAGAGAAAACGAACTATTATATTCGGTTCATACCGAATCTGCACAAATCGCATCTCCATAGCAGCGCTTGCGTCGCAAGAATGTCCCCTTTGTCTGGACAGATGAGTGCCAAGTAGCTTTTCAAAAACTTAAAGATGCATTGTTCAATGATCGATGATTAGTTTACCATGATCCTGACAAGCCAGTTGTATTGCAAGTTGGCGCTTCCTCTTATGGAATCGGTACAGTGCTTTTGCACAGAATTGGTGATAGACCTATTGCTTTCGCATCAAAAGTGTTGTCCAAAGCTCACAAGTTGAGAAAGAGGCATTGGCTATTGTGTATGGTGTCACCAAATTTCACCACTACTTGTATGGCAGAAAATTCTACTTAGTAACGGATCACAAGCCTTTAACGTCCTTGTTTCATCCGACGAAATCGGTTCCTGTACGAACTGGCCAAAAATTGCAACGATGGGCTTTGTTGTTGTCCCGATACAAGTACGAGATTGTGTATCGTCCTATGGCTCAACTCGATAGTGCGGACGCACTTTCACGCCTTCCCAATGGCCCTGACGGAATCACAAGAGTCGGAACGAAGAAAAAGAACACAAGAGAAGAGAAGGCGGTGAAACGACATCAGCCAATGGTGCGCTGATTAGGACAGCACCATGACAGGAGTGGTCTCTCTACAAGAGGAGAGTATAATCGCCGCTCCTGTCAGCCTCGACCGCTCAATATTTGGACAGTATACAGACAGGTCTAGCAGAGAACGCTACAATAGCAGTTATTAGTGATCCACAAACTGTGTGTCAAACTTGCATGAACATTGTACCTGGTGATCAAAAAGTCAGTATAAATTTGAAAACTGAATAAGTCACGGAATAATGTAGATACAGAGGTACAAATTGAGACACATGCTTGGAATGGCATGGGATTTTATTACAACCAAAAAATACAAAAGTTCAAAAAATGTCCGACAGATGGCACTTTATCTGATGAGAATAGCAATAATTACCATAACAAAGTAAGACAAAGCAAAGGTGATGTTCTTTACTGGAAATGCTCAATACGTCCACCATCATTCCTCAACAATAGCTGTAGTCGAGGAATAATGTTGTGAACAGCACTGTAAAGCATGTCCGGAGTTATGGTGAGGCATTAGGGTCGGATGTTGTCTTTCAGCATCCCTAAAGATGTCGGTCGATCACGATACACTTGCGACTTCAGTTAACCCCAAAGCCAATAATCGCACGGACTGAGGTCTGGGAGGCCAAGCATGACGAAAGTGGCGGCTGAGCACACGATCACCACCAAACAACGCGCGCCAGAGATCTTTCACGCATCTAGCAATATGGGGTGGAGCGCCATCCTCCATAAACATCATACGTTCCAGCAGGTGTTTATCATCTAGGCTGGGGATGATGCGATTCTGTAACATATCGGCGTACCTCTCACCCGTCACGATTGTCATGCTCAGTCACTGACGTTTTGCTGTCCAGCGCACATCTGTCGGACATTTTGTGAACTTTATGGTTTTTTTTTTTTGTTCTAAAAGAACCCCATGTCATTCAAAGCATGTGTGTCAATTTTTACCTCTCTATCTTCATTATTCCGTGGTTTATTAAGTTTTCAAATTTATACTGACTTTTTGTTCAACCGGTATATAGCAAAGGACTCAGATTTATGTTGCATGTGGCCCATCACTTGTGACACCATTCTTAATTCAAAGTTATGTCAATCTGCTTTATTGAAATAAAACTACTAACGTTATTTGCTTGAATTGTTGTATGGCATTCCGAGAATGCAGCATTCCTTAGGCACCCTATATGTGACGAGTGGGCAAGACACGACACACTTATTACATGCAGAACACAGCGCATCTGGCGGCCGGCATACACCTTGACAGCTGCGATTCAGCCATTACACCACGCGACACTCCACGTACACACGCTGTATGACACTTCACCTCTGTGCTCCATCACATAGCAGCTGTCATGTCGGATGCTATAGGTGTGTAGCAAATGGAGTGAATGCAGCTTCCACTTATGTTTAATTTATATAGTTATAGTACCTCATATACTCTTCATGACCGTGTGTTAATTTTACTTACAGTAGTTCTGCTTGGAGCCTGTTGACAGAATCCGGAATGTATCGTCCCTCTACTGACTGCAGCCAATGTGAGCTACTCCGTCTGCTATGTGCAGCACCACAATTAACGGGACGTATTCAGTGAACAGTTGTGCGATGTCTGTTTGCCTTTGTTGTAGTCCTCAATGGCGTTTAATGCATTGTGATGACAGATAGATTGTTATAAATGTAACGGATTGCTGGGACAGAGAAACACTGAATTCATAGCAAGCTTCACTTTATTTCATATTCATTGCCATAAATAAGTATCACAAGTGAAGGAAAACTTGTGTGTATGTATGTGCTTTCATGAAACCTGCTGGTTTCACACTGCAGCAAGCAGTGAGTTTGAAGTGCAAAATGGCTCTGAGCACTATGGGACTTAACTTCTGAGGTCATCAGTCCCCTAGAACTTAGAACTATTTTAACCTAACTAACCTAAAGACATAACACACATCCATGCCTGAGGCAGGATTCGAACCTGTGACCGTAACGGTTGCGCAGCTCCAGACTGTAGCCCCTAGAACCACTCGGCCACTCCGGCCAGCGTTTGAAGTGCAAACAGCGCTCATTGGCGTACTGTAGAACACTCCATTTTGACCACTCATCACAGTGAACAACAAGAAGTTCACACACAAGACGCTGGAGGTCACTGCACTCACATCAGGTACGCTACACGATCACTGGCTACAGGAGCAAAACACACACCCCACGTTAGATTCCGATTCCTTTCATTGTACTTAAGTTTTCATTTTAATTCGCCCTTTTTATCAATTTTTGTGTTTTTCTCGGTGAGCTCAAAGAAAAGATCTCTCTAAAACGTGTGTTTTGAAATACAATTTGTAGTTGTAGCATGTCAGAAAATAGCTCGATTATCTTGTACCCAGATACCAATTTCAATTTTTTGACGAGTTTTTACTTGTTGTTATACATCTGTGATTTTTTAGAACTGATGAAATTAATTACTACAAATTATCGTTAAAATTGTAGTGTAATGCTGACCTGGCACACTTTGCAACCACAGACCCTATATCACGGAGGCCAACAGTGTATCTCCCGACTTTTCTTCCACCCTTGTAACTGACATGAATAAAGAACTATTACAACCACCTATGTTTTAACTGGTGGCTTGCCACACTGTTTGAATCAACATGACAACAGCAGCCCACATCCAGACAGGAAGATGGTGTCTCATTCTGATTTGCCACCAGCTGATTCACCCATTGCCACATGGAACACATCTCAACCCCTGCAGGAAAATTCAATCAAAAAAATTAATAAATTAAGTAATGGAAAATCCAGTCCAGCCTTGGCAGCCGGAAACAGTGGCCTCATCTGTGTGAGAGTTGCATTTGCATGAATTTGTGTGTGTGTGTGTGTGTGTGTGTGTGTGTGTGTGTGTCACAAGAAGGCAGCTTTTTGGCTGACAGGTTACTTGTTTAGCAGTCTTTTTGTTGTGTCTGTGTATGATTTAACATTTCCAAAAAGAAATAATAAATTGTGAGACATAATTGCTGGCCAGTACTTACCCTCAGAAAGTGAAAGTTGTAGTACTGGCGATTGAAAAACGAAAGCTGAAAAGGAAAAATACATACACTTGGACAGCTGCCAAGACTTTCACATCAAACACTTCACTCCCTACAGCCTAGGTAGAAACAGCAAATATATCTGCTCCAGCACTGAATACCTCAACACATACATCAACTGTCTCTCCCTTTTTCACAAATACCTCACACACCACATTCACTTACAAATCTCCAGCGCAATACACTCCTCTCACCCTCTGACTGACACACTTCTCACTTCCAAAAATTTAGAAGGACTGTATTTGCCACCCACTCCCAACCAGATCTTGAATGTCACGTCACATTACTCTGCTAAAGCCACTACTTTTTTCCATCACGCTTTGAAATGAAATCCTCTTCCTCACAGCTTCCTTAGGCAATCTGCTGTCCCTTTTTGTCACCTTCCTAACCTCCATATCACCCTAGTCATACCTAATGACTTTCCCAAGCCATTGTCCCTAACCAAGGTTCCTACCCATGCAATTATCTCCCCTGTAGAACCTGTCCCATCCACTCACCCACTAAAACCTAGTCCAGCCCAACCACTGGTAAATGCTATAGTATCACTGGCAGAGAAACTACTGACACCACACATTTATCATTAACTGGTGTCAGTTGCAAAATGGTTTATATAGGCTTGGCAACACTAAACTGGCTGAGTGCATGAATTGATATAGAAGAACTGTGCACCTTGGGGACATCTGATACCCAGTTGCAGCCCACACCTACAGAATAGGTTAGTTTATACTGAGTTTGAAGCATGTTCTGCAACAATGTTTGCAAAATTTTTCACTGACAGTACTGGACTACTGGTGTTAGTAACATGTTACAAAAACAAAATCAGCATTCCACATCCGTGTCAGTACAGATCAAAGGAACATTGTTTCTGGTCTGCTATCACAACTAAAATGCCACTGTGCAGTGCTAGTGTTATGCTCTGTCCTACTTTTTGTAGTGCTGTGTATTGTCTTGCATTGCATTGTGTGTTCCTCTTCAAAAATGGAGTAGGCAAGAAACAAAACATACAAACTTGTCGCACTCTATAAGACAGAATATTGCCTCTGGAACGTGCAAAGCGCCACTTACAAAAATACTAAACTGAAGCATTACTTGTAACAGAAAATTGCTGTGTTGCTTGGCACCTTCAGTAGTGATGTGGATTTAAAAAACCGAATCTCTCAAATCTTGGTACAGAAGTGAGAAGCAATATATTGAAGACAGCAAGAAATCTTGAAGTGGTACAGATTCTTTGTATCAACCACAGTGGTTTGGCTTCAGTTGTGAACAGTTGCTGGATGATATTCAGAAACCAAATGAAACTTGAGATACAGTGTATAAAGAGGTAAATGAGGTTGTGCTTGCTTATGTTTTATTTGTATTCTGCCACGGTACAACTCTGTGTGGACTTACAGAGTAATTTGCAAATTAAGCACAGATTTCTCTATGTGTGCTTGAAGTTCTCTGTGGTATATTTGGGAGTGCAGTGATAGATGATGCAGTAGCATCTCATCTCCTTGCCCCTGGGATCACTTCATCTGTCTGCAGGCAATAAGAATCAAAGCTCCCCTGTGGACTGTTATAGCTCCTTACACACTGCTGACATAGTGACAGTTCGTGTCTTCTCAGGTAGCATCAACACTGGTTACTTCTATATAGAGAGGCATTTTTAGAGACATCTCCATCTGAACTCCTTGCTTGGCAGCAAACATCAGAAAATAACAAGCTGTAATTCACATCAATAACAGTAAACAATACATTGCTAAATGACCCTTTGTAATTGTAAAGTGTAGGACAATATGCTTCCTATCAATTGCTCCCACACAATGGGGGAAATGGAGCACCTGGATGAACACAGTTTCTTTTGCATACTATATGTCTTCTGTCGCTGGCATCTGCAACAAGAAAATCTGACTTCAGGTTCCACAAGAGATGAAATATCCTCCGAGTCCAGATGAACCAACAAGTATACCTCTTTCACACAAGGGGGTGAAGAGGGGTGTGGAAGAAGTGGGCCTTTAAACCAGTCCACAGAAATGTTTCAGAATGTTCTGCAGCAACAAGAACAATGACTACAGGATTCAGTAAGTGACTGCAGGAAGTTGATCATCAGCAATCTGTGTGAGCTGCCAGACTACATAAGGGAAGTGACAACAAAAAAATTGTGATATTCCATTTGAGGTAGAGGTGAATTTGTGTAGAAGGGAGGAGTCAGTAATGAATGTTGATGTGGCAGGGGGATCACCAACTGCAGATTCCCCTGCCACATTCATTCAAACCACCAGTGACATTGGAGTAGAAGTAATGTCTTTTAAAATGCTGGTGAAAACGATTTGTAATAATTTTAACACTTTGCCATCCACGCATCTCGTACAGTTTTATTCACCGGCAGCACTAATTTGGATTACTTGGCTTGTCGCCAGCCATTCTTGACATCATCGGGAGATTATAAACTGTTACATTTTACTAATTTCATCATTAGTTCTCATAAGTTATCAACCCTGTTCCCCTACTTTCATGAAATTTCGAAGATATACATATGTAAATAAATACTAAATTTGTTTGTTTCATGTATATGTTTATTTGCATTATCTTTGTTACTTAGTATTTCTCTTTTATATGATATGTGGCGAAACAGTCTCCAAGATGTAACAACTCCTCAAGACTTGCACATTAAGTTTGTTGTTCTTTTTGATTTTTGGAACATATATGGCAGTTTCTTCATTTTCGTTTATTATTTCGTAAATACATAGGCCTATTCATTGGTGCTGCTTTATGTGACCGGAAAGTCTGTCAACCAGATCATGACGAGACATATGCGATATAGTGGCAACCTCCAAGTTATGCTCCGTGCATTCATTGTTAATAACTGTACTGTCTCTTTCACCTGCCACGATGAAAGGGCACAGGTAATAATAAAAACAAAAACATGATGTGTGTACCCAGAATGACATTTTCACTCTGCAGCGGAGTGTGCGCTGATATGAAACTTCCTGGCAGATTAAAACTGTGTGCCCGACCGAGACTCGAACTCGGGACCTTTGCCTTTCGCGGGCAAGTGCTCTACCAACTGAGCTGCCGAAGCACGACTCACGCCCGGTACTCACAGCTTTACTTCTGCCAGTACCTCGTCTCCTACCTTCCAAACTTTACAGAAGCTCTCCTCGCAGGAGAGCTTCTGTAAAGTTTGGAAGGTAGGAGACGAGGTACAGGCAGAAGTAAAGCTGTGAGTACCGGGCGTGAGTCGTGCTTCGGCAGCTCAGTTGGTAGAGCACTTGCCCGCGAAAGGCAAAGGTCCCGAGTTCGAGTCTCGGTCGAGCACACAGTTTTAATCTGCCAGGAAGTTTCATGATGTGTGTAACTTATTGTTACCTAAAATAAACACCAACAGAATGCAAAAGATACTAAAGTACTGTCGCCGGCCACTGCATGATACTATGCTCATAACACCACTGTGGTGTCGCTGGCCACTGACCGATACTAGGCACACGACACCACCGTGGTGTCGCCGGGCGTTGACTGCTATTTTGCGCATGACACCACTGTGGTGTCACCAGATGGCAGAGTGTTAATATACATATAAAAATAAATCTCTGATAAATTAAATATATGTGTTAGTACTATTAACTGAATTACCTTTACATAATCCTTTAATCCTTCAATCCTTCAACCAAACCTTCACAAACTGCTGGAACTATTTGGAGGTACAGTTGGTTTGGAAATGTGGAATAAAAATGCAAGGCATTGTCAGGAATCTCAAGATGTCAAAAGCGAAGAGTAACAGCAAGTCTTTGCTTCACAGCAAGTGCTTTTCTGAAATTTGTGTCTCTCTCTGAGACAACAGGCCCTATAATACTCATTAGAATTTTAAAATCAAGTGGCGACATCCTATTGAAATTACGAAAACCAGAACTGTTTTTCAAATTCATCTCTTACAACATATCATTCCCACCATATTTTTTCTATAGTATGTTTTTGTTCTGATGATTACTATATCTTTGTTTTCATTTACATCTACATCTATATCCATACTCTGCAAACCACTGTGAAGTGCATGGCAGAGGGTACATCCCATTATACCAGTTATTAGTGTTTCTTTCTGTTCTGTTTCCATATAGAGAACAGGAAGAATTATTGTTTGAATGCATCTGGGTGTGCTGTAGCTATTCTAATCTTGCCCTCACAATCTCTATGTAAGCAATATGCGGGGGATTTTAGTATACTCCTAGAGTCATCCAACAAATCCCGAACTCTTGTAGACTTTGTCTCAGTTAACAATCTCCCCCTCCCTCTTTTTTTCATTATATATAAAACTCATTTCTTTTCTTTATTTTTCCCCTAATTCTTAATTGCACTATACATTTCTCACCTCTCTTGCCTATCTTTACTTCTCACTACGTCCTTATCATCTACGGACACAACCTGGCAGAATGCTTGCCAGTGCACCACCTCTGATCTGCTCTCTGATGCCACTCCCTTCATCTTTATCTTCTCACATCCTCACTACAGATAGATCTCTCTCATCCTGGTGTCTGAATGACCCAGACTTTCTTTTTAACATTCCCCAACCTATCACTTTCTTCTCCACAAGAAACATACTCTTCGGAATTCTTATTTTCAGTGTTTCTTACTTCTCTGGTTCTGACTCTACATCTGTTCCACTCTCAAACAGAACGAGGAAAAAATGACTGCCTATATGCCTCTGTACGAGCCCTAATCTCTCTTATCTTATCTTTGTGGTCTTTCCGTGAAATATAAATTGGCGGCAGTAAAGTTGTACTGCAGTCAGCCTCAAACGCTGGTTCTCTAAATTTCCTCACTAGCGATTCATGAAAAGAACACCTCCTTTCCTCCAGAGACTCCCACCCGAGTTCCTGAAGTATTTCCGTAACACTCGCGTGATGATCAAACCTACCAGTAACAAATCTAGCAGCCTGCCTCTGAATTGCTTCTATGTCCTCCCTCAATCCAACCTGATAGGGACCCCGAACGCTTGAGCAGTACTCAAGAATAGGTCGTATTAGTGTTTTATAAGCGGTCTCCTTTACAGATGAACCACATCTTCCCAAAATTCTACCAATGAACCGAAGACGACTATCTGCCTTCCCCACAGCTGCCATTACATGCTTGCCCCACTTCATATCGCTCTGCAATGTTACACCCAAATATTTAATCGACGTGACTGTGTCAAGCGCTACACTACTAATGGAGTATTCAAACATTACGGGATTCTTTTTCCTATTCATATGCATTAATTTACATTTATCTATATTTAGAGTTAGCTGTCATTCTTTACACCAATCACAAATCCTGTCCAAGTCGTCTTGTATCCTTCTACAGTCACTCAACAATGACACCTTCCCGTACACCACAGCATCATCAGCAAACAGCCGCACATTGCTGTCCACCCTATCCAAAAGCTCGTTTATGTAGATAGAAAACAACAGCAGACCTACTACACTTCCCTGGGGCACTCCAGATGATACCTTCACCTCTGATGAACACTCACCATTGAAGACAACGTACTGAGTTCTATTACCTAAGAAGTCATCGAGCCACATTTAGGAATC
This sequence comes from Schistocerca serialis cubense, assembly GCF_023864345.2. Taxonomy (NCBI): domain Eukaryota; kingdom Metazoa; phylum Arthropoda; class Insecta; order Orthoptera; family Acrididae; genus Schistocerca; species Schistocerca serialis. The sequence continues at coordinate 813,803,112 of NC_064639.1, forward strand.
TGAAGTGGGGCACCGAGTCAAACGCTTTCTGGAAGTCAAGGAATATGGCATCCGTCTGATACCCTTCATCCATGGTTCGTAAGATATCATGTCAAAAAAGGGCGAGTTGCATTTCGCAGGAGCAATGCTTTCTAAAGCCATGCTGATGCATGGACAGCAACTTCTCTGTCTCAAGGAAATTCATTATATTTGAACTGAGAATATGTTCGAGAATCCTGCAACAAACCAATGTTAAGCATATTGGTCTGTAATTTTGAGGATCCGTCCTTCTACCCTTCTTATATACAGGCATCACCTGCGCTTTTTTCCAGTCACTCGGGACTTTACATTGGGCAAGATATTCGTGATAAATGCAAGCTAAGTAAGGAACCAATGCAGTAGAATACTCTCTGTAAAACCGAATTGGAATCCCATCATGACCTGGCAATTTATTTATTTTCAACCAATTAAGCTGCTTCACAACCCCAGGGATGTCTATCACTATGTCCTCCATACGGGAATCTGTAAGAGACTCAAACAGCGGTACGTTTGTACAATCCTCCTGCATGAAAGATTTCTCAAATGCTAAATTTAAAATTTCAGCTTTCGTTTTGCTGTCTCCCGTTGCCAGGCCAGGCTGATCAGTGAGTGACTGGATGGAAGCCTTCGACCCGCTTACTGGTTTTACGTAAGACCAGAATTTCCTTTGGTTTTCAGCGAGATCTTTTGCTAAGGTATGACGGTGGTAATGGTTGTATGCTTCGCGCATAGCTCTTTTTACAGCAGCACGAATTTCTACTAACTTTTGCCTGTCCTCATTCTCCCGATCTTTCTCGTACCGTGAGTGCAACTTGCAACTGTCTTTGCTTCCTGAGCATTCTCCGAATTGCGCTGTTAAACCTTGGTGGGTCTTTTCCTTCCGTAACCCACTTTTTCAGCACATACTTGTCCAATGCATGATTTGCAATGTGTCTAAAATTTGCCCATAATTCTTCCACGTCCATCATACCGGAAGTAAATGAAGTCGATTCATTTACTAAGTGGGATGCTAACAACTGCTTATCTGCTCTTTCTAGTAAGAATACTCTCCTAGCCTTCTTGACCGACTTTTTAACTTTCATAACCATAGTCATAATGACAACATCATGATCACTAATCCCTGTGTCAACACTGACACCGTCGATGAGATCTGGTCTGTTCGTGGCAACCAGATCTTAAATATTTCCATTACGCGTTGGGTGTCGATTTAGCTGCTCAAGACAGTTCTCGGATAATGTGTTCAAAAGTAATTCGCACGACGGCTTGTCTGTACCACCTGTAATGAATCCATAGACACCCCAGTCTACACTAGGTAGGTTGAAGTCGCCTCCGACTAATATAGCATGATCCGGGTACTTCTGCGATACAGAGTGTGGGCTAGAACTGACACGGTGGAACCTGTTGGCCGGTAATAACACTCAACAATTATCTTTATTTCTCCTAACCCTGTTAAACATGTCCAGATAACTTCACAATCACACACTACTTCAACCTCAGTAGACACAATATTTTTGTCAACTGCAATGAAGACACCACCTCCTACAGTGTCTAATCTGTCTTTCTGATACACGTTCCAACCCTCACTAAATATTTCAGAACTTCCTATCTCAGGGTTCAGCCAGGTCTCAGTCCCGGGAATAATTTGCGCACCACACGCTTCCTCGAGGGCATTAAATTCAGGAACTTTATTCCGAACACACTGAAAATTTACTGGTAATATCTTGATAGCTGAAGTGTCTTTACACTGAGTGCGTCCTGATTCCCCTGCCTGCACGTCGACTGGTGGACAACATGGCTATTTTGATACATTCATGAGAAAAAAGGAACAAATTTACTCTATCCTGTGGAGTGGACTGCTTTGGGTAAAATTTCTGAAAGTCAGAGATTTCATAATCTATTTTTGCCATTTATCTGGATGTCAGGCCACCTGCAGTTGTTCATGATTTTTCTCTTCTGTTCAAATAAGCTGTACTTCTATGCTATTGACATCTTAATAGTTTTTATATGGTAAATGGAACCACAAAATGATCTCCACTACTCAGGCAACTAGCAAAATAACACAGATGTAATACTCAGTATTTGTAGGTTCATATTACACATGAATTATCATGTTTTAGGCTTATATTAAGCTCCACAAATCACAAGAAGCTGAGCCCAGTTAATTCTCCCAGTGCTACAGACATTTCTGTCTTCTGTTCTTATCAAAAGCAATCTGATTCTCCAGTTTCAATGAGTTAGCTGTCAGTAAGGTGTTACAGCTCATCCAAAACAGTTTTCTACAATGGACAGACCACTTGTTTTCTAAGTAAAATGGTAAGTTCTGAATTAATACTGCAAGCAACATAATTTCATTGTACAATTCATAGAAAATCTTGCCTCAAAAGTTATCAATTGATTTGCCACATTTTATTTAACCTATCTTCACTTACTTGCCTGATTTAAACTATTTTGTTACATACTTGTAAGCAATTGACAGTTTCTGTGACAAGTATGCTTAGTAGGAAATATAAGATAAAAACAACAGCTGAGTACTGCAGGCAGAAGAGCAATGACTGTTTTCAAAGTACTTGCAGTTCTCCTAATATATGAATCCCAAATTAATTCCCATAATTTAAAATGTGAGCAGATTAACATTAATTGCAATTGCTTATTAGCCACTTTACAAAAATAGCCTACAATAGAGCTACTTGTGCCACTGCAGATACAAATTCCTGAAGCTCTCCTTAATGATGGGATTTATTAAGCACAGTCTGTGAATGGATAAACTCTTCCGGTATAAATATGCACTTTTCAAAGGTTCTGTGCTATTATCAAATACAACTGGGTGGGTAACAAGCTGTTGTCAGTGTGTACCTTCTATTAGTACCTTCTATTACTATTATAACTGGCTCTTTTATTGCCTGTAACATCTTTTGGAGAACATCTGTACTATAATGGATCTGAAAATATTGAGCCTATTGCCACTCCATCCCTCCCTCGAGTGGCTGATAACATTACATTGTGGAACATGTGAAAGACAACGTACCACCATAAGACAAATTCCAGTGTAATAAGATTGCTGGTAGGACTTCTAAATATTTAATACATCTTGACATATCCTCCCTGTCACAACAAATAACAGGAATACCTGCAGATATCTCTAATTTCAGTATTGATATAATAAATGTTAACTTCTATTGAGCACAATATTTCTTGAACTTTTACTAATTTTATTCTATATAAATCACAATTGATGAACAGAAATATTACAAACTTACAAGTAAAAATATTCCATAAAAATAGATTTACATTATGTCTGTTTCATTAAACTATTACAAATGGAAAGCATTCAAATGCAATACAGAAAACTTCTCTTCAAAGTAGAAATCAGAAATTTCTATCAGTTCATGATGTTATGTACAAAAGCAACTTGCAAAAAAATAAATAAATAACAATATTCATGATGGATACGTGTCCTCAGAAATGTCAACAATATCACTTGTAACATCACATTAATTCTAAGAAGAGGGATAATGACAATAAGAAAGACTTCTGCCAGAAACTTCAACAGAATACATAGCGACTACAGTGACTTAAATGCCAACAATTTTACAACAAACTGACAACCACAAAATTAATGTCTCTTGCAAGAAATATGACTCTTGACATTAAACAAATGCAACATTGGAATAATAAATTTTGGAATAAAAGACACTTAAACTGCCAGTCAACTTTTCAGTATTTACACATTTATGCCAATAAAGGGCACAAAACACAATTATCACAAATTAAGGTTCACTAAAATGTGTAGAACAGGTATGCCAAGACATGCATAGCATACATATTAGGCCTTTTGAGGCAAAATTAGTTTTTCTTTTGCACTAAGTTGCACAAAATGTAATGGTGGCTAAAACTGACAACCCCAATTTTGTTAATTCTGTAAGTGTTATCATTATTCTAATAAGTGTTGGACTATGGGGACTGTCCTCATAAATTTTACATGCCTCCAGTAATTTTTCAGACTCTTCATTTTCTCTCTCTTTTATTTTACAAGGCCACAGGAGGAACACTGTCAGAGTAAGGTAAGAGTTCTGTTACACTGGCACACAGCATGGTTATAGTGACACTAAATATGGTTTTCTGGCATGAAAATAATTGTGCCAAGAAAATATCACTGGATCACACACAAAAAAGTGAGAAAATGAAGTGTTCAATTTCTCTTCACTGTCACCACACATAAAATGAAAACACAAATGGACACTTCCCAAGTGACAGAAGTGACAGATGTGAAAGTTCATGTGAATTCCCTCCCTGGTAATCCACAATGGGGGGAGGGGGGGGGGGGGGGGGGGGGGGAGCGAGCTTAGCCTTTGGTTCTATTTGATCCAAGGTATTCACTGCTACTGAATGGTCTGAAGCAGATAATTCTAAACAATGATGATACCAGTTTTCTATAACAAGGTCAATCTCAATTAGAAAAATTGTAAAATCAGTGATCACAAAATTTCTTCTTCCTTGGTAGAGTCAGCTACTTTACACAAGTACAGGAATTCATCAAACATTTAAGTCAGACTTCATAATAACTGCTTCTAATGATTTCCTTTTGTTTCTTCAAGATAAGAAGAAAACGGTACGACTTTTTAGATAGCAATTACTAGTACTATCACTTCCATACTACCACTTTCACTATCATTACAGCAACTTCCATAATAAATGCTTTATTTCTTTTCTATATATAATTTATCAATAAGATGTTTTCTCTAACCAAGTGTCACATTTACATGAGCAATGGCACCTGGAATAAATTTCACATGAGTGCCATTTTTATCAGTCTATATATTCTAACATTTATAGTGAACTGTGCAGCCTGATGATATTTGTGATGCATGAGACAGAAAAAGAGTGTGGGCTCACCAAATTCAAAAATAGGGGCAATTACAGTTTGACTAACAAACAACAACTGAAAAAGCAGAGTTTATCTCTTGAAGTTGTTCTAGTGTTGTAGGGAAGAAACAGATAGAAAACAGGAAAAGGTAAAGGACAGCATACAGCTTCATGAACGTAAAAGTCACCCAGTCCCAATATTAAGAGTTACAAGGGAATAACAGCCTGCTGTATGAACTAAGATTGAATTCCAACTACTGCCAATGAGGTCCTCACATTCAAGAAAAGCTAATCAAAGACATAAAATTTATGTAAGCACTGAAAATGCATAGTAAGCAATCAGAAAAAAGATAAAAAGAAAACATTTTTTCATTTGTGTGACTTTTATCTAAGCTCCAACTGTTCCTGTTCCAACAATTAGAAAGTGTGAGTTTCTTCCTGCTTTGCATTGAGTTTATCTGGATTTTACACTTTTTGTATTTTGAATACAGTACTTCCTTGTATTCTTTAACACACTGGGGATGAATATATCATATCACAGAAGTAAAGAATACTGTTTACACTGATAAATTAGCCTGCTTGTCTGCAAAATAAATGTGCAACAAATCCATTGGCACAAATAAAAGGCACGCACCTCCAAACTTGCAGGTCAGGAGCATGCTCCATTTCTTCTAATGTGGAAGACGAGTTTCTGGTTTCTGAACGATGGGATTCATTAATATTTTGTCAATGGTTTTGGATTTGCTATAGATGTTTCTTCTTCATCTGATTTTTTCCCTGTTTTCCATACAGTTATAACTTTGGTTGCAAGTGTATGCCCACAGTGTAATAAAAAGCAACAAAGAAAATGGTAAGAAAACAGTAACAATACATCCTAGACCTGACATATGAACATTTGTCTCTTCATTTAAATCTTAATTTTCAGAAATGTACCTTGAACATAAAACAAGTAATTAACTGAAAATGTTGTCATCAACAACACTAAATGTTGAGAATCTGAAACTGCAGACATGAAGAAAAGTCAAATGACAATTTGCAGTAACATATTCCATACAGCAATGGAGAAATCTTTAGCTATCATTTTACAACTCACAGTAAAAAAGTAACCTGTAGGTTCTCAGTTATATAGTGTAAATGACACACTTCATAGATGGTACACAGTTTCACAGAAGAGATCAACTGATCATGTTTTCTTATTTGTTATAAAACTACATGCACATCATGTCATAATTTTTTAATCACTAAAGGTGCTGAAGATTGAATAAAATACTATCTCACACCTGAAACCATATTCACACTCTGTTAATGTTAAAAACAATTGCAACATTTGAAATTTACTTTAAAATAACCACAAGATGAGAAGATGTTACAAAAAAATCTTGATGAATAGAATGAACATTACAAAACAACAGCAGGACACACAAATAATCACTCAAGAGTGATGATCGGGGGAAGGGAAACAGAAGGTAAACAGGAGAAGTTAGATAACTATATATTCATAATCTGTATCCTTAGCCAGTTCACTGTGGAATGTACATCAGATGTGATTGTTTAATAGATAAACTTCATAAAATATTAATGCTGGAGTATTGCAAGGAATAATTCAAATCCTAACCTGAAAAGTTTTCACGACTTGCATATTTTACACTTTCCCTTATAAGAACTGAATTACAGTCACACACAAAATGTGACTGAATGACGTGCAGGAGTATTACAAAGAAAGGTATGTGCATTTACAACAGAATCTAAGCAATTATATATGCATCTAGTGCTTCTAAGTTAATATTTGCAGTAACATACTCTCAAGTAAAAAAGCTAGAATTTTGGCAATAACCATATTGCAGTTTATTAAAAAAATAAAGAAGCAGCAGAAGAGACTTGTTGCTATTCAGCATGCCCTGATGTCTTTCAGTTGGATCATATCACAGATGGAAAACAGCCATGAAATCTCTTGCATATAATTGTAGGCCTTATTTACTTTTACTGTAGACAGATAAAACAGATGACAGTATTCAAATAGGCTACAAACAACAGCTGGTTATAAAATGAACTATAAGTACAAAAAATGGAATACTGTAGCTCAGAAGGAACATATTGATAGCATTGATCCTGTGATGTAAAATGGAGGGTGAATATGGATATTCCATTATTTCAAACATGGTTTTATCTGTGACTATCTTCTAGTGCACTATCTTTTCTACTGAAGAGACGAATGCGTCCCGAGTGCTGTGTTGCGCTGCTTATGACTTCCATCCACCTGCCAAAGGTGTATTCACTTTCTGCACGAAAGAAGTACACATGATTCTTGAATTGGAGTTTGAAGACATAATCTTTCTGTATTCCATCCTTCTCAGAAGGTGTGCTTACAGTATATCCAAGAAGAGGCAAACTGGCCAAAGGAAAATCATCCTGCAACAGAGTAAGTTTTTTAATAGAAATACCAAGTTAAATAACTGTATGTATCAATTTAAGCTCACACAATAATGGCAATGACTTACCTGATATGTCTTGTAGAAAAATAGACAGAAATTTGTAAAGACAACCCAGAGTTTCTGCCAGCCATTACTGTTCTTGAATTTTCTTAGCAGGTAGCCACTCAGTTGATTCTGCAGGAATGTATACTTGAAATCAGTCATATTTGTGTACAAATTCTGTAATGTTTTATTCTACGACTACAGGATGCTAACAGGGTTGCTAAACCCAATTAAAAGCTCAAGTAACTGCCTACGTAATGGCTTCTCAGATCTCTGAGAATCTATGCCATGTGCAGGTGCAAAAATGAATCTTCATGAAATTATATGCTGTGTACCATTAGCATAAATGAAAAAATTAAATGTGGCCGAGTTGCAAGTCTTTTCATTTGATGTCACATGGGATAACTTACATGTCAATTATGATGAAATAACGAGTATGAACATTTAACACTTCAGGCAGCCAATATCTTTCTAAATCCTAGCAATATTACCCATATTGCACATTACAGTTCAATTAAATTAAACTTATGTATCCATGTATTAACAATGTACATTATATGGATGTATTCATAAGAGTTCTACACACGTGCAATAAAAACTTTTTCCTTCAACATTATAGAAGTTGTGGGTTATTAAAAAACATCTCAGTTTTACTTTGAATCAGAAAATTCTTTAATTTTCTTTATCTTAAGAGGGGATGCATTAAAAAGCATTTAGGGGAGAGAAAGTAATCTTTTTGATAAAGAGTTTGTTTGTGTGTGTGTGTGTGTGTGTGTGTGTGTGTGTGTGTGTGTGAAAATAGTATCTGCTTATTGTTTCATGGTTATGAGCCTGATTGTTCAATGTTAGAAACTCCTAATGGGATTTCAGAAGGCATACACATTCATAAATGTATAAGCTATAAAGCATCATTATTTCAAAATCTTTAATGGTTTCCCTTTATGGCTGTCTTTGAGAAACTTCTTTCATACTAATAGTCCTTTTTTTTTTTAGTTTGAAAGCATGTTTTGCTGTACCTGTGTTTCTCTGAAGATCACGTCATACCTAAGAAAGCTGTTCATACACACATAATGATTTAATGCTACAATAATCCCATAGCATTTAGTACATGACAAGATTAATTTAGCTTTTTTCTTAGGAAATTCTAGATGCTTTTTCGATTTCATATAGCTATAGCTTCGATTTCATATAGCTATAAATTTTGTGTGTGGGGCTTGCGCAGTAGTGTAGCTCTCTAACTTGCCTCTTATGCCACTTTTAATTTTACTTCTGATATTACTGAAATTGTACATACTGCCTTTCCCTTATTTATAACCAAAGTATTGTACCTAAACCATTTTTCTTTTATAAAAAGGCTTGTGCCGTCAGTAAATAAAACTGCATCTGCCATTGTCAGGTAGTTTGCATAGCCTATCAATTATATATAGCATATATAGCAGGAATAACAAAGGGCCTAACACAGAACCCAGGGGCACATCACAGCTTTTTTATGTTCAAACATGAAGGAAGTCAGCATCAATCCAGTCTGTACTTCATTGCAGATCTACATTTCAGATACAGTATAGTTATCATCAGTGCTAGAAAATATAAGAAATAAAAAGGAATCACACACTGACTGGCATAAAACAAGACCTATATCACAGTTATACAGAGCTGGAGACTCCACAGTAAATAACATACTGTATGAAGTGAGTCATGTACACTCCACAGGCTTGTAAATGCATGTTATCACACAACCTTAGCATGTACATAGCTTAATTCAAACTGAGACTGCTGTTTGTAGACCTATATGACCCGCAACAGTATACATCATAGAGAATGAATGTCACCCTCCATATCAATGGCATCTGTATGAGACTAACATTCCAGTTATAGCAAAATAATAGTTTTGCATTAAACAGATGATGAGGTAAAGTAAGACCAATATAATGACTTAGTGGAATAACCCACTGATCCTGCAGTAAAACATGTTACTTAAAACTAATGTTAAATTTTTTAAAAAAAAACTAACTGTGACTACAAGCTTGGTGTAAGCAAATCACAATTATTATTTTTATGTTCATTTATTTTAGAATGTATTGTACGAAACACCAAAAAACTAGATGCTAACACACTACATAATACACTCACACTGTATCATTGCTATTAAGAGGAAGTGACACACAATAAAGCTCCCAATAAAAGATTTGTTGAGAGTTCAATTAAAGATACAGTATAATGACCTGAACTGACATTAATAAAGCCAATAGTTAAAGGGAAAAACATCATAATTTTGCAACCACAAATGTTGTTCTCACCTGACGTGCTACACAGCATTACTACAGGGTTATTACAAATGATCGAAGCAATTTCACAGCTCTACAATAACTTTATTATTTGAGATATTTTCACAATGCTTTGCACACACATACAAAAACTCAAAAAGTTTTTTTAGGCATTCACAAACGTTCGATATGTGCCCCTTCAGTGATTCGGCAGACATCAAGCCGATAATCAAGTTCCTCCCACACTCGGCGCAGCATGTCCCCATCAATGAGTTCGAAAGCATCGTTGATGCGAGCTCGCAGTTCTGGCACGTTTCTTGGTAGAGGAGGTTTAAACACTGTATCTTTCACATAACCCCACAGAAAGAAATCGCATAGGGTTAAGTCGGGAGAGCGTGGAGGCCATGACATGAATTGCTGATCATGATCTCCACCACGACCGATCCACCGGTTTTCCAATCCCCTGTTTAAGAAATGCCGAACATCATGATGGAAGTGCGGTGGAGCACCATCCTGTTGAAAGATGAAGTCGGCGCTGTCGGTCTGCAGTTGTGGCATGAGCCAATTTTCCAGCATGTCCAGATACACGTGTCCTGTAACGTTTTTTTTCGCAGAAGAAAAAGGGGCCGTAAACTTTAAACCATGAGATTGCACAAAACACGTTAACTTTTGGTGAATTGCGAATTTGCTGCATGAATGCGTGAGGATTCTCTTCCGCCCAGATTCGCACATTGTGTCTGTTCACTTCACCATTAAGAAAAAATGTTGCTTCATCACTGAAAACAAGTTTCGCACTGAACGCATCCTCTTCCATGAGCTGTTGCAACCACGCCGAAAATTCAAAGCGTTTGACTTTGTCATCGGGTGTCAGGGCTTGTAGCAATTGTAAACGGTAAGGCTTCTGCTTTAGCCTTTTCCGTAAGATTTTCCAAACCGTCGGCTGTGGTACGTTTAGCTCCCTGCTTGCTTTATTCGTTGACTTCCGCCGGCTACGCGTGAAACTTGCCCACACGCGTTCAACCGTTTCTTCGCTCACTGCAGGCCGACCTGTTGATTGCCCCTTACAGAGGCATCCAGAAGCTTTAAACTGCGCATACCACCACCGAATGGAGTTAGCAGTTGGTGGATCTTTGTTGAACTTCATCCTGAAGTGTCGTTGCACTGTTATGACTGACTGATGTGAGTGCATTTCAAGCACGACATACGCTTTCTCGGCTCCTGTCGCCATTTTGTCTCACTGCGCTCTCGAGCGCTCTGGCAGCAGAAACCTGAAGTACGGCTTCAGCCGAACAAAACTTTATGAGTTTTTCTACGTATCTGTAGTGTTTTGTGACCATATGTCAATGAATGGAGCAACAGTGAATTTATGAAATCGCTTCAATCATTTGTAATAGCCCTGTACATAGAGAAGAGCATGCTACGCAGAATACAGCCCTCAAGGGTTATAGTTACCTCTGCTGCCCTAAAGGTGGCTTTTAAAAAGTTCCCAAAAATGGGTGCTTCTCATTGCCACTTGCTCACTGAATAGAGTAGGGCCAAAGACCTCACATTAGAAAAAATTTTGATCTCCTTCAGGAGGTCCATAAATCTGCACTTCTCACCTCTTTGTAGCAATATCAAATATGAGGTCAAAGATGGAACACTGTGTTCATTTTCAATTAAGTGGGGCAACAAAGGTAGATTGTTTGGCTATTTCCCTCCTTTAGAAGGTTATGTGTTCATCAAATTGAACTTCAAATCACCCCCTCGTCTCGCCCATATAATATGCACCAGTCAGGATGTTCTAATTTGTAAACATCTGATACATGAAAAATTTTTCTTTTGTGAACACTGTTAATTAAAATATGACTAAAGTTATTAGCAGTCAAAAATGAAACTATAATTTAATGCCTTTTTAATAACAGATGCCACTGTCATAGTAATTTTACTGCAACATCAGAAACAATTGTATTTGCTGCTACCGTCTTTTAATTTAATACTCATACCAGTATAGCTTCTTGTTGACTTTTAATTGCAACTTCATTTTAAATATTACTTATGTAATATGGTGGATAATTATTCAGTTTAGCAATGTATTTAATAGTATATAGCTCTAACTGATGCTCAGCATGTGCTCATGGCAGCTGAAATAAGCGACTGACAGCAAAATTAAAAAAGGCTTTTTTATGCTGGGTGGTTTGAATGAAAGTCTAAAACACTGTCAGTACAAGTATTTTTCTGGAAAATCCTTTTCTGGAAAACCCCAGAAACATGCTTCCCATTTTCACTCCTCATATTCAAATCTAAAAAGTTTTCAGTCCTTAATTTATACTTAACAGGTAAATTTGATTTTCTTATGTAAACCATTAAACTTTGTGACAATTGTATTGGTATCATCATTGTTACCATTTATTAACAATGACTATCGATGTACCTGATATAATAATACTATTTTTCTGTTAATCTGAGATGTTTCAAGAAAGGCTTGTTTGCTATGTAATTAATAAAAAAATACTGACTAGCTGACAAGAAATGGACTTCCCATACCCACTCCATCCTTTTGGAATAATAAGGTTTAAAGTAATTGTATTTCATGACTAAACAAATCAATAAACGCATTAATCTCATCACTACATAATCCAAGCTGCTCAGTTCATTTTCTCCAAACAATTTTAACAGTGCTGACATCTGCTATTATGGTATATAAGCATACTATGTCCAAAGACACAAATTTCATGTCTACAATTACTGGTACATGATAAATATTACTGGCTAAGTCAGAACTGTTCTTGACTGAGTGTTGGTTCTTATACTGGAAGTGTTTCTTTAAAAAGTTAAGGCATTTTGTAGTAGCTTTGTTGAAAGGACCACCAATCTCATTAATAATCAGCCTGACCAGAATTTCTTTTTTATAAACCTTAAGCCATGCTCTAGGCGTAAGTGTGTGCGAATTCATAACTTTGAGCTGTTGAATTTCCGTTGGTGAAAATATTTTGCTACATAGCTTCAGCCTTTCATTCAATTTTCTATGTACTTCTGAAGTTAGATCCCTATCAGTAATTTTAATATTATTTACCTTAAAATTTTTTTTAGTTTTAGTTACATATTTAGCTTTCCCAACTACCATCACTGTATTTCCTTTACCGACCTTAGTGATTGTGGTGTCCTCATCAGTAGGCTTGCTATTAATAGTATCTACAATTTTTTTCCCCATTTCTATTAATATTAGAAGACCAACTGGATTCAATACTAAATGATTTTGTTTACTGCTAAATTAACTGCACATTTCACATACACAATATCTTTGACAGTTCTATTAAGCTACATTTTAGGCATTTGTTTAACGTTTTTCCTGCTCATTGAAACTGATTTTTGAAACTGCTACATAAGTGTCAGAAAGGCAGACTTCTGAACTTCTTACAAGAGATCAAAATTTTCTCTCATCTGAGATATTTGGCACTGTTCTGCTCAATGAGCAAATGGCAATGAGACACATCCATCTACAGAAACTTTTGAAAAGCCACCTTTGTGGCAGCAGAGGTAACTACAAGCCGCAAGGGATGTATTCAGCCAAGCACATTTTTCTCTGTTTAGTAACACTTGGTAGCTTATCAAATCAGAACAAAATTTGCAGTTGCAAAACGACAACAGTTGTTCTTGAAATTATTGGCATTATTTTTGATAATAATGTTATCAAACTCCATTCAGACCACTATACAGGGTGATTATTATTCACATTTAAAAACCCACGAAGTGATGTAGATGAGACCGAAAGAAGTAATTTAATGTAAGACACATGGGACCACAAAAACATGTGATGTCACCCGTGTAACCAAGCAAAAGCTGTTCTTATTTTGCATGTCTTTCTTCTGTCCCTTCTTTTTTTGTTTACAGACTTTATTTAGTAAACAAAATGTAGATCATTTAGTGGTAATGACACAATTTCGAAGCTTACATTCATTTGCTTGTGACGCAATACAGCAGCTTTTTGTTGCACTGCACTTTGCTATAAACCAGCAGAGACCCTCATATCAGTGAATAAAAATAAAAAAATCTTACATCCATGTAAACACGCAACTGTCTACCACAAGGAAAAATATACTGCCTGACAGATGCAAGACTCGAACCCTCAGCCCCATGAGCTAAAATCACACATGTAGGCCCAGAGCCAGACCAATGTGAATATTTGACATGGTTGGGATGATTAGGTGTGACAGATTGATAGGCTCAACCACTGCACATGTGCAGGGTACATTATCTGCTGACATCACATGTTCAACGTTTGTCATCCATTTTTGGGGTATTTCCCAACATCTGCAGGCACATGTGTCCAATTCTAAATTACTTGTCTCAGCGTCATCTCCATCACTTCAGGAGTTTTAAACAATGGTAAGAAACACCCTGTAAATTTAACTGAATTGTCAACAAGCTGTTTATTGTGAGATTTTCTGTATGTAACTTCCTCTTAACAGCCATGATACTGTTGTTCATACGATAGTATGGCATATGGTGTTAGCATGTACTCCTTGATATTTTATACAACACATTGCAATACAAATGAAAAATAAAAAAATAATTGTGATTTGCTTACACCAGCTTTTAGTCATGGTTGCAAGTTTTTAGAAACATTTTAATATTAGTTTTAAGTAACACTTTTCACAACAGGATCAAAGGGTTGTTCCACAAAATCATTATATCGGTTGTGCTTTTTATAAATCTGAAATCAATTGTGACCTACCAATCTATACTGAATCCACTGCTTCAAACTATAACTGCTTTGTCCATCATAACCTAAAATCTAGCTAATAAAAGTTGCTTCTGATGCAACATAAATCACACTTTCCACCACTACACAAAATTGCTTGAAATTATCCTTCCCTTTTCATACTTACTTATTTAATAAGATTTCCTTGTATGGTTAAGGTTTTAGTATTTGGTTTCTCTTTTAGAAATTATCCCAAGCTTTACTAATATGTAATGGAAGTCAGAACCACCTCTCACTTGCAGTGACGTAACAGGTTTATTTGGCGATGGCTTCAACTGACTAAAGCTGCAAAGTCCGACATGGAATGCCGCTTGTTCATCTTAATTTAACAGAAAACAATGTGAGTGTTTTGCAAAATCTGACTTATGGACATCTTCAAAGCATTAATGTGATCAGTCTAACTCAATGTTTTAACCTAATTTTCTCTTTGGTGATGCTTGGTTGCAATAGCCTAAAAGTTATCATTTTCACCTCAGCATATTTCACATTACCATGGGAGAAGTTTACTATTATCTTTTAAATGAAAATATATTTAAGAAATTCTTGATGTAGTCTACATCCATGAGGAATTTACAATCCATAGAAGGGGCATCGTAGGGACAGGAAAATTTTGCAGAAACGATGAAGCAAAAAGTAACATGAAATTAGCAGTTTTTAGTGAAATAATGAGAAAGTGGTGATTTGTGAAGTTTGCAATTTTGCCTAAAATACATTCATAACTTATAGTGACTGAATGTTAAAACAGCATTTTAACTTGGAATCTCCTCAAGGCTGAAGTTCATGTTTAATCTTAAACTAAAACTTCATTTCCCATGTAACAAACTTTGATATGATGATGAATATAGCACACAAATTAACAAGAATTACACAGAAATTGGTTAAAAAGGCTTAATTCGCAAAAAACTATATAAAATTTGTTAAAAAATCTGAATTTGACCAAAAACATCAAATTTGACTGAAAAATACTTACTGTGGCAAAATAAACAATATCAAATTTGGCAAAAAGTCACCAAATCTGACAAAAAAATTGCACTGTACTTGGCAAAAACAAAACTGACTTTTGTAGAAAGTGATACTAACTGGGGAAAAAATACTGAATTTGATGACTAAATAACAACAAATTTGGTGAGAGAATTAACTGTTGTCCAAAACAACAATGAATCTAGCAAAAAATAATACTGAATTTGGCAACAAAATAATACGATTTTTTCCTGTTCCTAGGCATTATCAAATCTCCAATTTGTGCGCAAGTAATACCTTTTCTTGTTTTATGAAAGTTTCTACAACCTTGAGGATCTGCTCACTATGGAACAATGGAATAAAAAATTTAGGCTATCTAATATAATGTAAGAATTTATTAAGGGCACAGTTCTTTAAGACATTTACATAAGCTGTAATGAATTAAAGCCTTCTTGCAAGAACACAGTCCCTCACCCCCAACCCCCCAGCAACCAAACATATTTCACATTCTTACACTGTTTCTGACCAATATACATACAAATTTTATGTACATCAGGGATAAGCTGAAATCAGAGTTTGTTGCTCTGTTTACATATGCATCCTAGCATTCTTTTACACTGTGTTTTCTGCGGTTGCCAACAGAAGTTAGTCACAAGTCTATATTAATACAGCGTGGATTCTGCACCACAGGGTTCTTATGGCAATTTATGACTTGAATTTGTGTATACTAGCAAAATATTGGTATTGCATGATGTATTACATTTGGGGATTAAGCAAAAAAAAGTTTTCTTGTAAGAAGGTGGACCATCTGTAATTCATTATTATTTTATGCAAGGGCAACAACAGAGCTTAAAACTCCATTACAATAATATTCATAAATTAGTGACAGAAACAAACACAGAAAAAATGGATTAGCCACTGTGAAAGAATTATAATACATACATGTGTAGCACGTTTCATAGATACCACAAAGCAAGCCAAGATTTATAAATTGTTGTGATTGTTCTCAAATTAAATCAGCATACTGTTAAGCCACATAAAATATTTTTTTATGAAACTGACTTCCTTGCATACCTCCACAGCTCTGAGTTGGTCCTGCATGCTAATACTAGTGTTGCGATGCCAACAGACATGAACTGTTGTATTGCTGCGCTGAGTCTGAGAAGCTTTCTCTCTGTTTGAAGCAGTGTCTTCACCACACTTATCAATTATTTCATCAGAAGAACCTAAATCAGTGCAAAGAAAAATGTACTTGTTAGGCTAAAAAGTCAAATTTCACTATCAAAATTAAAATAACTGAACAACAGATGACATATAAGACCTATAAAGACATTGTATGAGCAACTGAAATCAAAGAAACGTCCAGGAAAAATAAAAAATATGTACTGCATATAAAATAACTTGTTGAAGATATTTGTAGTTCACAGTGGCAAAGCTGCAAACAAGGAACACACTTAATAAAGAAAGTGGGAGGTTTTCAGTCATTCAAACATTCTGCTTCTAAATCCATGAAAAGATATACTTTGCCTATTTCTCATATTTATGCTGAACTGTAAAATATTTTTGGGTGAATTATCATGCCAGCAAATCAACTCCATTACCATAATGAAAGTACGAAAACTGTGTGTGGCACTTACACAAATAATACAATAACTGAATATACTGAGTGAAAAATAAACAATGGAATGTGTAAAGATGGCTACTCACAATACAAAGGAGGTACTGAAACAAAAATTTGTGCACGATACCTTGGTTTTCAAGGCCCAGTGAGGCTCCATTGCCAGGATAATCTAGCTGTGTGTATATTTTGCTTCTTTGTTAGCTCTGAGGAAGGATGGTATTCAAAGATTTAGCTAAAAGTGTAGTCTTACTTATGGCTCAAACAATAGAAACTCAAGGTAGGAATATTAACAATGCACGAAAAGACAGACTGCAACTTACCATGAAGATAACATTTAAGTTGTAGAAAATCATGATTAAAAGACACTTCTGTCCACAATACACCCACCAACCACCAACAGTACCTGTATTTTGCCTGCTATCATCCTTTTCACACCAAAAAAAGTCCCTCCCATATAGCCTGGCCACCTAGGGATGGCATATCTGAAGCGATAAGAACCCCTTACCTGGTATGCCGAGGGTCTCACCAAGGTCTTCACAGACAGACACTTCCCCCAAACATAATTCACAAACATATCACCCGTGCTATTTCCCCTCCCACCCCCCATCCTCCCACCAACCCCAAGAATCAGCCATAAAGTAGTGCCTCCTTAGTCACCCAGTACCACCCTGTGGAAGTCCCAGGTGCTGGACCTGCCTAATCCATCCACACAGCACTTCCAATACCAGTCTTGTCTCAGACTTATCCCACACCATCGGAGCCGGGCCATCTGTGAAAGCAGCCATGTTGTTAACTAACTATGCTGCAATCACTGCACAGCTTTTTATATTGGTATGACTACTGACCAGCTGTCCACCAGGATAAACAGCCACCACTAACTGTGGTCACAAGCACGCCACGCTGTGGCACAACATGCAGCTGAATATAAAAAGCTTGATTTCAAAGGTTGCTTCACTACCTGAGCCATCTGGATCCTCCCCTCCACCACTAGCTTTTCTGAACCGTGCAGCTTGGAGTTATCCTTACAATACATTCTCCGATCCCATAATTATCCCGGCCTCAACCTAACAGTTACATACTGCCCCACACCCTCCACCCAACAGTTTTCATCCCCTCTGTCCCACCATCTCCTCCACATTCTTGCCTCCAATGCTCTTTGTTTGCCACCCTCTGCCAATGCACCCGCCCATCTTTCCCCGCTCCTCCCCTTTTACCCTTTTTCGCTCCTCCTCCCCCCCCCCTCCCACATGTACACTACTATCCCTTCTCCATCCCTGTCCCTCCAGCAGACTGCTGCTTCAGTCCCACATGGTAGTTGTATTCTGGCCCGAGCTGCTGGAGTTGGTGGCCATGAGTGCACGATGTGTGCTTGCTTCTGTTTATGAATGGTGTGTGTTTCTCTTTTCCTGATGAAGGCTGTGGCAGAAAGTTTTGTGTGAGTGTATTTTAATTGTGCCTGTTTGCAACTTAACATGTCATCTTTACAATAAGTAGCAATCTATCTTTCCTTACATTATGTGACTGTTTAACACTCAAAGCCTCAACTATACCATCAGTGGTTACCTTTTTCTCTGCTGTTTGAATTCCACTCAGGACTTTCCAGTATCATTTAATAAGCACAACACATCTTCAGTTACTTCATGTTATCTTCTATTTTCCTGTACAAGGTACGCTGTTACAACACTGGAAGGCTGGCAAATGTAATTCAACACTTGCCCCCCACCCCACCCCAGCCAAAAAACACCCAACTGATGTCAATGTTATAGTCAATATCAATTTTTTTTACAGATTTTCCAATTTTGATTGTGAAAAGCATTGAGTTGTGACACAATTCCTTGTGAAAGAGGAGAAAAGTACTAAACCCGAATTAATGAAACGCAAGCCCAAGCCCTCCACTCTGCTTAAAATTAACAATGACCATGTGATCATCACACAAAGAGCTCTGTACCATTTCTGACTTTCTGAGTGACAAACTGACTTCAACAGGAGACGCTTACAATACTATGAGGAACAGTAACAGTTGGTAGCATTCAACCATTTACTGTCCTCCACATGGCTCAACAATTCATTTTCTGAGACAATGCTTTCATCATCAGGTTGCCAACTTAGATACTGAGGTTCAAATACTTCAAAGTCTGCAAATACCTCTGCACCATTCACAACATGAACCATAAAAAACACATTGGACTATGAGTCCTCATATTACATCATTAAAGTCGTCAAATTCTGTCAGCAGTCATCCTGTCTAACACCGCACTGAGCCACATCCATCTCATATGCTGTGGACTCAAAGAGTGTCAAGTTGACACTTTTCCAGATGTCCAGTGGTTGTTGTGAACTTACATGCCCACAGTATCACCTTGTAAGCATAGCTATTGGCTCAACTGTAAATGCTATTCTTTTGGGCACCTACTTTTCCTCACTTCAAGGATGCTATGTGCCAGTTGTCATCTTCCATTTAATCAAAGAATCAGTGTGAGTTTATAATTATGCATTTGCTTTGAAATAATTCTAAAAAGCCATTAAAATCCCATTCCATAGTCTTTGACTTCTGTGTTAAGATTATTGTTATGGGCCTTTTCATGAATGACAATCTTCAACTCTTCCAGCAAATCAAGTTTCTGTGCACAAAATTTCTAAGTTATCTTCTGTTCCATTAAAGGGGTTGTACACTCCACATGCATGATTCACAACAGCTCATTTGTCATAGTTACTTAGTCTGAATATATCTTACACAGTAATACCATGGGTGGCGTGAGATGGAATGACTACTGACACAAGTTGACGATTTTAATTTAAGATGAGGACCCATAGACCAATGTGTTTTTATTGTACTTTGTTTTATGAATGCCACAAATATGATGTTGGTCTATCTAGTGTTATGGCCTCAAGAGCTGAGTTTTACAACTGATGATGAGAGCATTGTCTCTTGACATGCATTGTTGGGTCATATGGGACAGAAAAGTTTCCAATTATTATAGTTAAATATAATGGCCACTATCTCAGAACCTTACAATAGGTAATATTAAATTACTGTGAGGAAAATACAAGCATGGGCCAGCTAGCTAAACTGCTATAAATGGACCCTGTTCATGCAAATTAACAATAAGAATGCCCTGACACACACTTTTTTTTTAAGTTGTTCTGTTTCCTCAGTGAGAAACATACATTTGCACTGTGCCTGGAAGGAAGGAAGTAGTTCAAGTAGTTATATTAAATGAGAACAGATAAAAGAGCAAACCATACAGCACAGAACTCTCACTATTAAAAAATATCAGGTAAGCACTCACTGCAGGATTTGAGGCTTAAGTACTGCAATTTGTTGTCTCCTCTCTCCTTGGCTGCTTGGATTGCAACTGTTAAGTCCTCTATCCATTTGTCTTTTTCCTCTTGGCTGCCTGCAGCAACTGTCAGTGCCCTGATAATACGAGATTTTTTCTCATAGGCAAGTTGCTTGATCACAATATTGACAAAAAATTATAGTTCTTATACATCATTTCACTTGGATATCAAACTACATCATGATTACGCATGTGCCAGTATATTAAAACACACACACACACACACACACACACACACACACACACACACACACAATTACTTTAGAATACCTGTACTTTAGTAAACAGAGAAAAGGGCAGTGACAGAGACTGCTTCATGACACAAAATCAGTCTCAGAGCTCACATTGTTTACTTTCACTTATATAAATTGTCTGAATTCTTACAAATGTAAATTTTTTAAAGTTTCACTAATGCTGACATAATCATCATCATAAAATCCAACAATTGTGTTGACATTAATTTTGTATTGTTTATTTTTACTGTCTCAGTTTTACATATATTTTACTGCGTGACTAGTTTTTATCAAGGTTGATCATCTTCAGATCTATCAAGTTGTGTACGTAACCTGTTATGTCCATACAGGAACTACAAATCAGAATAGTACATCATAATGCCATAAGTGGTCAAACAGATGCCACTGGTCCCACAAGTCACAAGATTCAGAAGGACTCAATGCAACTACCTAGATCTAATGGATCAAAACTAATCACGCCGTAAAACAAATTTGCAGCCAAGAAAACAAAAATAAATGATTAAACAAAAATTAATTTTCAAAGCCTTACGGCAAAAGGAAACAATAAAATGTCCTCAGCATTGTGGCCTCAGAGGGTGATTAAATTTTGACAAGCTTCCAGCTCTCTTCCCTTAAATCATTTTAATGGATTATAAATGTAGCCTGTGTACTATATATGCCTGTACTAGCACAGGCACACCACAATGTCTAAAAATATCAAATGTGGCATGACACACTCAAAGATTCCTTCACAGAATTGAACTTGGACACTCAAACATTGTCACAGGGACAAACTATTTCTTGGATAGCTTGATCATGTGTGCAACTGAAATTACAACTGTAAGACTGTGGTCAGTACAGGTGAGATGGTTAACTCTTCTAAGGTTAAAAATGTGTCAGACAGACATGGACAATGAATGGGCAACATAAGTAGCAGTTGCTAAAATGTAGGGTATGAATATGTTGAGTGCAGTTCACTTTTTTTTTTCAGCAGATGAAATGAACAGCTTGTGAACCAATTCAAAACCAGAAGAAAAAGCCAAAAACAATGTAACTCAGCAAACGGCAGTCCAATAGTATCTCAAACCGAGTCAAGGAGCAACTGTAGAATTTTTTGGGTTACCAGAGACCTCATGAGAAAAAAACAAACTACCTGGAGCTTGCTGTGTTGACAACTGTGTAGGGTGTAATGGACATGAAGTTCCACCCGCCAAAGTCAATTACAGAAGATATTATCAGTAAGAGGTATAACAGACAAGCAACGCATCCTCAGATATTATCAATAGATTCCATATCGATGATGCTATCGAGTGGGAATACAGAGATCTCCATTTCTGTGTTGCTGTTTGGGAGGTTACAGAAGTGACCATACTGACTGCAACACACAAGAGATCAGTGAACTGTCATGAGTGCCATTAGTGTAATGCAATGCCATAATCCACAGATGCCATAATCCACACAGGAGTCACAAGAATATTTCACTGATATTTACATCTGTTTATCAGTTGACTGGACAGCTAAAAGCACCTCTAGGTGTCAAAGACATAACTGAATTAACAAAGAACATTGCCTTTTAATAATGGCACGCAGGTTCCTGTGCAGTCCTAAGGCATCGACTGCACACAAACCAGCGCAGAATCATGAAATGGCACCAATAAGCTGCTGACCCACACACTAATGGAAGGAGTGGGCTGTGCCACAGCTCCAAGAAGACAAAAATTCAGCACCCCCCCTAAACACTGACTTAACCAGACTGGCTGGCCCCAGTCCGGTCGCAGACTTCAAGAGCAACAGCACTGAGTAATAGGAAGATGATGCTTAGCCTGCATTCTGTGACTAGTAATAGAGATTCAATGTAATTGCATGCAGGAGGCACTGGAGGCACAGGAAGTACATCAAGCCCACTCATAATGAGAAGTTAGGTTTTGTTTCTTTCCTTTTTTGGAAATAAAATGTTCTATTAATCAGCATATATTGTGTACCGATCATTTTGGATTGCTGCTGCTGGCCATTGCAACTCCTCTCCTTCCTTGTTTGTGTTGGTGATGACTCCCACAGTAGCCGACACAACAGTTTCTATTGGGACATTCAGTCACTTATAACACAGCATAAATTGCTGTTTTTTGTGTACACATGACTGGTATTAGTTACGGGATCATCCAATACTTTTTTCAGTCATTACTCTTTTCCATACAGCACCTGGTGTAAAGTTGTATTGGACAAGACGTAGGGAGTGGACAGATAACATGGCCTGTAGATGTGCAATCGGCAGGGCACTTTTGGAGAGAGCGGTAGTGGTGGGGGTTGCGGGCAGGCAGTCTAGAGCAAATGCCAAGTGCTGGGGGGAAAGCACCATTCCAAACTGAAGCCTATACTTATGTTTTTTTGTAAATATTAAGTGGAGTCCCTCAACACCCACACTTGTATGGTGAGCATTCAAAACATTTTGAGTAAAACCAACAATTCTCTTGTTGTCATGATAAAGTTTGCTTCTTTTTCCAAAACAAAGCAGAGTTTACACATCACCACCTCACTAACATGTTGTGCAGATGCGACTGTGGGTGAGTTTTGAAACTGTGATTTATTATGTGAGGAACTGACGAAAACTAAGATCAATAGCTTATGAAAATCATATCCTCAGTACAAAAACAAATGTGTAATGTATTTTACTGTTCCAAAACCCACACCATTTATCATTTAACCAGCTATCAATTGCCCTTTACATTCTTTCATTGAAAAAGTTTGTAGTTAGTGGAATAACATGGTAGATAATGAAGTTTTGCATAATAACCATATAACAAAATACTTTTATCTTTGTGTGTTATCATAGGCCAAAACCTCATTTCAGTACCTCAAACCATTTATGAAATATGAGGAATGTTGTCGCTATTTCATTCTGGCTTTATTGCTGGCATGTGCAATCACAAATGAGTTTGCTACATCAGATCAATTTTCTCGAGACTGGTGACAGATAGAGACCTCCACCCAAGTCTACAGAAAAATTCAATATGTTAGCTAAATTTCATACACAGCAATATATTATCTAATATGCACCAAATGAATAATCATAGCAACTGTACTTTCCATTGCAAACTTTTTTGAATTTCGCATATTGCCTTATTTAAATCCAAATATAACAATAACTACAAGCATTAATGAAATGATGGGCACATTATCATGAAGCTGATGTATTAAAGCTATAAGTAAAGCAAAACTATTTTTACTGAATAGTTTCTGTAACACTGTTTCAGAAAGAATGCATGGCATATGCTTTGATTCCGTCATCACAGCACTTAGCCACTGGCTGAAAGCACGAAACAATACTGGCCTCCCCTTCCGAACAAATGAGTGAACTCGCCCAGTGCTTTGAACAAAAACTGGTCACAGTGCACTGGCCAACGTATGCCATCCAGACTCTGCTAGTAATGAACTTTGCGTACTCGTAAGTGCTCCACGGTATGGACTACAAATATTTCAGATGAATGAATTAATTCAAAAATAGCTACCTGGCATCAGAAATAGCAATTATGGCTGTAGTTTAATAATAAAGCTTTCCCTTAATCAGTATTTGTATATCTTCTGCACTCTTGACTCCAATCTAATTCAATTAAGAAAGTTTCAATGAAGGCTGTAAATCAAAAAGATAATTGTGTTATAAACTTAATTTTTGTAATTATATTTCAAGGGTGTTTAAAGCTCTACTACACATCAGGTTTTCCAGTTGTGTTCAGTATACACCCTGTTTTCAAAATAGGATGTAAACTATGGACATTTACAATTAAACACAAGATGTAAAACTTGCTGCATAACAGTTGCAGGTCCATCAGGTTGGAAATACACTCCTGTTCAGAAAAAGGAGAATACCTTGAACAACTAGAGATAGGACATTCATATTCACAGGACATGTACATTAGTAGACACGATTAGTATCTGAATCATATTGACCTGCAGATTCAAGATCAACATTGATATCACACTGCAACACCACCTACAGGCCTGCAGTTCTCATTGTCACTATAAACCAAAGATAATGGATCAGGGTGACTTGAGCAGATGTACAGGATGCCACAAAGACATATGTGTGAACTGTACCGTCAAATCGGTGAGTCTGAAAGAGGGGGCATTATTATTGGCATGAGAGAATGTGATGCATCCATCCGGGAAATTGCTGCTCATGTGAGACGAAGTATTTCAGCAGTGCAACAAATGTGTGCACAATGGTTCATGGTAGACCGCAGAACACGACAAGGTGGGTCAGGTCACACCACCCAGACCAGCCGCCGAGAAGATCAACAAACTCATCTCAATGGCATTGCATAACAGATCTGCATCCTCCTCAGCTCTGGTGCGGCAGTGGAACTGTGTAGCACATCACACACTATCAGGGGTGACAGTCCATCACTGTTTATTACAGCATGGGTTTTGTGTGCATCATCCATTTCTCCATCTACCTTTCACAATGTGCAGAAACATGCTTGACGGCAAATCTATATGGAACAATGTCACTGGGGACATGAATGGCATCAGGTACCATTTGCAGATGAATCCAGATTCTGTTTGTTTGAAAATGATGGCTGCATTTTGATTCACCACAGACAGGGAGTGGCATCACAGTGACTTTATTCCCACAAGACATACAGTGCCAACTCAAGGCCTAATGGTGTGGTATGCTACTGAATACAACCACAAATCACAGCTCTTGCATGTCCAGGACACTGCGAGCAGCGTGACGTACACGAATGACATCCTGTGACCTTTAGCCATATCCTTAATGCACAACACCCCAATGCCACTTTTCAGCAAGATAATGCATGACTTCGTCATCTGCAGAGCTAGTTGTCATATAAACTTGTACTACTGTAGTGGCATGGAGAGCTGCATCAAACCAGTCTCAGGACTGAAGACCACAACAACAACATTTCATGACTACATGCTGCAGCACAAACACGTGCCTTCTTGGTGTCACAGGATGTCAGCCTTTTGCCCTGGCCCACCAGACCATCAGACTTGCCACCAATTGAAAATGTGTGGGATATGGTGAAACGATAGGCACAGCACAGTGAACCAATGCCAACCACCACAGATGAACTTCGGAACCAGGTGAAGGCAGTATGGATGGCTATACCACAGGATGCTATTTGCACCTTATACGCATTGATGCCATCATGCATGGAACAAGTTATCAGGGTTCATGGCGGACAAGTTATCCGGGTTCGTGGCTGAACTGAAGTGACTGAAATGCTAATCATTTCTGCAGAATATATTAGTGCACATGTCCTGTGAATGTGAACATCCTATCTCGTGTCATTCAGGCATTCTGTTTTTTCTGAACATGAGTGTATTTGAAAATTACTTCACAAAAAAATGGCATGTTCTGGGGATATGTGGATATGACAAAGGGAGTAATACTTGCCTGTGAAGGCCTTGCACCTTCAGCATACTGATCAAGGGTCTGCTCTTCAATGGGTTTCCAGACTATATGGGAGAAATGTTTAAGGGTGGAAGGGATGGTAGCTGTAAAAATACTGATGGATGGTGAACTTGATGCAGACATAGTTTGAATATAGCGATTGGAGCGGTGGAGGTCACCTTCAGGAAGGTGGCTGGCTGGGCAGAGGAGGACCAGCTGGAACAAGTGGGAGAGAAGGTACTGAGTTTATGGAGGAATGAGGATGGGATATCCTTTTCTAGGTCCAGATCACAAAGATATCATCACTGAAGCAGAACACCACAAGAGGCTTGGGATTTTGGGTAGCTAGGAAGGTTCTTCTAGGTGAGTCATAAACAGGTTTGCATAAGAGGATGCCATGCAGTTCTCCATGGCCAACCCACGAGTTTGTCTCTACATTTCCATTGAAGGAAAAGTGGTTATGCATAAGGATGTAGTTATCACGTACATAAGAATGAGGTGGTGGGTTTAGAGAAGTAGGTCAATGGGAGATAAGTAAGTTTGAGACAGGCTAGATTATGGGCATGGAAGATGTTGGTGTATGGGGAAGAGTGACCAATAGCAACGAGTCAGATATCCGGGTAGTAGTGGTCTGAGGATGGTTGTCAGATGTAAAAGAAGTGATTTCTGTCTTTGATTTGAAGTGTAGGCTGTGGACAAAGGGTTACAAATATTGCTCAACAAGAGCTGAGATTCTTTTTCATAGGAGCAGTGTAAACAGCTACAATTGGACAACCAGGATGGTTAGAATTCTAGATTTTTGGAACCATGTGGAAAATGTGTGTACAATGGAGAGATTCTGATATGGCTCTAGGGATTTGAGTTTATGATCGGCTTATTGGTTGACATCACTGTGGCAGGGTTTGTAACTGGAAGCATCAGCTGGTGTATACCTTCTGTCAGGTGATGACTGTGGTTAATCATTACACCAGTGAATATATATATATTAAAACAAAGATTCCATGACTTACCAAACGGGAAAGTGCTGGTGGATAGACACAATAAAAAAAAAAAACACACACACACACACAAAATTTCAAGCTTTAGCAACCAACGGTTGCTTCATCAGGAAAGAGGGAAGGAGAGGGAAAGACGAAAGGATGAGGGTTTTAAGGGAGAGTTGAAACTCTTTGCCTTTAAATATGTCTGCTTGTGTCTGTATATGTGTGGATGGATATGGGTGTGTGTGTGTGCGCGCAAGTGTATACATGTCTTTTTTCCCTCTTTTCCCCCTAAGGTAAGTCTTTCCGCTCCCGGGAATGGAATGACTCCTTACCCTCTCCCTTAAAACCCACATCTTTTCGTCTTTCCCTCTTTCCTGACGAAGCAACCGTTGGTTGCGAAAGCTTGAAATTTTGTGTGTGTGTTTGTGTGTGGTTTTTCTATCTACCAGCGCTTTCCCGTTTGGTAAGTCATGGAATCTTTGTTTTTAATATATTTTTCCCATGTCAAATGTTTATATATATATATATATATATATATATATATATATATATATATAGAGAGAGAGAGAGAGAGAGAGAGAGAGAGAGAGAGAGGGAAACATTCCACGCGGGAAAAATATATTTAAAAACAAAGATGATGTGACTTACCATATGAAAGCGCTGGCAGGTCGATAGAAACACAAACAGACACATACATACACACAAAATTCAAGCTTTCGCAACAGAGGAAAGAGGGAAGGGGAGGGAAAGACGAAAGGAAGTGGGTTTTAAGCGAGAGGGTAAGGAGTCATTCCAATCCCGGGAGCGGAAAGACTTACCTTAGGGGGAAAAAAGGACAGGTATACACTCGCACACACGCACATATCCAGACACAAGCAGAGCCACATGTGAAAACACCCACGTGATTTACCAACTGACCTGCCTACACTGTGATGCATTCTATGTGGGAATGACCAGCAACAAACTGTCCATTCGCATGAATGGACACAGGCAGACAGTGTTTGTTGGTAATGAGGATCACCCTGTGGCTAAACATGCCTTGGTGCACGGCCAGCACATCTTGGCACAGTGTTACACCGTCCTGGTTATCTGGATACTTCCCACCAACACCAACCTATCCGAACTCCGGAGATGGGAACTTGCTCTTCAATATATCCTCTCTTCCCGTTACCCACCAGGCCTCAATCTCCACTAATTTCAAGTTGCCACCACTCATACCTCACCTGTCATTCAACAACATCTTTGCCTCTGCACTTCTGCCTCGACTGACATCTCTGCCCAAACTCTTTGTCTTTAAATATGTCTGCTTGTGTCTGCATATGTGTGGATGGATATGTGCGTGTGTGCGAGTGTATACCTGTCCTTTTTTCCCCCTAAGGTAAGTCTTTCCGCTCCCGGGATTGGAATGACTCCTTACCCTCTCCCTTAAAATCCACTTCCTTTCGTCTTTCCCTCTCCTTCCCTCTTTCCTGATGAGGCAACAGTTTGTTGCGAAAGCTTGAATTTTGTGTGTATGTATGTGTCTGTTTGTGTTTCTATCGACCTGCCAGCACTTTCGTAGGAAAGAGGGAAGGAGAGGGGAAGACGAAAGGAAGTGGGTTTTAAGGGAGAGGGTAAGGAGTCATTCCAATCCCGGGAGCGGAAAGACTTACCTTAGGGGGAAAAAAGGACAGGTATACACTCGCACACACGCACATATCCATCCATCCACAAATATATATATATATATATATATATATATATATATATATATATATATATATATATATATATATATATATATATAAAAATAGAGGGAAACATTCTACGTGGGAAATATTATATATAAAAACAAAGATCAGGTGACTTACCGA